>NC_140636.1:7849637-8354637 GCF_057382275.1 Copadichromis virginalis | reverse complement strand
TGTATAATATCCACAAAACTTAAAAAGAGGTTATACACACACACAATACGGTAATATTATGTTGAAGCACAGTATGTATCACTCTGCTCTGCCTACGATAGCCGTAATGCTCCGACAATCCATCAAGCGGTGCGGCTTCGTAGCTTAGCAAAGTCGTACTAAAACATTTGACAGATTTTCGAGCACTGTGTACATAAAACCGTTTCGAGGTCAGTAAACACAACCAGAATTCATACATAAGGCACACATAAGGGGCACTGTCGATTTTCAGAAAATCAAAGGATTGATTTTAAGTGACGGCCTGCTAGCATGCTCTACCAAAAATAGTGCTTTGTTGTGTATCTGACGTACGAAAGCTAAACCAGTTCCACACCACTGAAGTTGCAGCATTTTTAAAAACCAATTCTGGTTCATCTGTTTCATTCAACGATCCGCTTTCGCCTTTCTCATTCTCCGTCACCCCCATGTGCGTACGAAAACAAAGGCACTGCGCATGCGCGTTTTACTCATATTCTATCGCAATATTTCATTTTCTTATCGTTGCCCAACGTTATACCGGTATTACCGTGAACGGTATGATATGGCCCAGCCCTAGTCTGCTTGTATCGAAGTCTCTGTAAAAACAGCTCTCGGCTCACTTGCTTTATGACCTCCATGAAAGACATATTGTTATGAATCACTTATATTTTCTCCTATTTCTCCTCTCTTTTTCTTTTATTCTTCCCTTTTCTTCCACCTGTCAGCTCCAGCATTGTTACACTATACATATACAAAAAATAAAAATAATAAAATAAAATGAAAAGACACTGGCTAACAAGAAGAGTCTATAACAGACTTTATAGAGCTCCTATTTTGGCACAAGAGTTCATTCAGACCATGATTTTGCTTCTTAAAAAAGGAATCACTTACATTACCCTGACTTTAACCCTAACCCACCAGCTAATAGTTGAGGAAAGCCCAGTTTAATTTAGAAACTAGTGTTCGGCAGAAACCTCAACCTAGACTTTTTGGTTTCCTGCTCTAAATGCAAGGTTCACATAGCTGAGCAGTGTGCCGCGAATACTAGTATGTCTGCAGTAATTACAGCTGACAGCACCCTCTTCCATCACACATGTGCACGTCCTAAAATATGGAGAAGGGACTGATAAGGATGCAGAAGGGCGAACATAAACACACACGTTCTTTGATTCGCACGAACACACTCGCTTAACATTTGGATTCATTCGCAAAACACTTTCTCACTCACTCTGTGCTCGTTTGACACGGTTATCGCCGTCATTCTTATTGTCTTTTGTCACTTGATGTCCTTGTCTGGGAGGGTGAGTGAAGCGATAAAGCCTGCGTGTCTGTTGTGCTTTAATAAGTTTTATCTAAAGACTCTAAGCAGACAAACAATGTCAAAATGCATACTGAGCCTGATGGGAGTGATGAGAGGCTTTTTTTTATGCTGAGGTCACCACTCAGCCAGCACATCCCTCAATTTGTTAAACCCCTGATAGCACTATGTATGTATTTCTTTATCTGTTGTTTGAATCATTCCTTTGTTTTTTGGTAAAGGAGAGGTTAAACATACCCTGAACAGAACATGGAAGATTGATTCAGCGGAATCACATAAGTTGGATTTGTTCCGTCGTCATTTCCAGTCCATTTCAAGTCCTGCTTTTCCTGTGTCTGAGTGATATGCTGGAGTGGCCCGAACCAGCTTTGATGCAGGGGAATTGCAATATGCTAGTGTATCTGTTGTCCATCCTTTTCAAATAATACATAATGAGAAGATTGAAAAGACGAAGCCTGTTTTGATAAAGGTCTCCAGACGAACTTTGACTACCCCATACCTATTCTTCCATCTTTATAGAGCAGTGCTGACTGAATGGATGCATTACTGGATATTTTAACAAATGTGAATGCCCAGTTTTGTGTCATAGTTTAGCCACCTCGAGTCCTAGACAACTTTAATGTCCCACATTTCCCTTCTCTTTGTTTATGTTTTCGTAGGTAAATCATGATGGTCCAGGTCCCCACAAAGTTGGAAACCTATTCCAACATCTTCATGTCCCTGAAAACATTGCCTACTGTGTAGGCTGAATTTAGTCGCACTTCGCTACCCCATATACACGAGATATTAGGAGAAAGAGAAAAAAGAAATGGTATTAAATCTCTTGGCCAACCTCTGTATGGAAAGCTGGAAGGATAGCTTGATATATAGATGTTGCTGTTGCCAAGGTTCCCGCCTGATTAAAAAACGTAGGCTGCCATACATCTTCAGCGCTGTGTTTTGGTGAAAAACAGAAACTGGCACAAACTGTGTGTGTTAAATCAGGAGTCACTTTATCCGCCAAGTAAACATATTGCACTTTGGCATGGTGGCTCTAAGGCAGGAACATACAGACACACCAGGGTTTTAATAGTTTTGCAATTTTCATTAGTTTTTATTTTTATTTAGTTTTGACTTCAGATTTTCAATTTTATATCAGTTTTAATTAGTTTTTACCAATTGTTTGCTAGTTTAGTTTAGTTTTTATTTTTTTGAAAATCCTTAGTTTCAGTTTAGTTTTGATTAGTTTCAGTTATAGTTTTAGTTGTGTTTGCAATAATTAAGTTTCATCATATGAGTCATTCTCTTCTGCTTATCCTTGGGTATGTTGCTATTCCAGCTACCATACCCTGCACCCCGAACAGGTCGCCTGTCTGTCGCAGGGCTAACACGCAGAGACAGACAACTCACATTCCCACCTATGGGTTCTTTAAATAAATAAATGAATAAAGGCAGATGAACAACCATTGATACCAGGCAACTATAAAATGTATATCTTGGCCCCAATTAGACTTTTAACTCTTGCAGCACCGGGTGTTCGTAATTTTGTTTCAAGTGAATTGATAAACTTTTTGAAGGCAATTGACTCACACAGTTATGTAGATATCCCCGTCCTGTTGTCTCGGGATGCATCACGCTGCCTTGCCTTAGCGTCTGTTTCTGGGGAAGAGGGTTGAGTGTGCTCCCTTACCTTCTCAAGGTAAGCTAGGTTAGCCTTCTTGTGTGAGCTTTTCAAGTGCACTTTAAGGTTTGTGGGATTTTTTCCCTTTAGAAATGTCCCTCATTATTTGTCTCTTTCCACTACAAGACACTTGCTTTATCCAAAACACAGTCATATTCAAAGCAATCCCAAATTGGACTCTGGCGCTTTCTCTGACTTTTCCTGACATGATTCTGCGCGTGGACGGAGCAGCAACACAGACGACTCGACTAACGTACTGCCACCTGCTGGCATAATGAGACACAGCAAGAATAAATCTGGAAACTAAACTTCATTTTCACCCTTGACTATTGTATGACACGCACACATCAATGAAAACTAAACACATTTTTGCTATAAATTCAGTTAATTTTAGTTAGTTTTGTGAACACTCATTACAGTTTTAGTTAGTTTTCCTTTTGTTGTTTTTATTTTTATTTCTGTTAACGAAAATGTTTTTTCACTTCTAGTTTTCGTTATTTCGTTAGTTTTCGTTAACAATAATAACCCTGAGACACACGTTCGTTTCCTTTCCTAGCTTCTTCTGACATGAACGAAAAATTAATGTAGAGGTGTCTTGTCAACTGAGCAAGTTGAGTTGTAATGGCATTGTAGAAATTTTGCATTTTAAATGTACAATGTTAAATAATTTTAGCTTCAAGTGAAAACTTGAAACTTTCGGCTTCTGCTTTGGCCTAGATTCTTTCATTGTGTGTTAAGGTGATCTTTGGAACAGATTCTTGATTTACTCTTCATGTATAAAGTGTTGCGAACATGCACAACATAACATTAAAGATATTAGCATCCACTATCTAATAATACATAAAGCTTAGGGCAACTTTTAACTCCTCCACTGTTCCCAGACAGATTCCTATTCTGCTCATTTGTGGCTCCATGTTTTTATTTTGGGTTCCTTAATATTCTTTTTTACAGTTTAAAGTAAACCTTTTTCATGCTACATGGACTTTTTAAACACCTAATTTTCCTGTTAATTGCAGCGTAGTCATGTCCGTTGTTTTATAAGTGGTTAAGTGGTGACATCCAATAGACTCAAATAAATTTGTCTCTCCTGGGTTTTGTGTCTTTGATGTGGTCCAGGTGTGTTCATCCCTTAATTTTTTCCACTTTGTACATTTCCTAACATCCATTCCAACAGTTTCAGAAACCTTCCTCCTGTAATTTCCTGATATTTGTGAGTACTTATATTGATGCTGGGATAATTATTCATCCTAGTTAGGCAATGTTTGTTATTCTCTCACTAATAAATTCAAAAACTACATAAAAATAGTTGGAAAATGCACAGGAGGCAGGCTGAGCAGGCCAATCATGAAGTTGAATTTCTAGGGGCACAGCAGTTTTTGCTGTTGGTTCCAGAGTACAATTTCAGGGGAGTTTACGGCTATGGCGTCCATTTACCGTTGAAGCATAAATGCCCACTATGTCTGTGCAATGTAAGACTGCACCAGTGTTTGAGTACTGCAGCTAATGGTAGCATTTACCAAAGGAAGAGATAACTGTGGAAATTATTTTACCTGACCTTTAGTGTTTTTAGCACAAATTTCAACTCATTTTAATTTTTGAATTCTGTAAGAACACTTATTTTGAAATTTCATTACATTTACTTTATCTGCCAGTTCTGTTTGTTGTAACTTTTGCTGGCTTTTCACCAGGAGAAATAAAGGATAATAATAAAAATATTTCAACAGCTTCCTCCCTTCCATCTGTCTCTTTAACGGATGTGCCGATCTGAATGAAACTTTGGATGAACACTGTCAAACGTATAGCAATTATTAACTGCCATATGTTTTTTAAAAATAATTTATTATGAATCCATTGTGATGTTTATACTGATCATCACCCCGCGAGTAGAGAAGGGGATTAGGACCACTGGAAATAAAAGTGGGGGATGTCTTTTTTTTCCCCCAGAAAAAAACAAGTCAGTTCTGTTAGTATTAGAGCAAAGCTCTACTTTTATTTACTTTCAATGTTAGAATACATCTAAACTGTTTCTAGGGTTATAAAATTTTTTAAATGCCACTACCCTTTACATACTTCTAGCTGACACATACTTGTCTACAGTAATGTGTTATTTTTCGGTCTGCTGCATGATAATTATTTTAAAGTGTTGTTGCAGCAAGTGTCAGAATGTCTAATTTCTTTTCTACATTGTTTCCTCTGTGTAATTAGCTCCACCAGTGACTTTATGTAAAATAGTTATGCCAAGTTTTAATTGATTAAAAGTCAGCGTGTTATTGCAAGGAAGAACAATGTAGATCCAATTAGCACTGTAATGTGTAAACATGAACACTAACTCCCATGGTGCACCAGGGTCTGAATGTGTGTGTGTATGTTATTCAGTGATCAGCCTCATTTCTTAATCATCACTTTCTGCTCCAGATGAGACTTTATGAGGGGACTAAATTGCCTTAAAGGGATTTCTTATTAAAGGGATTACACCCATGTAATCCCCTTTGTCCCAGCGGACCCCCAAAAAACCTGAACACACACACAAACATACATAACCAGATTAGCATGTGGAAATAAATGTGCACAATCTTTTTTGATATGCTACAAATGAAAACACACATGTTAAATAGCAGAGCACAACCATCACACCTTTGAAACTTGTGTACCTAATTATGTGTGTGAGTAAATGTGCGTCACACAAGCTGTGTTTGTGCATTTCTAACCTTGACAGGAATTTGTTTGTGCAAGCTGCGTGTTTTGCTTTTGCAAGCACCAGTGTGTGTTCATGTGTGTTTGCGTGTAAGCGTAACGCTGTGGTTTAGATGGCGCTTGCTCGTCTCATCCCCAATTAACGAAGACAAATCCGCTTCCATCGCCACTAATGAGAGTCTTTAAGGTGAAGGGACTCTGTATTTATTTAATAAGAGGGAGCTTATTTATTCCATTTCCATAAGAAAGACAAAATGCTGCTGATTCTCCACGGCTGACAAGGGACGGATTAGAGGAGCGGGATGAGAGGAGAAGAAAGAGCAGGAGAGAAGGGATGAAAGAGAGAGGGGTGGAGGTGTTAGTTGGCCTGTTAAAAATATAATACTAGTGTAGCATTCCTAGAGCGATTATATTGATTTGAACTGCGAGCAAGAGGGGCTGCAGTGTTAAAGAGATGACCCAATCAAAAACAGTGGTCAAAATCATAGCCCATTCTACCAAATGGTAGGGCTTCTAAATTATCCTACTCTTTAAGGTTATTACTGTTTTTTTCTGTCCAGACCATAACACTCACAAGAGGAGTGATTGTAGTAACGCTTAGCACCGTGGCTTTGTTGTGCAACTTCCCCGTCCTAAGTTTAAGATGGGGAGGGTAGCAAAAGGACCCCAGCCCAGAGCAAAGCAGGTGTCAATGATAACAGATATGACACTGATAGCTCAGGTGGAGGTGGGTTGCAAAGCACCTTGCAGGTGTGCAGCAACTTTGAGCAGGCTAAACTAGATTTCCCAAATGGATGCATAGAAGAACATTACAACAGTAAGATTATCTAATCTGCTATGCTTGTGGCAGAGCTCGACTTTTTGACCTGCCTGAAAGTATAATATTTTACATATAGCCATTCTTTTACTACACAGATTGATTAATAAATACTCAGATGGTACCATCTTTACTTAACAAGGTCACTTACCAATAAAATATAACATGTCAAAGAGAAAAGAAAAGAAGAAAAGAAGAATTCATTAGACGTGAATATTTTGCAATAAACTGATGCATTTGCCTTTTCCAAGAGATTTTTCTGTTAAGTAAGAGTCTTAATTGCGTCTCTTTTCTGCTTGCTCAATAACTCCATCTACAGCAGACTTTTAATGCATGCTCAATGCATTTTGTCTTTTCTTCCTGAGGGAAAATCTTCAATCCTACCAGTTCTACAAAAGTGTGCATTGTGAGATGGATTGCCTTTATTGTATTGGTGGAAGTAGAAGAGTGACAGAGGGGAACAGGGTGAATTTAGGAATCAAAGGAACAGCATGGGATATAGAGATATGGAACTATGGATTGAAAAATAGCCGTGGAGTAAAGGGTGGAGGAGAAAGAAAGATGACAAGCTGCGGAGTAGGAGGACGAAGAATCAGCAAAAAAAAGATGAAAATGATACCCCAAAGAACAGAATTTCAGCAATTAACAATTTCCGAACTGTCCAAAAACCAACAGCCATTGCTTCTCCATATTTGAGATTTGAGTGTTTTTCAGCACACACAAATTCTTCACTGGTTTGTGGGACCAATTATTAAAATAAATGACAAATAATAAACAGTAAACTATGAGCCAAGAAATTAAAGATTGTGTAGAAACAAAAGAAAGAACGAAAAGGGTTTTACAGGATGATTTTTAGCAACGCTTTATTTCTGCAGGTGGAGCTCACTGGTAGCAGTGTGTTTGACTACATCCACCCTGGCGATCATGTGGAGATGGCAGAGCAGCTTGGGATGAAACTTCCTCCAGGCCGAGGGATGTCTCTATCCCAGGGAGCAGTCAACGAAGACGGGGCTTCTTCGGCTTCTTCATCGTCACACTCTGAGACGCCCGAACCAGGTAGGTAAACATGGGAGAGTGGCTTCAAATTAGGAAACTTTATTTGTATTTTTGCCACAGATCCTCAAGCTGAGAAAAGAAGTTACAAAGGTTCAAACAGGACAATACTTACGACTGCTGTGAAGTACTTCACCATCAAAATTAAGCAATCCATTTGAGTTCTAGAGGCTTGAAAAATGAAATTGACAACAGGCTTTGCTTTTTAAGAGATTGATGACTGACCTTGATAAAACCAAAGGAGAATTGCAATGACTCTGACTAAACCAGACAACTCAAGACTTTTGACTCAGAAAGCTTCTATATTCTCTTGAAAAGTATGCAGATAAACCTTTTTGGACTAGATTTTTCAGGAAGTTTCTCCTGAAGCTAGATGAAATCAAAGTTTGTAACAGACTGATTGAAAGACATTGAAATAGCATTGGGGAGCACTTTATATGGCAGTCAAATTGTAGGTGTTAGCCTCAGCAGAATATCTGAACGGTCTCGGGTCTAGATGTTTGAGTCTGAATTATGTCGTCAAGGTGATGCATGCAGGAAAAAAATGACCAGTCAAAAGTGTAAACATATGTTTTTGATCCTGTTAAGCTGGCCATTTAAACATGGGAGTCAGTGATGCTTCTGTGTTGGCTCCATTTTTCAGTCTGCAGGGTTCTCCTTGGTCGCAACCCATTTCTCGCTAACATTCTCTAACCTTGGTGCTTCTATCGTTTGCTGAATGTTTGAACAAATTGATTCAACACACTGTAGAGCCATCACTGCTATAAACTGGGAAAGGACACATTTCTCATTGGAATTCTTTGCCTTGTCTCCTCCATCCCTCCATCCATTTATCCCTCCATCCTCTCCTGCACCACATGTTCAAGACTTTTTACCTTACAAACGCTTTGGATTGTGCTCTCTCTCTCTTTCACTTTCTCCCTCTCTCATGCTGATGATAATTTAAGTATTAGGGGAAAATCCATTTATAAATTAAACAAAATGACTTGATATCCATCGAGTCCCTTAGTTCATCAGCCTGTTCAAACAAGGAGTTGAAGATTGGCTTCGCGGCAGCCGGGGTCTTCGGAGACGGCACCGTAATTAGATCTGCCGCGGATTTATTCTTGGCTGATTGGTGCAGCTGATGGATGGGTGGGGGCTTTAAATTAATTGAAGTTCCACATTTGAGGTTTTTGTTCCCCCAGTTTTTTTTTTCCTTTGACATTCTGCAAACCTCTAACCTGGTCTCCCCACCCTCCAAACTGGATATGTATAGGGAGATAGGATAAGAGCACATGTATGTGGTCATCAGCATCTTTTTGTCTGACGAGAAAGAAAAGCAGCAGAAATTAAACATGTATAGGCAGAAAATAATACAAATGGGAGTTTACATGAATTTCTTTGTGATTCCTAAGTTAATTCAACCACACGATGAAAAAGAGCAAAAGAGAAAAGCAAGGAAACGAGGACAAAGGTGTTTGTTCTCCCATGTTAATTTGCCTAGAGAGATGGAAAGAAAGAGAGGCAGGGGATGTAGGGACATGTTTGAATGTGCATGAGTGCTTAGCAATGTTAATTTGTCCAGAGAAAGAGAGAGAAAAGGGAGGGAGAGGTTTCAGGCAGACATATATGGATGTGAAAGAGTGATCCCCAATGATAACTTGACCAGAGAGAGAGGAAGAGGGAGGATTAGGATTCATGTATGTGTTATTTAATGTTAATTTGGAAAAGGAAGGGGTGCAGCAGAGCTTGTATGAATTTGTATGAGTTTTTCTCAGGAGAAGAAGGGGCTTATTTCAGGTGTCCAGGGTAACAGTGCTGTTCATCCCAACCTCCAGTATTGTAAATTGGATGTTTTTCAGTTCTTTCACTGGTGCTTTTTTCTCTGAGTTGGATTGTTTCTGCAATGAGATTTTGGGGCATCGGTCTGTCCTGTATCTTTTTCCTTGACTCTACAGCCACACTAAGGGTGGGTGATATCCTTCTGCTGTGATTAGGACTGTAGCCGCAAACCTGGTCTACATCACTTTTGAATCTCCTGGTTGGCTGGATACTTTCTGTGTGGACTTTAGATGTTCTTTGTGCACCTCCATGGGTTTTTTGTCATTAGGGGTTGAGGAAGGATCAAAAAGCCGGAACAAACTAAAACTGAGTTCAATTTTATTTACATAGCCCCAAGTTACTACAACAGCTGCCTCAAGGCACATTATATTGTAAGGCAAAGACCCTACAGTAATTCAGAGAAGACAGAAAAAAACCCAACAATCAGATGACCTCCTATGGGCGATCTCTTTGGCGACAGTGGGAAGGAAAAACTCCCTTTTAATATTTGCTAAAACTGATTGGGGTGGAAGTTCAACAAAGTACAACAAAGACCAGAACATACAGCAAAGAAACCAAAGATTTAAAATTCTTTAACAATGACAAACGTGAAATAAATCCACAGGCTGACAAAGAACTTTTTATTCTTCTTCAGCGATTGACACCATCAATCAAGTGTATTACACTCATCTTGTAAAAGAATCCATGCGCCAATGTTCTTACCCCTGTAAATCTATATGTAGTATAATCATAGATATCCACTTTGAATCATATAATCTTTGATCAGAGCAGTTGTGAGAAAATATGTTAATACTGGTCAGTTCTCTATGAAAACTCGCCTGAGAAACAGCAGCTTTATTCTGAAAAAAGCCTTACCCTTATCCTCAATCCTAAGGTTTTAAATCTCTAATTGCTCTCATCTACTAACTGGAAGGTTGGTGGTTCAGTTCCTGGCTGTTACAGTCTGCATGCCAAATATCCTTGGGCAAGATACTAACCCCAAGTTGCTCTCCGATGCGTCTGTCAGAGAATGAATGCATGTCATTCTTAGATAGAAAGCTTTTAAGTATAGAAAGAATGCGTGAATTGGGCATCTTTGATTTGATTCTACAGCAGTGAAACAATACTAAAGGGAAACTTTTTTTTTTTTTTATTCAGTAAGTTACAGAATTTGATTGTGAATCTCAAATCATCTCATTTCAAAGCCAAGTCAAAACAGCCCTTTTGTTTCAAAGGAACTTACTGTTCCACGGTACAAAGCAAGAAATTAGGTTCAGATCAGACAGGGTCATTATAGTCAAAAAGCAGAAATCATTTTTTCCTCATTTCTATCTAAAATGAGTTGTATTTGGTGATATGGGACTTCCCCACCATTCTGCATCCATGTTGAAATCCACAGGGAGAGAAAGCAACAGAAGGATCTCAGCACAGAACAGAGAAGCTTCAGAAACAGCAGATATGGAGGTGGGTTGTAAATGGGCTTGCAGAATATAGGGTTAGCCAGTTGTATATTTAGATATCAATTAGCTGATCTACTGGTGTGCCTGATGTATCGCTATGCTCCATTAATTATAAATGATATCTACAACAGAATACAAGACCATGTTTCTGCAGAAAGCAAAATCTGCATCATGACCGGTTTTTATTTATAAATTCCAATTTGATACAAGACGTGAACTCCAGCATTTGCTCACTGCAGATGGCCATGAATGTTTATGGTTTATGTTTAAAAGATTATATTATTATTTGCGGAATGACTTTAGGAAAGACTCTGATCAGTCACAAAGATGCTCTGCAGCAGGTCAATGAGCCAAGATATCTGAGGAGACACCTACAAAGCTAAGATAACAGCATAAGCAGATTTCCAGTTAACTGCCTACAACTTAATGTCCTGTTTGCTAAATAAAGGAGACTCTGTCCGCATTTCAAGAAACCAAAAGTTGTCTTTTCCATGTGAAGTTTGCCAGTTTCAATTTGAAAAAGAATTAACTGGCTTTACCTCATTGGTTGCTCTGTTGTAATATATCAGAAAGCTGACCCCATCATTTTAATTACAGTCACGCTCATAAAGTATTGAAATTGGAGTTAAAACACGAGATGACCTTGGAGGAGAGAGTTTCCTTTGAAGCTCAACGCTTCTATTTTCAACACCCTCTTGCAGTTAAAGAGAGTCATCTTTAAAAGCGCATGACGCAATTTGACTAATATCAGTCAAACTGAGCCTGAGAGGCTCAGCATCTCTAACTGTTCTGAAGGGTGAGTGGTTGAAAATTATTACTCCTAAGTGTAATTCAGAGTCTCAGAGAGGAGGAAAACTCTCCATGCAGCTCTTATTTTCTCTCACTTCAGTATCTTCTTTACATATCATCAGTTCAGGGTCACATAGACTTCGGGAATGTATCTGATGTGTGCTGGCTGTTGACTTTGACCTTTGACATTCTTACAATGAAGGAGGTGGTTAATGGTTGCATGTTTTGGCACAGCTGTAAGATTTTGGCAATGGTAAGGTTTTTGAAAACTTATTTTGTGGCAGTAAGGCTGCTACAGGTTTTTTGGACAAATTCTATAGTCTTTTGCTGTAATACTGAAGGTTTTGCTAGATTTAATCAGTGCATTTATAATATAATTTCTAATGATTATATTGTTAAAGACAGGTTTGTGTTTAAGTCTAGTGTTTTTGTCGCACCATGGAAATTTGTAGCATGACCAAAGGAGTGCTTCGCTAAAATTGTAAGATCTTGCCTCAAACAAAAGACCAGTTACTAAAACTCATCCTCATCATCTAATACCTATTAAACAGAAAGCTTTTCAGATTCTTAAAAATCCTGAAATGTTGCATTCTTACTAACCTGTTACACAAAATGAATATCAAACATGTAATTTAGCATTGAGTAAGTGTAAATGCTCTGACCTTTAGTTTTAATCTGTTCAATTTCCTTGCTCCAAGGCAGCCATTAGTTTGAGTACTTTTCTTTGTTTAATCTTTCAAAAACCATTTAAACTTGGGGAAAGTCTAAAGGAAGATCAGTAACTTGTCACTGTTAAATTTGAGCCAACTTGGATAATTGTATACAGCACAGCACATCTCATGCAGTTTGATTTGCTACACTGATGTAGTAAGTCATCAGTGGAAACCTATTGTTAAATGACACTTATAAGGGGAATTACTGTCTGCCACAAAGTAATTTCAACCAGTCGGATTTAAGGCATAGATAGAAGGAGAAACCAGCGACAGCTTCGAAAACTAGCAAGTAGTCAGTGTACCAAGCTATAGAGTTAGCATGTTGTTAAGTGATTAGGGATATCTGGTATCCCCATGTTCATGTTTTTCCTACATCATCATAATAATGTTAGTCAACATTGCCATTGGCAAATGCTGTCTTGTGAGCATTCAGTTAGCATTAGCCAAGAAGTTAGCTAAAAGCTGCTTTTACTGCTTTATTGCTTTTATTAAAAAAAGCAACGCGAGTAAGCTAAATTTGGCTAACAGCAAACCAAGTTTCACTTAAAATGCTTACTATTTGCTCCAGATGAACTATATTTTATATGAGCAATATCATTTTTTCCCTTTTTCCCCACATTGCAAAGCTACAATATCACAATAATGTAATGGTAACTTGCAATGTTAATCATGGACCAACAAGATAAACAGGGTGATATCATTTACAGCTATTATTAAACACTTTTTGTTATCATTGTAGGAATATTTGCTGGCAGCTTCTCATTCTCTGCAAGCATATAGCTTTTATCTCGGAAAGATTTAATTTGTCAAAAGTGTGATGGTGATTTTGCAAATCGGGTGAAAGCCCAGCTGCCTTACAATGTCATATAGATGCTTATATAAAAATAGCACTACTGCCTCTGGATATTCAGCAACTGAATAGTAACTGAATTTGACACTCACATTCACATCCCTCTTGCAATATTCGAGGTTCTGTTAGTGTTAGACACATGATTTAATTGTTTCTCCCATGAGTTTGTGAAAGGGAGCGCATCTTTCAATCCATCACCTAGAGAATTTGATCCTGTTTTGCTTTTAGAGGTTTGCTGTTCAGCAACATTCTAACATCTCTGATGTCAAAGTGATTTTTGAACACAGCAAGAGGGCAAGATTTCAAAAACCATCCCTTCTTCAAACTGCATGACCACACAATGATGACACCTCTGACAGAAAAATGACAGTGAGTTTATACATCCGTCATTTCCTTTGCCTTATTATCCAAACTCAAGATTAGGTCTTTGCTGCTTTAATGATCTGATGTGCCTTCAGGCTTCAGTATGCCTTAGACTATCTCTGCCTGAGCAGGAAGAAAACACCCGAGACGAGGCATGTATGGTCACGTTTCCAGAATCATGACAACAGTTTCAGTTTTTCTTACTGTTTATGTCTTCAAGTTAAAATTTAGCTTGAATAGTTGACTCGAAGGACAAAGCAGTACCTACATGGTTTGCCTTTGAGCCACCTGCCTTCTTATTTACACTCACTTTCATTCTCATTCACTCCATCTTCATAAAACCTTGCATTTAATGGAGTATTTATTTCAATTTTCTCTCATCAGAGGGCAGAATTACTAAGAAAACCAGCCCAGTTTCAAAGTCTTTCTGGAAGTAAGAGTAATTCTGCCCTCCAGGAAAACACCATAAGTTCTCCATTACTAGCTCCTTGCGGTCTAATTGTCCGCGGCATTGCCTTATTTCAACATCATAAGTCTTTGATTATTGTTGCTAATTATGCTATTAGCACAATGGAGGGGAATAATTCGTCATAATCACTCACATTTATCATAATTATCCAAGTTTACAGTCACCTACGTTTAATGTCATGTAGAGTAGCCATTGGCAGCGGCTGCTGCCCAAGGACTAATTTACTGTGTGTGTGTGTGTGTGTGTGTGTGTGTGTGTGTGTTCGGTAGTCGAGTGTGTTTGTATTTGCATTTGAAATGTCACTTGTACTCCAGGACAGGAGGCAAAGGTCAAATCTGGAGGGATATTTACACATGTACACTGTTCTCTTGTATTACACACTCTAGTTGTCATTCACCTCTTTCTTCAAGCCTCATTTTCTCAAATATTTTTGTTTTCCTCAAAGGCCTTTAAAAAGAGCTTGATGCCAACTGTATGTAAGAAATTCTAATGTGCTGTGCATCATATAGAGCACTATAGCTAGGTAGCAAACAAAAGTTTCTGGGTTTTTCTTAGCAGCTTGCTTTGGTAATGTTGTCCAAGCATTTTGAGGTGTGGTGATTGATATGGATTCAGACTCCAGTCACTGAAAGAAAAAAGAAATTCTCCCAAATCCACCTCAGTTTCTTTGTATGAGCACAAATGAAAATGAACTTTTCAAAATATAATCCACCTTTCACTCCTGATTTTTGTGAGCTGAGTATGTGATCATTTTGATTTGTGGTCAAATTCATACGTGCTTCTAGCAAAGCAAACCCGCACACTTTCTTTCGTCAGTTGTGTGTTTGGCTGTTTTCTCTACCTCAGTGTTGGTTTTATCTTTTTATTACCAGCTTTATTTCGTAATATCTCACTCACTGACCACTAGGAGGGACTTCAGTCCTCCTCTATTGCAACGTATTAGCTATTACAATTTTTTTATGGCAAGTGTAAAAAAAGTTTGTATAAGGACCAGGACACTGCAGCCTGTGTCCAATGTGTGTATCTTTGATTTTTAGCTTTCACTTTATGCGGCAGTGGCTTCCCAAGAAAGTTCTTGGTTCGTGTTTTTCCGGTCCATGCTTGTTAGATTTCTTGGTGATTCTTTCTGGATTGGCAGAAACCTGAAGTTGGATAACTGCTTGGTTAGGCTTAGAAAACATCATGGTTAAAATAATAATAATGGATTGCATTTATGTAGCGCTTTTTGAGACCCTCAAAGCACTTTACAATTCCACTATTCATTCACTCTCACACACTAGTGGAGACAGCTATGGTTGTAGCCACAGCTGCCCTGGGGCAGACTGACAGAAGCAAGGCTGCCATATCGCGCCATCGGCCCCTCTGGCCATCACCAGTAGGTGAAGTGTCTTGCCGAAGGACACAACGACCGAGACTGTCCGAGCCAGGGCTCGAACCGACGACCTTCTGATTACAAGACGAACTGCCAACCCTTGAGCCACAATCGAAGTGTAAAATATACTTGTCCACCGTGTTAATCTTGCATATTGATAAACTGATTCTCAAGATTGCACAGTGCTAAGGGCAATCACACTACCACAGGTTGTGCGGTGGCAGGTTACACCCGTTACAAGCTAGGCCGGTGAGCTGATTGTTTCTAGATAATGATCAAGGTTAATACATGATTGTTTTTCTTCAGTAAACTAATTAGTGAGGGATAGCTCACTCTCACAAGCAGAGTTGCCAACAGTCTTAACACAAAAAGGAATTTTTTCAGTCTCAAAGTCTTGCATAAAGCTGTTCTGTTTTTCAGACCTGGTAAATGATTTCTATACAGCAGGTCCTCTAAAATCCACACTCAGTGGCAAAATTAGTCACAATGGATTTTCTGAAAGTGCCCAGATTAATTAAATCAGTGTCTTATTTTTTAAGCAAAGCAATAAAACCACTTGAGGCAAACAAAGAACTTTCAGAAGCAGAGGATTATTACTAGAGCAAAATTATCCGTTTGGTTAAGTTTTATTAAACCGCCACCCGCTCGCCACCGCTCTAAATGGAATCTTTAGAGTACACAATGGACAATCACACACCATTATTATTAGAGTTTTCTAATTAGGCTTCTTAACGAGGACAGGGCTGTTTACAATGGAAGCCGGAGCTGTTCAGATAACGGCAGCAGAGGACAGGACGGCACCGGACGGCAAATAAAGCGTTCCTCACTGCTATCTTTCTGTCACAGCAATGATAACATGGGAACTCTTCAAGGTCCAACACTCAACTTTTAATTGTGTGTGAGAGTGAGTGAGCTCAAACTAAGTTTAGAGAGTGATATGTCACACATGGTGAAGAGGTCTGCCCCTGACGGTGCAAAGAGAAGACGATGTGTTAAAGTTTCAGTATTACAGCACAGGAATAAGAAAAGACTAACTAAAGGAAGGAAAGTACAAGCAGGGGAAGAAATTAAGAAATAATGTTTAGCAGGTCCCTGAAATATAATAGAAAACAAGGATAGAGAGTGCAAAAACTAAACAGGAACAAAAATTGATCCAGTTTAAAACAGGAAGGACGAATGGGGTAAACTGGAGGAACTTAAGTGAATAAATAATAGACCAGAAAAGAAAGGCCCTATATAGCACTTTATCATATGGAAGGAAGAAAGGAAGGAAAAAATGGATAAGCATTTGACTATGGAAGGATGTGGAAATGCATTTTACAGCAAGTTTACCAATGGTATGAATGAAAGAAGAAAAGAAGGAAGGAAAGAATGTCAAAGATGGGCATGAAGGTTAACATGGATAGATTTAGTGAAAACTAAAAAGGGACAAAAAACAAAAATGGATCCAGTTTAATAAAAGGAAAGCAACAGAAAGAGTAAATTGGAGGCTTAATCAAGAAGGTATCTAACAAGTGTAAACACAATGGGACAGAGGGAAGGAAGCAAGGAAAAGCTGATATTTCAAGTGACGAAGATAGATTAAAAAGGGGGGCATGAAGCTTGAACCGAACATCCCAGCTCTAAGGTCGCAAGTCTGTAAGATCACATTAGCATGATGGCAAGATGAGCTATTCTTATTTCCCGGAGACTTACTCTGACTCTAACCGTACCCTAAACCTGAAGCCAATGAGAGGCCTTCCATTATCTGTTCAGGGTAGTTTGCCCCAACAACGTATAAGCAGCACACACTGTGTTTGCTTTATACACACTGGAACAGCAAATATGGATTCATCCGAGGCTGAAAAAAACTAAATAAGACATTTCCTCCTGTTTGTTAAATGTCTCTTACAGATGAACTTGAAGTTTCACAGCCAACACTCCGTGACCGGCAACCGATCTGTCCACGTTCTTGTCTCTATCAGAGCTAGGCGATGACCCTCTTCAAAGCCTCAGTAGAAGTAGTAATCATGTAAAACAGCGGGTGCACGTCTGTTCCATCTGATCAGAGACAATAAGTCATAGTTTGTGTTCATCAGGAGCCAGAGCAACTCTTCACAGACATGTTTGTAAAACCAGTTAGCAGCTCACTGAACACGGCCGCCACATCTATTCCTCCTCATGCCTTCCTCTGATTACGGATGCTAATCTGTTCAGTTCATCCATCTGTCCCTCTCTCTGCTGCCGCCTGGATTCAATTACACCAAGCATGCGCCTCGCTCTGTTGTCCCCGTCCTCTCTGTTTCTTCTTCCTTCTCATCGTGTTCTGCTTCTTGTGTTGTTGTTTTTTGTTTTTTTTGTACTTCCCTTTCTTGTTTGGTTGTCTTTTATCTGGGGACGCTGCGCTCGTCTGGCCAAACATGAACAGAGAGACGAGGAGAGAGATAGAAATTAAAAGAAAAGAAATAACAACAGAAGGACTCAGAGACACAGAGGAAGAAAAGTGAAGACTGAGTTATGAATTAATTTAACATGGAAATGGGCTCTTTAGAAAAAACTGTCCTGAACAGTGATGGAAGTTGCAGTGATGCAACTTTGAAAGACCACTGGTTAAATGTATTAAAATGTGTTTATAATTGTGTTGTTGAGCGACAAATATTTGCAACATGCAATAAGAAGTTACAAGTCCGTTTGAAGTTAGTTGTTAATCAAATGCTGATAATTTTATAGTCATATTGTTAGCTGCTAGTCAAACCCTAAAAAAGCACGTTATTCCAGTGTGGCCGATAAACCTAAAACCAAAAGATTTACATTATGAGGAGCAAAACCAGTGATGCACTGGCAACTAGGGTGCACTAGGGTGTATGCCACCTCTCGCCATATGCGTGCTGGCTCCAATTCTTCTAAATGGCAAACAAACCTATATATTAATGATCAGCTATAATGCTTTTAATATTTCAGTGTGTTCAGCATGTATTCCATATTTTCATTTTTAGTCATAATTAGGGTAACCAAAGAAATCTGGAATCATTAGCTATAGAAAATTTCCCAAAGCATCCTGCATTGTAGGGCTGCCACAAACGATTATTTTGATAGTCGACTAGTCACCGATTATTTTTGCGATTAGTCGACTAATCAGATCATCATCCATTGGACGTAAAACTACAGCTTATTGCACCAGCAGCATCTGCTCTTATAACTATCATTAGCTTACAGCTTTAAGTGTTTAAGGTCTGTGCTAACTAAAAATAAAGACAAGATGATAGTTTATTAAATTTTAATGAAATTTGCAGATTGTTTCGGTGAAGTTTAACAAACTCCTTGCTATCTAAAATATAACAGGACACTGGAGTATATTCTGGAGCATCTCACACTTCTGATAATCAGTTGTCTGCTTGATGTTTATTCAGCTGTGTAAAAGCTATAACTTTAATCTCAGACAAACTGATTTACTCAGGAACAAATAAAATACTAAAAAAAAAGCCAAACAATAACATTTTAAGTTATCTAAGTGACTCATATATATATTTAACCTGAGTAGCGAAAGACGGCGGTGGGTTTGAAAACGATTTGCGGGGAGTCCGGTGTTCTCACGGCGCTAGTGAGCCTAGCCCCCGGCTCGCTAACGAGCTAGTGGGTAACAGACGTCTCCGAAAACGTCGGAGCGCTTTTGAAAATACGTGGTGTCCTGATAAACTGAGCAGATATTTGAGGTTTACACAGCTACATTCTCGCCTGAAAATATGTTAAACGTTTATTTTGTGACCCAGAAAGAATAATAAGAGTAACATTAAAACTAACTAGCTGCCGCCATTGTTGGAAACTGCGCTGGGCCGCGCTATGAATTCTGGGACACAGCTGCTTCTTCTTCTTCTTCTTCGGGGTTTAACGGTAGCTGACATCCTTGTACATGCAATGCTGCCATCTTCTGTTTCAGTCCGTTATTACACTCTTAAATCCTGCCACTTATTCCTGCGTCTTTTGTGATCTTACAAAGCTTCAAACGACGCGTCGACTATTAAATCAGTCGTCGACGATTTTGATAGTCGACGTAATCGTGACTAGTCGACAAATCGTGGCAGCCCTACTGCATTGGCAAGCTAGCATTTTTTTTTTCGGGGTAAGATAGATTGTTTAACTTGTCTATGATCTGCTCTATGATTTTTGCAAGGAACTGCAAAGAAGGTTCTTTGGTGTCCAGGTTGACAGATGAGTTCAGGCAGGAGTCTCTGTTAATTATGATGTTTGCAGATGACACTGTGATCTGTAGTGAGAGTAGGGAGCAGTTGGAAGAGAGCCTGGAGAGGTGGAGGTATGCTTTGGAGAGAAGAGGAATGAAAGCCAGTAGAAGTACAACAGAATACATGTGCGAGTGAGAGGGAGGCAGGTGGAACAGTAAAGCCTGGGTGATTTGTGACAGAGGGAAGCTAGAGTGAAAGAGAATGTTTACAAGCTGGTAGTGCGACTGGTTGTATATATGCAGGTGACAGAAATGATGAAATGCTAAGGTTTTCACTGGGAGTGACCAGGATGCGCAGGATTAGAAATAAGCAGATCAGAGGGACAGCTCAGGTTGTTGTTTTGGAGACAAAGTTAGAGCGGCAAGGTTGAGATGGTTTGGACATGTGCAGAAGAGTTGCAGTGGATGTATGGGACAAAGGATGCTTTGTTCATATGGGGGTATTTGTCCAGACTTAAAAAGTCCAAAACTAGGATTCCAGTATAACCATCTCTGAGCTATAATCATCTGTCTGGAAATATGCTATATAAATAAATTTGAACCTTGAACCACTCTCTGAATGTAGATTGCTTACAAGCGGTTTAACTTCTATTTTGGCTTTAATTCAGTAAAAAAGAAAACTAACAGACCATTTCTTATTGGGCTGCTTGTGTGTCTAACACTTCATATTCACAAGGTTTAAGCTTCTTCCTCCTCAGGTTTTAGTTTTTACAAAAAGAAAAGAAGAGATCCAGCACCCTGCTATGTTTGGCTAAAAAACAATGCAGGATAGGAGTGTTATAAGGTGCTGGACACTGTATTTTATTTGTGACACCACTGTTGTCACTGAAAATGTCAGAGGAAGAGCCCGTTGGGAAATCTCATATTTGCTTTGTCTGTTTGTATTTGTTTTTGGCTTGTTTTGTTTTTTCTTTAGCATGACTGGGACCAAAAGCTATGGATTTATCTGCTTCACATCTACATGTGTGGCACACATGCAAGTACAGTTCTAACCCACCTCTGCTTTAATTCGTCACTCGTGATCTTTTGACATTTCTCTGTACTTCTTCTACTTCTTGCATTGTGCATTTCATCTAATTCCCCCATTACTTAGCACTTAGTTCAGGGGTGTACGACAGACGTGTCCTTGATCCAACACAGCTGATTTAAATGACTAAATGACCTCCTCAACATGTCTTGAGGTTCTCCAGAGGCCTGGTAATGAACTCATCATTTGATTCAGGTGTGTTGATGCAGGGTATCTAAAACCTGTAGGACACCGGCCCTTGAGGCCTGGAGTTGCCCACCCCGACTTAGTTTCGCCTACACCAAGTAGCGCATCGGGCAGTTAACGATCTCCATTGACGTCGGTCAGTGGCGACTGCTTTGGCTTCGTCCCAGGTGATGTCGACGATTTTCAGATCATCCGGGCTCAGATCATCAGATCGTCCTGGCAAGCCTGGATGAGAAAGGACGAGGGTTGGGCGTGGGGTTAGCAACTCCACCCTGCAAAACCGACTGCTACAGAATCAGCAATGTATGGAATTCACTCATATTATACATTTTTAGATTTGAAGTTTAGTTATTCATTTGCACTATTGTCCCTAATCAGGCTAAGCGGCAACACAAAGGCTCAATAAATAAGCCCAGGTTTACCATTCTAACAAGGTTCACATAACAGGTGGTGTTGGCAGCATGTAACCAGTTACAGTGGATAGTGGAGTAGCAGAAGAGTCTGAGGCTATGGTTCTCCCCTGTGTGATTGTTGGGGTTTCCTTCTATTACTGTAGGATCTTTCCTTACAATATAAAGTGCTTCTTGGTGACTGTAATTGAATTGAAAAAAGGTGCAGTGTCTACCCCATGTAAGAGATGAGTTGCTACCCAAGTGGAGGAGTTAAAGTATCTCGGGGTTTTGTCCAAGAGTGAGGGGACAGACAGATTGATGCCAGTGCTGGAGTGGTCTGTTGTGGTGAAGAGACTAGGAAAGCAGAGGTGTCGATTTACAGATCGATCGATGTTCCTACCCACACCTATGTCCATGAGCTGTGGGAACTGCCTGAAAGAATTAGACTGGAGATATAAACAGTAGAAATGACTTTCCTCTGAAGGCTGTCTGGGCTCGGCCTTAGAGATAGAGTGCAGAGCTTGGTAATTCTGGAGGGGCTGAGTAGAGATGCTAGGAGTCAGCTGAGATGATATGGGCATCTGCCTCCTGGACCCCTCTTAGGTGAGATGAGTCAGGCATGACTTGTAGCAAGAGGAGCTCCCTGAGGCATCCGCAAAACATGCTGGAGAGATTGCGTCTCATCATCTAACTCCCGTTTCATCATATAAATAGTACGATCATAAATGACGCAGGTGTCACAGGTTTAAGACACTGGAAGATGTCGCTGCATTTACAATTGTTTGTTCTGTAAAGTAAATACGCAGTAATGCATAATAGGGTTGCACAGTTAATTGAATTCTCATTTCAGTGATTGACATGATTTTGGCTTCCCACAATTAAATGAAAATGATTGAACAATATTAAAAATGCATGCTCTGCCAATACAACACAAACGAAAAATACACTTGATTTACTTGTGGCCAAATAGCCCAATCTATAAAACTTTACTCTAAAAGGCATTTAGCTTGTCCACATGGGCAGCAGCAAATTTCCACTTGAAGGTGTCAGTTTTAGATTAGGGGTTTCTTTCTCGATCAGCACCCTCTCAAGTCCAAGGCAATGTGAAGCTTGCTTCAAAAAAATAAATCAGTTCAAAGAAATCATTAAAAGCCCCAAATTACCATGACATTCATGCCCCTGATTATTGTACATTTCTGACCACAACTGTAACAATTAATGATTTTGCAATATTAGGGCTCATAGAGCAATGAAGTGGCTTTAAAGCTTCTGAAAGAAAAAAAGTGAAGTGAAGTTGTTCCTAAAAATCTATATTGCTTATTGATGTTTGTCAAGGAAAGACAAAAACTTTAAATGGTCTTTAAAACATTGACCCTGCCACTACCTGCATAGGGGGCCCATAAGATTTTCTGAGTATGTATATGTCTTTAAAAGAGACCTGATTTGTCAGGTAGGCAGTGTTTTGGTGGGGGTTGACCTCTTAGGTGTGCAGCATTAATTATTATGCCGATGTAACCCAGTAACCAGTAACCCCCTTTCCAAAATTCCAAAAACCTGAAGTTGACTGAATTGTGGAGTTAAAGCCCCAAATCCTGCTTCACAGTAGCCGGTTCAGGACTAACGCAAGAACTAAACTGTCACTCTCTTTCTCTCTACAGTCTCCTGACTTTGGCTTGTTTTGCCCTTGTTTTCTGTCTTTCTCCTCCCTTTTGGGCTTTCCAGCAGGAGTCACGTCTCTCTCTGTCTCTGGAAGTAATTATGCAGGTTGCAGATACAGACAATTGCCTATTATCTCTGCGTTGTGTATGCGTGTGTCATTGTGACCTCCGACCTCAGTCAGAACAAAGACGAGCTGTCAGTCTCATCATCCGTATCAGGGAAAACAAATTGTCTGTTCATTTACCCTCCACCTCAGACTCCACGTCTTCCCTCCTTTCCTCAACCCTATTGTCTCTATACTTTGTGGACAATGGTATGCGGACACTTGAATGTGTCATTATGTAAAACATGAGACGCAGATCATTAATGCACTGCTCTCTCCAGCACATGAGGGTTCCTGTCACTGGTACCTAACCAAAATATACAGATCTGCCTTCAAACTTTTGACCTTTTTTGTTGCTTTGTAATCGTTCATCTTCTTTTTTGTCTTTGTTTCACAACCATTCTGTCTTCCCTTTCCCCCGTCTTTTCATAGGTAGATCAGCTCCCAAAAGAGAAAGTGGAAAAGCTAAATACAGCTTAGAAAAGCCTTAGTCCTATCACAGGGAGATCACTGAGAAAGAAGAGGAGGGAGGAGGGAGGAAGATGAAACGAGGGGTTGAGGGATATCTCAGAGGAGGAAATACAGGAGTCAAAAGAGACCAGGAGAGACAAAGCTAGGACTGAGGTGTCTCAAGGCTATTAGAGCACTGTTTGATTTGAGCTCACTGTCCTGATAAGACTGTCAAAATAAAAGTATCTTTTTTTTATCACTGTAGTGAAAAAGGAGAGGAAATGTGGGGAGGATGCACTGGGGGAGGAAAGGAAATGGAGAAAGTGAGGTGAGGAAGAGGAGGAGGAGAAGTGGAGGTGTGTTACAGATTATATATGAAAAAAACTTTGGTTCCCAGGCTTTAAACAATGTGGGAAAGGTTTTGAGGGAATCTACTGTTACACACACGAACACACAAACTTTGTAAAGCTTTGTAAAAAACTGTACAGGAATCTGACTGAATCCTTCTTCATTGCGTCCTCTTCCTCAATTTCGTCTCTGCCTTGTTCTTCAGATCATTTTCCTTCCTCAGTACAGACAGTACAGATCCTATCTTCCACTCTCACTCATTTTCCTCCTCTTTCTTCTCCTTTCCACTGTTGTCTCGTCCTCTTTTTCCTCTCCGTCTTTACTCCCAACTTCGTAGTCTTCATCATCTCCTTCCCTCTTCCTCCATCCATTTCTTTTTGTCCTCTGCCTTTACCTCCTCTATCTCCTCTTTTTTCTCCTTGCTTCTTTATCTCTCCCACCTCCTCCTCGTCTTCACTCCCCATACTTGTCTTCCTTCAAACCTCTCCCCTCTGATTTCTTAAGCCCTCTTTTCCTATCTTCTTTTTCCAACCAGTATCTCCGCTCTTCTCTTCCTCCACATTTTTAAAAAATCACTTCCTATTTCTGCCCCTGCTTCTTTCCTTCTGTCTTTCCTTCTTTCCTTCCTCATCCCTCTTCTTCGCCCTTTCGCTGCCTGTTCTCCATTCCCCTGTAGCACCTCCTCCACTTTCATATACCAAACTGTTATCGCTTGGACTTTTCTTCCTGACACAATTTGTCAAATCCTGCCTGATAGAAAACACATTCTATTCATAAGGCGAGTCTCGCCTCCTGCCTTTCCCTCCTCCACCTCTTCCTCCCCTCCTCTCCCTCCTGACACTAGCAATTCAATTACAGCCATGGAGGCGATAGTGAGCCGGAGAGGCAGGAATATGACAGGACAGTTACAGAGTGTTTACACAATTAAACTTTTCTTTGACAATAGTCTCTCCCTGTGATGAATACCTAGCTCGCTTGTGCTTTCCGTGTGTGTGTGTGTGTGTGTGTGTGTGTGTGTGTGTGTGTGTGTGTGTGTGTGTGTGAGACCCCATATTTAGATTATTCCTGCTCTTATATATGTATATACTGTGTTTGGAAGAAAGTGCACTGCGGCACATCCTTCATGGTTGCCTGTCTGATCTCCCATGGGTCTGCTCTGCCTTGTGGTTCAGTGTTTCCCAGAGAATTAGATTGCATTTATGGCTTCAGTGTGGGCAGTGGCACACACATCCATTTCTATGTGTATGAATCGAAGCAAGCCCACAGTATCTTAGGTAAGTAAATAATGTACTTTTTATAACAATGATGAAGAGATGTACCTCTTCCGGCTGCTCCGTTTAGGATTCGCCACAGGGAATCATCTACCTACATCTCACCCGATCCCTGCCATCCTTGTCTGTCCCACCGACCGTCTGCATGTCCTTCTTCATGACATCCATGAATCTCCTCTGTGGTCTTTCTGTGGTCTGCAGATCGCTTCAGCCTTTCCTCTCTAACTGTCAATTCTGGTCACTCCTAACCTGTCACCTCTCCTGCCTTTTTATAATTGCCAACACAACCCTACATTATAGCAGGTCTCTTTACTCACAAATCACCCCTAACACTTGTCTCCAACCACTTCCGCTTTGCCTACACTCTCTTCTTCCTTACTTCGCTCTGTCTGTTGCTTTGGATAGCTGACCTGAGCTATTTTGCTTCTCTCCAGAGCATACCTCCACCTCCAGGCTCTCTTCCACCTGCTCCTTACTCTCAATACAGATCACAGTGTCCCTGTGAGCATCATGGTCCACTGACACTCTTGCCTGACCTCACTTGTCAACTCCTCCATCACCACTGCAAACAAGAGCGGGCTCAGAGACTATCCCACCCCCACCTTGAACCCGTCTGTCACCTCACCACTGTCTTGCTGTTTTGATGCAAGTCTTGCATCATCCTCACAAATCTCACCCATTACTTCAAGATATGGCTCATTAGTCACGCAGAATCAGTTACAGTACCAGTAGAAGCTTTTTACAACTTAACATGTTGCGCCTCTTCTGTTAAAGTACACAGGACACTAAAAGTTCTGTCCAGTATTTTCTATGCTGATTTTCAATACTGTATGTATGTATTTCTCATAGAACTTCCCTATGATCATTCCCTAACTCTTCCTAGTATCTCAAATTGAAAGTATCAATCACCTCTGGCCTGATCCACTTTTTCTTTCTGCCATTTTGTTTTCTCAACACTGGAAACATCAGAGCCTTTGAGATGTCTTTTAAGCACACTTCTGCTTCCCTGTCAGTCTGATTAATTTGTTGTGAGCTTCTCTTTTCAGCCACTTAAAGTTGCTAAATGACTCATTAATGTGCTACATGTGTCTGCCTTATCTGCTGTATTACATGCCTCTTGTTAAATTAGTGTGTTTTCCTCACTCTTCCTTTAGTTTGTCGTAGCGGCGCTTTGCTGTGGCTGCAGCGGCAGCTGGTGGAGGTTGCAGTGACCTTGCTGTAGCTTGCTTTGTCTCGCCCCACGCGCCTCTGTCACGTTAGCTAGTTATCAGTCGGACACAACGGGCTCCCTGAACCAGGCAACGTTATTAGAGTGTCTGACAATGATACCCTGTCCCACTGAGACTTCCTGGCAATTGCGCGCGCACACACACACACACACACACACACACACACACACACACTGGTGGAAAGAAACCCTCAGTACTCTGGGTATTGTCCACAGATCACAGGCGTAGGTGAGTTGTTCTTTTTAATTAATCATTTGTCCTTCAAACGAGGGAAAGTTTCAGTGCCGTAGATAATTAGGTCCCAGAGTCGGGCGGCGGCAGAGCCGGTAGCCACCTGCTGCCTTTGTAGCGCTAATCTTTGTCTTGTAGGAGCGTCGTCCCCGAAGACGCCATGGCTACGCACGCCGAATGAGCAGAATGAGAAAACACCTCTGAATCCCCACATGATCCTGCTCCTCCTCCTCTTCTCTCTTCTTTTTATTCTGTTTGTCTTTTTTCCCCTCTCTGCGTTCTTTCAGACTCCCTCCACTCTTCCTCCTCTTCTTTCCTGTAATCTTTTACTTGTTCTTATTCCCTCCACTCCTCCTCTTCCTTTCACTTCTTTTACAACAGAACTTACCCCTCCTCCTCTTCCTCCTCCTCCAGATCATCTCTTCCTCTTTTCATCCTGTTATTCTTTTCTCCCAGTTCTCTACTCTCACAGCTTCCTCCTTTTCCATCTCGTCTTCTTCTCCTGTTGTTGCTCCCTACACTGTCCATCCGCTTTATACCTTCCATTGCTGTACAACTTATTCTCTCTTGACTTCCTCTTTCCTCCTTTCCATCCTTTCATCTGATATTTCGTCTACTTTTACACCATTTTCCTTAATTTCCTTCTCCTCTTATTCCTCCTCCATTTCCTTTCCATCTGTTTATATTTTCTTGCTCACACTTCCCCTACTTTTTCCTTGCTTTATGCCTAAATTTGTGCTTCTTTTCTTTTCCTCCACGCTGTTTCTTTTCTGTCATCCTCATTTTTTTCATACCCTTGCTCCCATTTCCTATGCTCTTTTTTCTCATTCTTTTTTTCCTATTATTTCTCTATTTTGACTCTTAAACTCTCCTTCTGTTTTTCCTTTTTTATAATTTCTGTTGCTTCTGCTCAGAGCCCCTTTGTTCCCTGCTCTTTCTTGATGCATCTCTACGATTCTTCATCTCTTCACCACCCTCCTCCTCTCCTTTGACTCTTTTTTCTCTCTTAGACCCACTGCTCCTCCTTCTGTCTTCTTGTTCTTTTTATATTTTTCTTCCTACTCCAGTCGTCTTCCTGTTCTTCGTCACGTGGATTCCTTTTCTCTTCTCTCTCCTCGCCTTTCTTCCTTCTCTTGCTGTTTCAGTTCTTCCTTCACTTCATTCATGCAGAAATTGTTTAATTGCAAACAAGCACACAACGTGTGTGTGTGTGTGTGTGTGTGTGTGTGTGTGTGTGTGTGTGTGTGTGTGTGTGTGTGTGTGTGTGTGTGTGTCAAAATGAAAAGAGGTGTGTATGACAGTGAATGTGATATCTCAAGTGAGTGAGTGTGTGTATGCATGCAGAAACTAATCCCATTAATTCAAAGAGAATAACAAAGACAGAAGGGGGGTGGGGGGGAGTGGGGGGGTCCAGCTCCCCTGTCATTTGTCTGTCCTCTCTCTCTTCCATTCCCTCTCTCCCTCCATCATCATTATTCTCCGTCAGATCGGCTGCTGTTTTCCTTTAGGAGCGACTGGTGGTGGGATGGAAGAGAAGAAGAGGGAGGGGGTGGAGATGAAGATTTGTAGCTCCTCCTGGGAAGCTTCATGTCCTTTCCTTTCCCTCCTTCTTCTTCTTCTTCTCCTTTTCCTCCTTCCTCTTTTGTTTCCCCTTTTTCCTCAGATATCCCTGCCTATTTTTCACTTTGTCCTTTTTCCATTCCTGTTACATTTCACTTTGTTCTTACTTCATTCTTTCTCCCACCTCTTTTCTAAACCTTCCCTTTACCCAAGTCTCATCGCCTTCACTTCATTTAATTTCTTTTTGCCTCCCTCTGCCTCTTTTCTCTTTCTTTTCTCTTCCTTCCTCCCCTTCCATCTCCTGCTCTCTCCACATCTTTTGCTTTTGCTCCACTTGTTTAGAATTGTTTGTTTTTCTTTTTCTTTTTCATCTCTGGATCAAGTGAGCAGTGTGCACACCTATGTTTGTGAATGTGATAACTCAAGAATGAAGTGATGTAGGAGAGTTAAGTTAATACCATTGTTGTATCTACTCAGATGAGTTTGAATGTCAGTGATTTTGACCTGAAGGTCAAGGTCACGTTTTTTGAAAATCTTCTGATGGGTAGCATGAGTGGTTGTCAGTATTTTTATCCCATGCTTCATCTACTTTCCTTTTTCTATCAAGGTTTTTCTGAAATGACTTCTTTTCTTTCTGTCTACCTGTTTCACATTCAAATTTGTATTTCTCTTATTTTTCCCTTACTTCCTCCTTTATTTTCTCCAGTCTTTCCACCCCCATGCTTTCCCCTCTCTCCTTTTTTCCCTCACTCCCTTTTTCTCTCATTCACCCCCTCCCCCCTCCCTCCTGTCTTCCTCTCTTCAAGGACGTTTATATTATAAAGGATGAATTTGCATATTAATTCATTTCTTTCAATTTTTTCAGATTAGACGTTGTCAACACATATCAGTGCTGATCAAACTGCCACATCCACCAGAGACCTGACTGTGTTCATGCATAAGCGTGCGTGGTTGTGCGTGTGTGTGTGTGTGTTAGGGGAGTTGCCTCCTGAAACAAAGAAAAATAAAGACCTGCAACAGAGGGAAAAGCAAGTAGCCTTTTAGTGCTCACCAACCTGAACAACTGTGTTGAGACATCATAAAAGGATTTACATGCTGGAAGGAAATGTTCCAGTTCTGCGTCGTGCTAAAGTTGCAGGAAGCGGCGTTGGTGGATGTAAGCTGCACGATAACATGTTGATCGCTGTCTGTGGTTAAATTGTGCTTTCGCATTACCTTAAATGTTCACAAGCAAATAGAAAACAAATAACCCAGCATGTCTGGAATTACAAATATGGACTTGGATTAGCTTTTTTTAATTTGATGAAAGCTGTAGGAAATTAGCCAGCACAAGAGTTATCTTATATTACACGTCTAAAGGATGTGTGCTATAGTTTAGAGTTTTGGTTCACTTCCTGTTGTATTTTTTCTTTTCTTTTTCTTGTTTTACGTTTCTCATCGATCAGTCTGTGTTTTGTTTTTTTGCCCTTTGGCAGCCCCTTCTTTCACTTGTTTACTTTCTCTGACTGACCGCTTGTGTTTGAATCAAATTTGGATTTTGTGACTTTAGCTTGTCTTCCCATTTGAGTCTCTTCTTCCAAGTGAACGATCGCAATTTGATTGTGATGATTAATCGTACCCTGTGCTGCTCTTTGAGAATTTCTGATGGAGGATGGGGCAAAAAAATTGCACATGACTTTCCCACTCTTTTTTAAAATTGTTACTGTGTTTAGGAGCAACATAATCCCTGACTGAGTTACACAGAGATGCAGTGTTGTGTTTTTCAGTGAATGAAATAATGCATTCACAAACTGTGTATGAGTCAGCAGGAGGTGGTTGGGGCTACATGGAAATTCTACACAGGTTTTGACTCCAAAGTCTGTGGATTAGTTCAAAGAAAAATAATTTGGTGAGTCTGATTGAACTTACATGATCACAACCTTTCTGTAACCTTAACCAGCTTCAACTCTTGAAAATCTGAATACACTGTTACACATTCACAAGTACAGCACTCCAGACACATCTGGGAATAATGCTACAACAATAACACTCCCATATTGCCATGCTTAATTCCAAGTGAATTTTGACATTTGTACACTTAAGCAACCTGGATTGTGTTTGTACTGAACACTGTTGGTCATCGTGTTTAAGTGTAAGGGAACATTTCCTGGCTGTCTCTCCTCACATCGCTTCCTCTGATGGACGGAGAAGTTATGAATATGCAGCTGATTTCTGAAAGCTGACAGCTGCTGACAAATGAAGCATCTCACCTTACGTAAGCATTGCTACCTCCTGATTTGATGTAAGCTCACTGGCTGAACTTTGAAGGCTGCTGAAAAAATTGACTTCTTGTGTGAGGATTTCATGTTGTGAAGGGTCAGGCTGCCACAGGCTGTTAACCTATCAGTTAGGAGTCGTCTGAGCAATTTTAACTTTGCTAAAGGAAGCATCAAATTTCAGTCTTTCAACAATTACATGAGGCTTATTTTAATAGTTCTAATATCAGAAGATTGTCGTTTTCAAGCTGTTAACCTTAACCCTTTACTTTGGATCTAATCGCTGCGTCGTCCTCTTCTGATGTGTTTTGACATTTCCCCGTTTGAGTGTCATGAGCTGCTTTGATTTGATTGACGGGTTGACTGCAGCTGTGATTGGTTGACTGGCTGAACTGACAGTATGAATGTGTTTATTTGTTATACACCCATTTAAAAATGCTTCACTTGTGTTTGAGCCAATTACAGTTTTCTGCGCTGTACACTTTTGGTGAACCATCATAAAGTAAACTAATCTTTTTTTTATTATTGTTGCTATGCACTGTTTTCAGTTTCATTCCACCTGGACTTTAGGTTATTTAGTTTCAGTCTGATTAATAACTTGCATAATTAAGTGTTCTATATTGGGATTTCTTACTTGAAATTATTCAAAATGTACATACATTAAATTGCATGTGTGTATATATAAATATATTTTTTATGAAAAGTCTGGTTTTCTGTATTTATTTTTTTTTTACTGAACTAAAATGTTTTTGCACGTGTAGGTTTAGTTTTTAGTTTTTGTTGACTTTAATTACCTTGGTGGTTGTTAAACATGCCCATACAGTAAAGACTTACAAGGAAGCAAGAAGACTTAAAACTAGCAGTTGATGGCATAACCTTACTGGAAGCATTTATTCAAGTTGTAAATCATATCCTTGTATGATGACTTTTTAAAAAAATACCAAAACAAAAAGGCTTCTTTAAAACTATTTCAACTTACCTGTTACATTTTAAGTGTTTTGTTTGACATTTGGAATATAGAACTAAATTAATCTTATAGAGCGTTGTGTGATTTTTTTTTCATTCAGTTTATTTTGCATAATACACTCAGAAAAAGAAACATTTATCAGACTCAGTTTTCGTATTGTCTGTTTTTGTCACAGTCGAATCCAGCAGTCCCAGTCTTCTGGCTCCTGATAACTCCCTGGAACGGTCCTTCTTCATCCGGATGAAATCTACACTCACAAAGAGAGGCGTGCACATCAAGTCCTCAGGATATAAGGTCAGAACAATGTATCGCAAAAATAAGTTGAATTCTAAAACTGGAACTGTGGAGAAGGGGGAAAAGAAAAGTCACTATGAAGTTTTTCATAAAAACCTCTTGTGTTGAAGCTGAAAGTCAATCTTTCTTCAATCACATATTAATTATTTGATTTAAACTGTGTGTACCCAGGCAAAATTACAAAAACCATCTAACAAATTATGGAGTTGCTGCTAAATTTTTGAAAGACTGGATTTTCTAACATGGGTATGATCATCTCCCTTCATCTGCTTGAGGACAAATCAACTCATTACTGTTTTTAATCTGTGATTCACATGGAAATTTATAATGTAATGAAAAAATAGGTACTTTGCATGCTTATGTGTCTCCTTTTCTATATACAGTAGTTTGAAAAGTCTTTGCCTTCATCATGCCTCCTATTTTTTGTTTGTCACACTTAAATGTTTCAGATCATTAAACAAATTTAAATATTAGACAAAGATAACACAAGTAAACACAAAATGCAGTTTCTAAAGTGTTTATTATTAGGGGAACAAAACCCAAACCTACATGGCCATGTGCAAAAAAAAAGGAATTGCTCCCTAAACCAATAAGTCTTTTACATCGCTGTGGAGGGTTGTCAAGGTCATGCCACAGCATCTCAATCGGATTCAGTTTAGGACTTTGACTAGGCCACTCCAAAGTCTTCAGTTTGAACCCAAGTGCACTTCAGTTTGAGGTCACGAACAGATCGCCGGACATTCTCCTTCAGGATGTTTTGGTAGACAGCAGAATTCAAGGTTCCACTTACCACAGCAAGTCTTCCAGGTCCTGAGGCAGGAAAACAGCCCCAGACCATCACAATAGCACCACCATATTTTACTGTTGACATGATGTTCCTTTTCAAAAATGTTCTGTTAGTTTTATGACAGATGTAACGGGACACACACCGTCCAAAAAGTTCAACTCTTGCCTCGTCTGTCCACAGACTCTTTTCCCAAAGGTCTTGGGGATCATTAAGATGTTTTTATGCAAACGTGAGATGAGCCTTTATGTTCCTTTTGCTTATGGTAAATGGCCTGTATTTATATAGCGCTTTACTAGTCCCTAAGGACCCCAAAGCGCTTTACATATCCAGCAGTAAGCAGTCTTGGAACTTCACCATGGATGCCATTTTGCCCAGTTTCTTTCTTATGGTGGGGTCATGAACCTTAAATGAGGCAAGTGAGGCCTGCAGTTCTTGGGATGTTGTTCTGGGGTCTTCTGTGACCTCTTGGATGAGTCGTCATTGAACTTGGGTTAATTTTGTTCACCACTGTTCCATGTTTTTACCATTTGACTCCAGCACTGTGGTTTGCTGGAGTCCCACAGCTTTAGAAATGGCCTTATAACCTTTTCCAGGTTGAGAATCTCAGCTACTTATTTTATTATAATTTGGTCCTGAATTTCCTTCTATCGCAATATGCTGTCTGTCTTTTGGTCTACTTTTTCTGGGGGCCATTTAGGTTTTTTACAGGGCCATTTAGGTTTGGATTTCTTTTCTTTTCCCCCTTAATAATAAACACCTTCATTAAGAAACTGCATTTTTTGTTTACTTGTGGTATCTTTGTCTAATATTTACATTTATTTGGTGATTTGAAACATTGAACTTTGATAAACATATAAAAAAAATAGAAACTCAGGAAGGGGGGAAACACTTTTCATGCCATTGTGTATGTTTGTCTGTCAGCTGCTGCCTTTACCAGTCATCTTCCTGCATCTGTATCTCACCCTAGCATCCTCTCTAAGACAGCAATGCTCTGCATGTCCTCCGTTTACTCCATCCATAAATCTTCTTCATGACTTCTGCTCTTTGCATCATCACTCTTAAACCTGCCTCCCTCTCATTCACACGTGTATTCTGTCTTGCTTCTACTGACTTTCATTCCTCTTCTCTCCAGAGTATACCTTTACCTCTCCAGGCTTTCTTCCCCTTACTGTCTACTCTGACTCAGTCATCATCTGCATAGACAATAGTCCATGTATACTCCCATCTATCACCGCTGCAAACAAGAACAGGCTTAGAACAGATTCCTGTTATCTCTCTGCATGCCCTATACCATCCTCAAATACTTCTGTGCCACTCTTGACTTGCAGTACCACACTTCCTGTCTTGGAACCCTATCAGGTGTCTCTAAATCCACAAAGAAACTTCCACAGCATGTCTTTTGTCCTGTTTTGTCCTTCTCTCACCCCAACCGGCCGTGTCAGACAGCTGCCCCTCCCTGTGCCTGGTTCTGCCGGAGGTTTCTTCCTGTTAAAAGGGAGTTTTTCTTTCCACTGTTGCCAAAGTGCTCATAGGAAGTCATATGATTGTTGGGTTTTTCTCTGTATGTATTATTGTAGGGTCTACCTTACAATTTAAAGCGCCTTGAGGCGACTGTTGTTGTGATTTGGGCACTGTATAAATAAAATTGAATTGAACTGAACTCCTTCTAACCTCGTCCATACTTCTCCATCAACACTCTCAAAGCAAGCATCGCATTTGTACTGCTCTTTTATCAACATGAAGCCATACTGGTAGTAATTGTCAACTCTCTTCTAAACCTAGCTTCATCAACTTTATCTGTCTGTAGTTACTACAGCTCTTCACAACAATTCTTGAAAATCAGTTTCAGTACACTTTTCTCGATTCCTGTGTCATTATTTCACTCTCCTACATTGTGTTAAATAATATGGCTAAAAAGTGCACTGCCCTTGTCATCTGATCTGAATGAAGTGAACTTAACAGAACTGGGCTTTCAGTTCACACTTCTGAGACTTTAAAATTTATGTGGAAAAAAAATGTTAGATGAAAGTGACACTAGAACTTTGGCTGTCTATTACAGTGAAGGACTTGTCTGTTTTTCTTCCGCTTTTGCAGTTACAGTAACCTTGGTTTGATCTTGTTCCCATGCTTAGGTTTGTGATTTTTTTCTGCAGAAAGAAAATATGCATGTATAGGTGTAACATCAGGACTCTAAGCTCTGCGACCGTCTCACTATTCACAGATCGAGAAGCCGGATTAAAGGGGATTCTTTGGGCTGCCTTGTTTGTGCGTCAATGTGTGTGTATGTGGGGTCACTCGTGGTTTATCCCTGACTAATACATTCAATTCTCCTCAGGAATGATGGCAGACAGCAGAGGAAAGACAGAGGAAAAGCTGTCAAAGACAAAACAAAATCACTAAAAGAACTTACAGATTTCATTAATACATTGTCTGAACCATGAATGGAATAGAGACTCAATTCAAACACTAGCATTATCAAAAATATAGCACAGGAAGTATGTTTACTTTGCTTTTTCAGCTTTTGTGTGAAACAAGTTTTTGTGTGGACCAGTTTGTGTTTTTGTTTATGAGCTGGGACACATAACCACAGGACACATATTTTATGTGGTCCTTACTTTGGAGGACACACATGGAAATGGTTCTTTGATAGCTCAAACTTGTTTGAGAGTTTTTGGTAAGTTTGGATGTTGGGCATTTGGGCATTAATATGATGATAGATGAAGATAAGGAAGAAGTGCCAGTATCCTCATAAAGATTTATATAAAGTTTACTAGCATAATAATTGGGAGACCTAAACAGACTGGTACTTATATAGTACTTTTCTAGTCTATTTGAGCACTCAAAGCACTTTCTTATCCATTTACACACATTTAAACAAGCACATTTTAACTTCACACACTCCAATAGATAGCTTGAGGGGAACTCGGAGTTCAGTATCTTGCTAAAGGATGCTTCGACACGCAGACAAGAGGAGTAGGTGATTGAAGAGCCGGCCTTCCACTTTGTAGAGGAAGTGCTTTACCTCGTGAGCTACGGCCACCCAATGAGAATAGAGCACATTTGTATTTTAGTAGAGACTACGATACAAAACAGATATTCACATATGTATTTTTTCAATTTTATTTTGCCTTTATTTATATACGTAGTGCCCATTGAGACTCAGTGTCTCATTTCAATTCAATTCAATTCAATTTTATTTATATAGCGCCAAATCACAACAAAAGTCGCCTCAAGGCGCTTCATAGATACAGAGAAAAACCCAACAATCATGTGACCCCCTATGAGCAAGCACTTTGGCAACAGTGGGAAGGAAAAACTCCCTTTTAACAGGAAGAAACCTCCGGCAGAACCAGGCTCATTTATAAGTGAAACCTGTTCCAGACAAGCAGATAAACATAATCATATATTAGTACAGACATTTGCACTTACATACACATAATGACACTGGTATAATTTTTGTCCACCTCTAAATTGGACATCAAGTTTGAGCTGACCAGCATACAGGTTATTAGTGCTTCATAGTTATCACCTATACAAAGTCTGAGCTGATGTCTTTCTTTAGCTTCTTTGAGGCCAAAAGTTGCATTATCATACATCCTGATTCTCAATACAAAGAAAGAAATGTAGGTGAATGCTTGTTTTCATTTGAAAAAGTTCTCTGACTTTCCTTTACTTGTTTTTTCCCCTTCAGGTGATCCACGTCACAGGGCGCCTGCGGATCAGGATGGCTCTGACGCACAGCCGCTCAGTGCCCAATCAGATCATGGGGATGGTGGCGGTGGCTCACGCTCTCCCGCCGCCAACAATCAACGAGGTTCGCATTGACTGCCAAATGTTCGTGACCCGAGTCAACATGGACCTAAAGATTGTCTACTGTGAGAACAGGTAGAGCAGAAAAACTGAGTTTTTTTGTTTTGTTTTTGTCATCTGTTGAAAAAGAGTGCACAATAGTTTTTATGAAAAGAATCTCAGCTGCACTTATTGCTGAATGTGCTGCAGAAGTAAACACTAGCTGTCTTTAACACTGTCTACTGAGTGACTGGAAACAGTTTCGTTTGTTTCAAGTCAAAGTTTAGAACTTGTTTACTGTTTTGGGCAAGTTTTCTGAAAATCTTGTGATTTCGATAACTTGAGAAGAAGACGGGTTTTGAAATTGATACTAGAAGGTTGAGGGGTAGCACTGAAAGTTGCCAGTGTTTAAACTTGAGTGTAAGTGAATGACACTAAAAACATTCTCGGTCAATATAACATAAATTTCTGATTCCACTTTCCGCTCAACTTTGCTCTTAGGTATTTTACACAGTCTGACCTTGGGGTGAATTTGGTGAGACGTCCACTCCTGAGAAGATCGGCAACTGTCTTCAATGTTTTTCACTTGTCGATTATCTTTCTTTTAATACAACTTCAAATTGCTTGGAATGACCCTGAAATTTCCCAGATTGATGGGCAGCAATTATTTCTTTAAGATAGTTATAGATGTCTTTCCTCCTGACATTGTGTTAACACATACCTGAATGCTCCTGATGAGCAAACTACCAAAATGTCAGCTTTTATAGAGGCAGTCACAGATTCTGATGATCAGTTAATGATGTACTGACTTATATCACCTTATATTACACACACATTGTGTACATAATATTTCGGCTGATACATATGAACATAGTATTGCTGAGTAAATGATATGTTTAAGGAGTTTTTTATCTACAAAATTATCTGTTCATCTTGGTTTATTTTGATTGGACATTTTAGAGTGCTCCACTTATATTGTGATTAAATATCACAAGAAATTATACCAAAAAAACTGACTACCGACTACTTCTGCATTCATCTTTCACACCTGCTGTTCAAGAAGAAAAGTTGCCTTCCCTGTCAGAGCATCTTATTCATGAGAACCCTGACCCAATCCTCCCCGGTTTAACAGTGAAATATGTCTCTGATGGATCCATCTCCTTTGCTCTGTCCAGATAAAGCAGATAGGTATCAGGATCTCATGCAGGAGTTAACCGGCCAACCAAGGAGATTCATATCAGGCAAAAAAAAAAAACCTTCATGTTTTATTATAGAAAGAGAGGAGGGGAAAATGATAGTAGGCAGATTGCTTTATTGGTGGGTGGAAAAAAGGGACACAATGCGAGGCAGATGATGATATTCAGTGCGCAGCGACAGAAAGCGTCTCTGTGGTGAACAGGCAAGTGTCGCTCCCATTACAGCCCCATTTTGAGGATGAGTTTCTAAGAGAATGAGAAAATGGGAGGATGGGTTTTTCTAAAGAACAGAGTGTGCTGTTATCTGCCTGCCAGACATTAGTCCTCCCACCGCCCACTCGCTGTCACAATGAAACTGGGGAAATTGTTCTGTCTATCCTGTGGCAAATTTGTTCAAATTAAAGCTTTTTAAAGCTCACATGTGTTACCTGTACAATAGACAGGCAGCTTCAGTCTCTGTTGTTGGGTTTATTAGCTTTTTTTGCCTCCCCTGAATCAGACTTCGTAATCATCGAATACCAGAACTGCAGAAAGAAAATTGTCTCAGTGTGACAAGCTATGTATTTCAAAGTTTCACAACATTTCCACTTCCATGCAGCTTATTGTGGTGGGATATGGATGCAAGATTATCATCCAAAGCAAAGCAACAGAATAGAACATGGGGAAGTGGATATTCTTTCATCAGCAATTCCACTTATAAAGGAGCAAATATAATCTTTGTTATTGATTATCAGAATTAGATTCTTTCTTCAATTTTTGCTGACCGCTGGCTAATAGATACGGTGGCCCCGAGGTGCCATTTTAGAACATTTCAGAAACATATCAACAAAATTGAAAAGACAACAACGTTCTGTAAAGCACGAAGAAATCTCGAAAACTCAGCAGCACTTCAGAAATCTTAACAACAGTTCAGAAACCAAAGAGATGTCAGACAACACAACATTTTGGAAAATATCAAACAGAAAAAGCTAAACGAATGCAACTGAATAACATAACCAGCGTGTGGTTGTGGTGTTTTGTTGAAAGTGGCGTAAAAAACAAATGATGACCAAAAAGTTTAGAACTTTGAAAGAAGTGAAACCTGTGAAGCTTCATTTAAGTGAAATTTAAAAAAAAAAATCAAAATCATGGGGCCTTTTAGACATGTATTTGTGTATTACACATAGAGTGGAGCTTCCACTAGGGGTGGCTGTAGATCAGGAGGTATAGCAGATGATCTACTAACTGGAAGGTTATTGGTCCGATTCCTGGCTGCTCCAGTCTGCAAGGCCAAAGTATCCTGAACCTTAAGTTGCTCTCTGAATGTGAATGCTCGAGTGCTCAAGTAGACTGGAAAAGTGCTGAAGAAGAGCCAGTCCATTTACCATTTACCACTTTGGAACGTGTACTCTTTGTTTCAGAATCAGTGACTACATGGACCTGACTCCAGTGGACATTGTGGGGAAGAGGTGCTACCAGTTTATTCATGCTGAAGATGTGGAGGGGATCAGACAGAGTCACCTTGACTGTGAGTATTGGAACCACCTGACTGAGTGCTGTTCTCTGATTGGGCAAAAGAATTTTTTCCTTAGTAACTTTGGAACTAGCAGTTTATAAGCCAGCTTTTCAGCATTTTTTGCCTACAGGTTAAACACTAGTTTAATGTACTTTACCTCTAATCCAGTGAATCTGTACATTTGTTTCATAGCAGTCATACTGCTAGATTTCCCTCTTCAAAGTTTAAAACCACTTATAGAGAATCCCTGCTCTCCTGTATCTTTGAAAAGTTTTTGCACAGAAGCAACTCTGCAATCTTATTACCCTTGTCAGGAGGCATAATGCACCCTCTGACACACACCCAAGCAGAGGCTTGGTATCCATGTTTAGTGGCTGTCTGGATGATTTGCGGCGTGCTGTTTGTTGCTGCAGTCACATCTTTACAGTGGCGGTAAAAACTGAGGAGGCGTTCAGAGCAGCACAGCGTTTCACGGTTTGTCTGAGGTAGTGAAGGCATTTAGGCAGAACGCCAAATAATAACAAGCGGCACAGCAAGGACAGCTGGCGTGATGGGAGTCGAACACGGGCAGCTACAGTCAGATTCTGTCAAATATTGTCCACTGCGGCTGATTGCATTCAGATATAAGGCACAGATATTTCTCTGAAGACCCTTTTCTATTAACGTGGTTTGAAGGCTTAAAGCAGTGATTTGCGAACTGTATCAATAAAAGCTGTAAAAGCAATAAAATGCTAACTTTTCTGAGATTTGGTTTAAATTACTCAAACTGCTCAGAAAAGTCATGGAACCAACATTCTCAGAGATGTGGAATGACTATTGAATATGATGAAAACTGCCCTCAGAAGCTGGTTTACATTAATACTCTGAAAGAACGAAATGTTTCTTCCACTGAAAACTCTACATCCAGATGAACAGAATCAACTTTCTGGGATTTCCTTACCTGGATAATTCAGTATGCATCAAGACAAAAAAAAACCCAGACCAGTTTGTTTGCCAGTATCATTTTACTCAGTGTATTACAATTTACATCTTATTAAGAACATAGGTCTAGGGCCTATGTTCTTAACTGGCCTTTTTGTCCCACTACATCTACACCTTAACCAAAGGAAGCTTTTTATTCTCTCTTCCTCCCCTCATTGGTGGCAGTTTCTTCCTGTTCAAAGGGCATTTTTCCTTTTCACTTTTGCTTGGGGTTTTCACCAAGTGCCTTGAGGCATCTGTTGTTGGGATTTGGTGCTATATAAATAAAATTGCATTGACTTTAACTTAATCTATAAATTTATTGGCACTATGATGACTTTAATTATTTCCTATAATCTTTATTTGTCTGAAGATGCATTTAGTTCATCTCTGTTTGAGGCTGCAGTTTGTTCTCCTTCTTTTAGCCTGGCTGTGGCTCAGAAAGCAGAACAGGTCATCTACTAACCGCAAGGTTGGTAGTTTGATCTCTGACTGCTCCAGTCTGAGTTCCAAAGTATCACTGGGCAAGATATCGAACCCCATGTTGCTCGTGATGTGTTCATCAGAGTGTGAATATTAGATGGAAAACACTTGTAGATGTAGAACAAAGTACTTGGGTGAATGAGACATACTAGAGTAAAATGGTACTATATAAGAAGCACTCCATTTGATTTGAGTTAAATTTGGGTTTATGTTTGAGCTTGGTGTTAACGTTTGTTTAGGCTCTTTCCCTTGTGAAGGTTTTGAAAATTGGAATATTACACTGGTGGAAATGTGTGGAAGGCCACTGTTGATGGCATACCACTAGAAAGGCTTCAGTGTTTTTATTCCTGGACGAAGGCCTGTGTAAAAATAAAGATATTGTCATTTATTTTAAATAGGGAGGGCCTTTGATTTTTTTTTTTCATTTGAAGCCCATTTCTATTGGTTGTAGAAACAACAGACCAATCATAGTGCATTTAGTGGTATTAAGAAGGGGTCTCCTTGTTGCTGAACAGTGAAAGAAAATAAATCACACACGCACAAATGGCAGTGTTTGATTTTAGTGTAGCTAGTGGTCTCCTGCTGGTTTGATTTTTTTACATGCACTCTGAAAACAGAGGGAACTGACTTTAAGCCTTTGCTGTCAGTGTTATGTTAAAAGAAATTATTTGATACTGTGTTGCAAATTATTCTATTAGTCCTAAAGGTCTGCTAACTTTCACTGGAAAGGAGGGCCCTTAAATGACTGTACTTACTGTACTTACCTCATCATTTCTCTGCAAATAGAGATTTTTGCCGGTCTCTTTAAGCTCTGACTCCCGACACCGGCCCTTACTGCTGTTGTGACACAAATGAAACATGTCACATAGCTCATCAACAAAAAAAAAGGCAAGAAAATATACCAGCATGGAGCTCCCTGAAACTTTTTCAATTACCTTCTCCAAAAGTTCCTGAGCTCTGAACATCCAGAGTGGCAATCAGGAAGTGGCTCTATGGCGGCCTGGCGGGGTCAGGCAGAATAAGGGGAGGGGGGCAGGTTAGGATGTGTAAAACAAAAAAAAAGGGGGAAGTATTGAGGGAGATTATTCCTCTCTGTCTGCAGTGAGGATGTGAGGTCAGGGAGGCAATCTGCCAGCCAACGGTTTAAATGACTTGGTTTTAGTTGAGCGTAGTCTAATACAGCACCTCCAGTCACCTCTGCTGTTCATTTTATTCTTCCTCTTTCAAAATTAATTTCCTCTGTGAAAGGGGGGCTTTCAGAAATAGATGGCTACAGGGCACTGAGGTTCTCCATGTCTTTTCTCTTTTTTTCTTTCCATCCTCACCGTCAAATGGAGCGCGGTCAGATTGTTCTAAAATCAGCCTTTCTTTGGGGCGGTTTCATTCGGTGGCTTTATGAACTCGCTGCTGATTGTGTGGAAGCTGATTTCAGACAGGCAGGCTAATGATTCCTAACTTTTTTTTCTGCAGACATGGGGGAACTTTCTGGCTAATTGGATAGCGACAGAAAACGTTTGTGTGGACATCAAATGCAAACACAAAAATAAAGAGTAACATCCAGTTTTATTTATATTGGCTTGGTTTTTCATCTTGATACCTTTAAATGTAAGATAATTATTTAATACAGTGATTTAGAGGCATGTTCTTTTAGTTTTTGTGTTCTTTGTGTTCTGGCCAATCAAAATGAGCTCTTTGCACTGGATGTTTGTGTGAAAGAAGAGCCAGACTAAATACTAGACATACCAGGCCTCCACCTCTATGTGCCTGTACTCAAACTACATCCCCAATTCAGAATCTTCTCAGTTAAATCGTAACCGATCTTTGAATCATTCATCATTTTCAGTTGAGAAACAGACTTTCTGCACTTCAATTTTCCTGTTTTTGTGGAACAGCAGCAGCTCACACTCTCCGATTTTTTTTTTGGGTGGGATTTCCACATCTGCTTCTGGTTACCCCATTGCAACATGAGTCAGATAGTTAGGGACTCGATCAAGGTATATTTTAGAGGGATAGCCTATTCTCTCAACAGGGATCTAAATTTTAAAAGGCTTCTTTTCAAGTGGAGGACGAAGCATGATCCCTCTCTGTGAAGAGGCGTCTCTCTCTAAGTCTCTATCATTACCTGCTGACAGCTGGTCTAAGCTCAGGTCAGATCTCAAAGTCAATCTGTCCTCGTTTCCACTCAGAGAACAGAGAGAAAGAGAAGGAAGAGATAAAGGGTGAACTTTCCTTTTCACAAAGAAAGGGGGGAAACGGAAAAGAGTGATTTGTCGGCACGAAGAGGAAAGAAATACTCAGCACAAGGGCTGGGAGAGAAATTCATCTTTTCTCAAAGAAAGGGATAGAGATGGGAACTAGTGATTTACAGACAGAAAAAAAGGCAGGACAAAATGCTAATTTTCACACGGAGAGACAGGCTGACGAGCCGTTTCATGTCTTTTTCAAAAGGGGCAGGAAGAATGAGAAAAGAGGAAGGATGAAGATGGGATAATTCCCATGTTTTCACATAGTGAGAAGGGTCACAAAATGCATTATAAGTAGCAAAAGAGAATTAAGGAAATAGAAGAAAGCGAGAAGAACTTTGCAAAGAAAGGAGAAATTAGAAGATGGTGTTGTAGTTTAACGGAGTGATAGGGAAAAATGTTCAGTTGGTTTTATAGAAGACAAGCACATCCATTACATGAAGGTGAAGATGTGTTAGAATCTATTGTGATCTGTGTTAGGCATCAAGTTGCTTAAAAAAAAGAAGTGCTTTTGAAAAGTTCATGTTTTCATAATGACTGATGAACACAACACTAGTGTCACTCATTCTTGCCTGTGTCTGACCTCTCTCATGAGTGACTAGGTGACATGATGTGTGTGCTCCAGGTAATAGACAGTAAATCAAAATACAGCTTGTTAGGATGGCAGTGGTTCAGACAGCACAGCTACCCAGCGGTACTGCTCAAGGCAGTCCACATAAAAGTTTGAAAGAGTTTTGAAAACAAAAGCAGAAAAGGTTCTGAAAGATTAAAACCTAACATCAGAACATATGTCACAGTGGCTGTGAATTTGATCCGAGACAGTTGGCCTAGAAGACAGAAATTTTAATGACTTATTTTGAATGAATTTCTGTTTTTTTTTGGACAGTTCAATTCAATTATTAATCCAAATCTTTCAATTTGGATTAATAATTGAATTTAAAAGAAAATTAGAGACAAAAAAGATTTCTAGGTCTTTTCTTAATATCATGTTTTAATCAAATTTATGGGAATTAATCTCTTCACCCTCTTCAGCCGGTCATGGCTGATGGCTCCCTGAGCCTGGTTCTGCACTGACCTTTGCCCATTTAGCTTTGATTGATAGATTTTGGTGATGTGTCACAGCCTGCCAAAACTGTATTTGTTGGGTCAGTGCTGTTACATAGAAAAGGATATATAGGTTGACGATGTTACATCTAAGACAGAAAATTCTGGGATTTAATATTTCAAGGATTCATCATGACAAACTAGTCATTAATCATCATTGGCACATTTTAGACTGAGGGCGGTGGACAGCCAAAGAGTTTGTTACACATGTGGAATCTAAACATTTTGTACCAGGAAAGATTTAGTGCTACTTTCATTTATCATATTTTCTTTGCCATTATTCGTCTAACAATACGGTCTAACAATATTCTATGGACCGCAGACAGTAAGCAAGACAACCCTGAAAAGAAATGTCATTGTCAAATGTGTGGTAATAAAGTCTGAATAACTTTTACCAGTAAGAACTATGTCATTTTCAATGTAGAAAACACCGACAGTATTTAACTGGTGTACAAGTTACTTGCCTACAACCATGTAAGCATTTTCATATGTTCAGGCATCCCAATTTTGACAAAGTTACTAACATCAGTACTACAAATGAGAAATTACTTGGAAGATGCAGACTTGTAAAACAGCAGAGAACTGCTAATGTATAAAATACAGTAGTAAAAAGATATTTGGTTACTTTGTTTAACCATTTTCAGGTTAGTTGCAAAGTTTTTGCAGGTCTGAACCTCCCAACTTAAAAGAGAGGGAGAGACATAAAGAGAATAGAGACTAGATGCATTAGTTGTTTTTTTTAACAATAGAAGCAAATAAAAAGAAAAATCCCAGACAATGTAGAAAAAAGACACAAAGAGAAATTCTGATTGTCAGAGTTGAAGCAAGACATGGGGGAAGCTGGCTTTTCTAGGGAAACAATCAGGAAGAAAAAAGAATTTCATATTTTCAGACAAAAGGAGGTTTGGACATATATGAAGTTGGAAAAAGACATTTAGAATTAGCAAAGGAGAAGGCGATACAATAGTGAAAGACAGCCAGGATGTTTGGGAGTGAAACAGATGATCGAGAGACATGCAAACGCAGAGGAAAATAAAAGAATGAGAGAGAGTGAGAGACTAGCACAGAAGAGAAAGCTCGGTGGATTTAAGCCTGCAGGCGTTTTAGTAGAGCTGGTCTCTAGACCAACACTGCCTTTAATGAATCCACACACACTGAACGGCATTTTTTTTTATCTGTTGCATACAAAATGCACACACACACACACACACCTGTGAATCTACCCACACATGTAATATTAGTAAAACACACAAAAACTGAGTCTTTAGGGACAAGTGAGGAAAAAGGGCATACAAACATAAACTGTAGAAAACACCGGACAAAGTTACAGGAGCGTCATTTGGCGACTTTTCTGTGACTTTCCTTTAACTTGAAGTTCTTGTTTTGAGTAGATAAATCTGCATATTCACTTCAACTTTTTTCCATCAATTTTGCGACGTGTTCTAACTAAAGTATCTGAAATCAATGAAATACGAAAGTGGTGAAAGAAGTCCTCAGATCCAGCAATGGCAACATAAGAGTACTTCTTAGTAAATGTATTTAAGTATGAAACTAGTCATTGAGCAATAAAGTGCCATCTGTGACTGGTACTGGTGAACTTATTTTAGGTATCGCAATTCAATTCAATTCAATTTTATTTATATAGCGCCAAATCACAACAAAGGGTTCCTGTTCAAGGTTGAGCTTCTTTAAATCTTTTATGTACAATCAGACTAAATTAGACCCCCTCAGTTAGGCTTCCCCCAGACCTAACAGGATAAATCAGTCCTATCTTAATCTGGGGCCTCAATTAGTGCCATGTTATGGCATTAGTGGGTCAGATCCATCACTCTCAACTTGTCATTTTTCCACTGAGAAACAGAACACAGTGTCAAAATAATGTCGTATTGCTTACTGCCCTACATCAGTCTATGAAGTCTGTATGTACATTTAATATTAGAGTAAACAGTTCAGGACATGCAGTAAAATCAGAATTCTCAAGTAAATGCAAAACCAAGATTGGAGTCATATGCTGCTGAAGAGAGAGCTATCATCCTGAGAGCTATCATTGCAGCACTAGCAGCTTCTGGCTTTTGCTGCAATGATTTGTTCTGAAATAAACAAAATATGATGAACCAGGACCCTGGATAATACACCAGTCCTTTGGGAAGGGCTCCTCGTGTCTCTATTAAGTGTAAGACCTTAAAATAATAGAGATTATTCATAAATCCTGAACAATCAAACGACCCCCTCTGAGCAAACTAAATGATGTGTGTCATCCGACTTCATTGACAGTTAGAGCTGGGTATCATCTGCATAGCAATGAGAATAAATGATGCTGCCTAAGGGAAGCATAAATAATGTAAACAGATGTGGTCGTAGTAGAACTGTAGAACTCAATAATTAGTCTGTTATATAGATATGATTTCAACAACTACAAACCACTACCTTTATAAACTACAACATGCTCTAATCACTGTAATAGAATATTATGGTCAACAGTATCGAACGCTGCATTGAGGTGAACACAGAGATGAGTCCACTGTCAGAGGCCATAAAAGTATCATTTTTAACCTTCACTAAAGCTGTTTCTGAGCTGTGATGAGCTCTGAAACCTGACTGAAACTCTTCAAATAAGCCATTCCTGTGCAGATGATCAGTTAGCTGTTTTACACTTACTCTTTCAAGGATTTTTGAGATAACAGCAAGGTTGGTGATTGGCCTATAATTAGCTAAGACACGTGGCTGGGTCAAGTGATGCCTTTTTAAGTAATGCTGTAATTAATGCTGTCTTATAGGCCTTTGGTACGTAGCCCATTAATAGAGACAGATTGATCATATGTAAGATTGAAGCATCAATTTATGGCAGGACTTTCTTGAGCAGTCTTGAAGGAATGGGATCTAATAGACAAGCTGATAGTTTGGAGGAAGAAATTAATGAAGCTAACTCAGAAGGAGGATTGTAAGGCTCTCGTGCATGTAAGGCTTTAAAAAAAGCTTGATGTGGTTAAAGAACTTGAATGGAAGGTTTTTGAACTATACCAGAGCTGACCAGAAGAGGGCAACAGAGGGCTAGAGCCATGGAAACATGGTGGTATAAATACAGACACACACTCACAAACTGTCTTTTCCTGCAGACCTTCATCCTTCAAATTTTTGACACACTGAAAAGCTATTTCCATGAAGCAATTACACTGTCATAAATTACAGGTTAATGTGGCACAGGGTAAATGAGGTAAAGGTAATCTGAAAGGTAGATGAAACTACATGGGAAATCCAACAGATTCAAAATGAAGAAGAGATAGGGGAAGACAAGCAAAAAAACACTAAAACACACTAAAAAAGGAAAAAAATGAAAGACCAGAGGTGTAGAGAAGGGAAACAAACAGTGAGAGATAAACAGAAGAACAATGGCAAAAGTCAAAAGTGTGACACTTAGTGAAAGAAAGCAAGCACGCCAGAGGAAAAGAAGGGGAAAAAGTGAGGTGGAGAGACTTTAAAAGGGAATAGAACTCCTTTAATCTATTGGTCTCTCTCCTGCAGCCTCGGGCGAGCCTCCAGCACTCCCTCTCTCTCCCTCTCTCCTTCATTAGTGGGTGATCAGCAAGTGAGTGATTCAAAGATGGAGGGAGAGACAAAGAGGATGGTGTGAACAGATGGACAGAGGCTGGACCATAGTGTCCAAGCCGAAATGTCTCTGCTCTCATCTGTTGGCCTAACTCATTCATCTTTACCAGGCCCAGGTGGCTGCTTCATTTTGACCACTACAGCTTCCTTATTTCCAATACTGTTATTGTAGTTTGGTTTCTATGAGTAGGTATTCAGTGCTTGCAAAAAGAACAAACAGCTGATTTCTAAATACATTTGATATTCATGCCTTCATTTTCTTGCTATCATACAGATTTCTGAGCATATTTCTGTTATTCCCAGTAAAAAACTCAAGAAGGTAGCCTGAAGCTTATTATTTTTGTATAATAAAACTTAAATTCTGTTAGCAGAAACTGTGCAACACCCAAGAATTCAAATCTTGGAAAGTGGAATCCATTGCAACATAATATGGAAATATTGTCTGTGTCATTCACAGTAACAACCACACAGGAAGTGCAGTTGGGTCATTTAGGCTCCCAAGTTAAAACCCCAACATTTACAGTATTAAAAAGCATATTTACAGCCTATAAAACACCAGATCTCGTATCTATGGATAGTATTTGCCTTCATAACAAATGTTTGCTTTTTATAACAAACCCCTTTGCAGTTGGATAAGGTTTAAAGTTAGACACATAGAGTAGCACATTAGTTTATGGACTCAGTTGCTTGTTTTGCATAATATTGAACAGACCATTAAGTCAATTTTGTAAATTCTGGCGATTCTAACAGTAAGAAAGGAGCATTACCCAAAGTATAGTTATTGGCTAATGATTTGTAATTAATAATTTGCTGTGCAAGGATAACATCTGAAGACTAATTTGACCGTGCACACACTGACCTGTAAGGTAGGTGTAACGGTAACACTCTTCGGTGTATATAGGTTCAAAACCCCATGTCTACATTGCGTTGTCCTTACTAATGATGACAAAGCCACAAACTGTTACTTTCAGGAATATCAAATATCAGTTTACTTGCTTGGATACAAAGTCCCTCTACCACCAGCTAAATAGGAAGATATTTTCCACTCCAGTGGGTAGAGACCAAAAACTGAGTGACGATTAGACTTCAGTTCACTAGTTGGCTAGGTTACTAGACTGCAATGTCTTGAATAATCAGGCTGCATCTTTTCCTTTTTTTTTTTTTTTTTTTTTTTTTTTTAAAAGGACGTTTTAAGATGTTATTTAAAGATATGACACTGAGTTGGTTTTGCAGAGTTCCCCGGGTACTTACAGGGTAGTAGGCTGAATGTACCCTGTCCCATTATTAAACAGTGGAACATTCATGATTTCGTGCCTCACTTTACCTCCTGTTTCAAAGAGCTGCTTGTTGGCACGGCTCTGTCATTTAATAACATTTCACATAGTTCAAATACTCGTGTCATAAATCTCTTGAGCTATAACTTCCCCCGTAGGGTCATCGGCGGGGAAAGTGGCATTGATACTGTTACAACACATGCCTTACTGACATGCCTCTTCCTCTGTGCAGCTCATAGTTACTGTTGCCACAATATCACAATATCAATTCATGACAAGAAAAATTCAATAATACAAGAGCTATTTCTCACGTATGGAGGAAACAAAATAACATTTTATGTTGTAAAGTAAAATAAGTGAAATCCTTCCATCAATTTTACTAAGAATACAAAAGCCTAGAGCGGGGATGTCAAAGTCATTTTACTTTGATGTTAAGTTGGCTGGAGGAGTACACATTTAATCCCTGAGATATCTTAACATAAGAAAAGGAATTTCAGCAGTATGTCTCAATGTTTCTACATGATAAAGAAATGTTGCTAGGCTGACATTTTGGGCTTAAAATGTAAAATTACAGACAAAGTTCTGGTAGCTCATTGCCTAGAGCTACCTGTAATTATAAAACAGAAATGTTAGTCACAGAAAATATTTTTTTTTTCTTTGACTGTGAAGCCACTGCATCTTTTCCTAATGACCTTATAATACTGTTTTGTGTTGTCAGAGCACTTCGCTGTCAGAGTGCAGACTTATTTGTGGGTCCCAGCATATTTAAAAGTAGAATGGCAGGCAGAGCCTTTAGCTTCCAGGCACCTCTTACGCGGAACCAGCTCCCAGTTTGGATTCAGGAGACAGAAATCCTCTCTACCTTTAACATTAGTTTTAAAACTTTATTTTTTAGTTGATAGTTGGATCAGGTGACCCTGAACCCTCCACTCAGTGCATCATGGGGGATTCCCATGATGCACTGAGTGTTTCTTCTTTATTTACCGTTTTCATTATTTATTATTAATCTCTGGCTCTCTTCTACAGCATGTCTTTTGTGCTGTGCCCCTCCCTGAGCCTGGTTCTGGCAGAGGTTTCATCGTGTTATAAGGGAGTTTTTCCTTCTCACTGTAACCAAGTTCTTGCACATAGAGGATTGTCTAATTGTTCAGGTTTTCCATGGATTATTGTAAGGTCTTTACCTTACAATATAAACCACGTCAAACTGACTGCTATTGTGATTTGGCACAATTTAATATATGAACAACAACACCAAATTTGATGTTTCTTAACATGAACAAGGTAAAGTTGTATTGTGGGGTTTTTTTTCAGACCCTAACTGGACAAAAGTTCTGGCGCATCAGCCTTTGTAATTTAAATTTAATCTCTAACACAAACGGTTCTGCTTGGTGGAAATGTTGCTACAGTTGAAAACCACAGGAAGATTTGTGTGATATACCAAAATCAAAATGCTCCATTATCTATAAAAGTGCTAATTTTGGGTGCTACCTTTGAGACAACTAACATTTGGTCTACACTGCTTTCAACTTTTTCACAATCAGTCAATTTATTGAGATCAATTTAATGTGTATTTGTATAGTAGAAGAATAATTAATGAGTCCTTGAACAATAACAGAAACAGGTACAACACACGAAACAGGCCAGAGTCGTAGTAGGTAGAGTTGGCAAGGAGTTGAAAAAAGGTTGAAAAATAGCTAGTAGTTGGGTAGGAAGGTCATTGTCTGTATGGACAGATTATGTATATAATATCTACTTTAACTGTTTCTTCCAGAGTGAATATCGGCTGACAGTAACAGTGCTTTATGTGTGTAGATTGTGTACGCAGCACAGTGTGCAGTGTGCTGGAGTTGTAAGCTTTATGTGACTTTGTGTGTGTGTGTGTGTGTGTGTGTGTCCTCTTCCATTGGACATGCTGATACACAGAGCTCTCTGAGGACCTGCAGTCATCTGAAAAGGCACCACTGTGTGTGTGTGTGCATTCATTGTGTCGTTATTTACTCTAGCGTACAAACAAAGGAAGGTCACATTCAAGGTGACGTGATCTCACCATCTCTGCCTTAACATGCAAACAAGTTATCCCCCACCCCCACCCCCTCTTAGAGAATAGAAAACGAATGAGCACCAGCCGCTCGACCAAAGTCAATTACTGCAGCCCTGGGGATGTCGTCTTAAACAATGCTATTAGTTTCTAATAGTTTTTAATTACTGGCCTTCTTTTTATATAAATCACCCCCTACTTTCTCTCTCTTTTTTTCTCTGTCATCGAAAAAACCTATTTGTGTCCGTAATTAAATGTAGGAGAGGGGTATGAATTTAGCAGCGCTCACGTCTCGTCTCTGACTGTTTCTGTTTGAGCGGCTCCTGATTAATGCCAATACATATTGCTTGAGATAACCATTTAGTGGTTAATTTGGCCAAATTTATTGCCAGTATGCTGTCACATGGCGGAGCACGGGAGGGTGGTGGGTGGGTGGAGACGGTGGCAGTGTGGGGGCCACCTCCTGTGGCCTGAAATATTGTCACAGTGACACAGCGCTATCTGGTGGAGGACAGCAGGAAGTACCAGCTCTGTATTTTAATCTGTTTATTGCACGGGGGGGGGAGGAGCTCCAACTACTTACTGGTTCAGGTAACAAAAGTAAAACCTGACTTCAGACTTATTTTACTGGCAGAAATAAATATCCAGTGAAGTGCTCTTAGATAGCCAAAATCAATCAAGTAATTGACAAGAGAACACACTTTTGTAGAGTTTGATTTGAATCGATAGAAATATAACTCATTCACCTCACATTAATGGGTGAGGTGAATGATCAGAGAAGACTCTGTATAGAAGATGGCTGTGGCTTTCAGGTCTGAAAAGTTAAACCAATGCAAACGTGCCTTAAACATGCATTCTTTCTAATGGCCAGCAGGGGGTGACTCCACTTGTATGTCCTGGAGGTCCAGCTAGAACTCTAGAAAATACCTCAACTCCTCATAATTCTCTTCAGTAAACACTTTCCTCATGAGTTTGTGGTGTCAGTCAGTAGATTTAAGTCTTAAGGACTATATATAATATATATATGATATGATAAAAACACGGCATGCTCAGCTTGAGGTTTTAAGAAGGGACTTCCTTAACTGGTGGGTGCCATCATAGGCTATGAAAAGACCACTTATGTAGATTTATAGGCTACAGTAAGCAGAAGGGAAAACGGGTTGGGAATTGCTGTGCAATCAACGTCCAGTCCTTGCCTTTGAAATGGTCACTTCAAAGACATTCATGTACTGTCTTCAGACTGACTTTAACAGGTCTGCAATGAGTTTTCAGTTAAACTGTGTCAAAATATTATTTCGTGTCAGATCCCAAGCCATCCCTGCGTTGATGAACATTATGTTACTGTGTCAGTGTGGAAATGCTCGCATCAGTTTTTCTGCACTGTGTGAAATTGAATTGGAGTTATGAATCTTAGATGCTGCCTCACATCATTTAGTTAGAAAACTATGCTATGAGAGCATCTCTGAAGAAATGATACATGTCTAGTTTATTGTCTTTGCAGTTGATGGTACAGCTGCTCTGCTGGACTGATAAAGAGACACTCCTGAATAAAAGAGATCCACACTAACCTGACCGTCATTCTCTACATCATTCATGAACTTTTGGTCCATGGTGCTATGGAACAACTTACAAAGTCAATCATTTTCAAATATTAACTCTTAAACTCTGGTAGTCTCCTGTTGATCTCAATATAAAACAATATATCACTTTCTTTGTAAAGTGATTAACAGAGAAACTGACAAAAAACGGAAACTGACAGCATTCTGCATTTTGAAAAATTGTTACGTTACGTTGTGTGATGGTTGTTCAGTGTGTGCGTACTGCTGAGAAAAGGCCAGGAGAGATTTTGTGTACCAATCTCTATGTAGAAATGTGTATAAAACACTGGAACTCACCATGCTCACTGTAAAAATGAAAACATATTTACAGTGAGTATGTATGTATGCATTTTAGCATCAGGGTTTTCCTTCTCCCTGCTCTGTTGAGTTCAGTTAAGTTCAGTTAATCATACTGACATTTTATTTTTTAATAAAATGCAGGAATGCGTTTGCCTTGGATATAAAAACTAGGAGTCAGGACTAAGTAAAGATTGACATGATAAAGCCAAAGTTAAGGCATGTGTTCACAGCCCTGAGTCACACAGCCATGCCAATTATACCCAGGTGACCCTTAGCCATGCTGCACTAGCCTTAGACTGCTAGGAGGCTTCCTATGATGAATTTCTTTTCACTCTCTGTGTATTTATTCATCACTACTCCAACCAGTTATGGCAGATAGACATTATGATTCTTCCTGGTAAAAGGGAGATTTTAATTCCACTGTCACCAAATGTTTACTAGTGGGTTTCTTACCATATTGGAGGGTCTTCACCTTACAATATAAAGCACCTTGAAGTGACTGTTGTTGTCAACACAAAAACTTAAGTACACCCTTACTGGTTACATAAAATTAAGAGGATAAGTAGCAGCCAAGTGCTAATAATATATGTACTTAATTAGCTGATCATCAACAAGTGCGAGGACCTCTTTAAAATCAGAAGTTTTGGCAGTGTGCTTATCTAGAATATTCAGTTTACAACAAACAAAATAAAACAAGGTTTTTCAATCGTCCAGTAAAAATCCCAAACTCAGCTGGATTAAAATGCTGTGGAAACTCAGGAGATCCACCAAAATCGTGGTTGGAAGTAATTATTGCAGTCCTACATATGAAAAGAAAAGACTCTGTACTAGCCATAAAGTCTCTTATGTGTGGACTACAAATTTTAACATCTATTTAAGCCAATAGAACTCAAAATTATATAAAGAAGTATATAAAACCGGTCCAAACAGGATTCATTATGGGCTGTCAGGAAAAAAGTAATACAAGAAAAATACTCAATCTACAGTTAATATCTCAGCTTGGATCCTGAGAAAGCATTTAATCAAGTTGATTGGCTGTTTCTGGAACAAACACTGATAGAAATAAGATATAAGATAGAAATAAGATATGAAGAAATATTTGCTACTTGGATTAATGCACTTTATAAAAATCCTAGGTCAAAAGTTAGGCTTAACAGTTGTTGTTCTGATTCATTTATGGTGGAAACGGGTGTGAGGAAAGGGAGACTCATTATCACCAATTCTCTTTATTGGCTTTATAGGCTCTTACTTTTTCTTTTGGGACTTTAGAGAAACATATGGCTCAGACCAGAGGTACATTTTACGGATACTCCTATTCATTGCTGGGAAAATGAGAACTCTGAAGTGGAAGAAAACAAAACCACCATCCATAACTCAGTGGATACAGAGAATGAATAAGTCTACATAATAGAACAAATGACTGCAAGTCTGCAACTGAAGAAGGGAAAGAACTAAAGAAGAGTGTGCCAGAATTCCTCTGCTATTACATGAGAGACTGATAAAGTCATAGATAAAGAATGAAGTCTTCCTCATCACTGCTAATTTACCACATGCTAAACTTTAGAAAGGTAAGCTTTACATTCAATTCAATTTTATTTATATAGAACCAAATCACAACAATTACAATTGATATTGTAAGGAAAAGATCCTACAATAATACAGTGAAAACCGAGACAACTCCAACAAAAAAGTGAACCCCTTTAAGCAAGCGCTTTGGCGACAGTGGGAAGGAAAAACAAAGGGACGACCATCTGCTACGACCGGTTGACACACTGTAGAAGAGAGACAGAGATAAATAATAGATAAGATTAAATGCAGTGTGGTTTATAAATAAAAAGTGAGTGAAAACAGTGAATGAAAAAGAAACACTCACTGCATTTTAGGAAGTCCCAGCAGCCTAGACCTACTGCAACATAACTAAGGGTGGATTCAGGGTCACATTATCGAGCTCTAACTATATGTTTTATCAAATAGGAAAGTATTAAACCTAATCTTAAAAGTAGAGAGGGTCTCTGTCTACTGAATCCAAACTTGAGGCTGGTTCCACAGAAGAGGGACTTGAAAGCATGCGCCTTTAAATATCCTTGTAACCACAAGTAAGCCTGCAGTCTGAGCATGAAGTGCTCTTATTGGGTGATATGGTGCTATAAGGTCATTAAGATAAGATGGTGCCTGATTATTCAAGACCTTGTATGTGATGAGAAGTACATGATTGTGTACTGTCAGAATGTCACAGCAATAGGATATTTCAGCATTCACGTTTCATAAAAACTTGATGTCATGCTTTGAGTGTGTTATTTCAAACCTATGGGAAGCACATGGATACATGAACAGGCAGTGCTGCACACACCCACACAGATACGGAGAGAGCAAGAGAGGCTGGCAGTGTGTGTTGGTCTGATTAATGACGGCACCAGCAGAGCAGCTCTGAGCCAGCTGTCACATGACATCTGATGACTGCCTCTCTCTCTCTCTCTCTCTCTCTCTCTCTCTCTCTCTCTCTCTCTCTCTCTCTCTCTCTCTCTCTCTCTCTCTCTCTCTCTCTCTCTCTCTCTCTCACACACACACACACACACACACACACACACACACACACACACACACACACACACACACACCTCTCAGTCTTTGTTTCTCTCGCACCTTCCACCCATCCAAACTCCCCTGTCCTTTATCCACTTTTTTTGCCTTTTCTTTCTCTCCTCTGACGAACTATCTGTAAAGACACAACATCAAAGAGAAAACGCAGTGAAATAACAAACATCCTTTCTTGCTTTCTTTCTCTGTCTCAGTGATGAATAAAGGCCAGAGTGTGACAAAGTATTACCGGTGGATCCAGAAGAATGGTGGTTACATCTGGATCCAGTCCAGTGCCACCATCGCTATCAATGTGAAAAACGCCAGCGAGAAGAACATCATCTGGGTCAACTACGTTCTCAGGTCAGAGGTCGACAATGTGATAATGATCTTGTGGTACAATGGTATGGTGGAACAGTCCAAAAAATTACCTCCTACCTCTTTTTTCTTATTGCTTTTCCTTGATCTCTGTGGAAACATTAGGAGGTCAAGGAGAGTTTATCAAAACTCATTCAAAAGAAGTAAAAGAGAAGCTGCTCAGAGAATCCAGATGTATGTATACTAGACTCTTAAACAAATGCAGATGTCCAGAAAATGGAGAGTTTTACAGGGACAAGAGCCTCTGCAGATTAATTAAAGAAACAAAGCCAATGAAATGAACTAAATCACATTTTCTTATTTTTTCCTGCTTGAGAGTGATCCAGTGTAACTCCTTTTCTTGTCCCTGTTTTCTACGGCCAACGAAACCTAAACGGGGACATCTATCACTTATCCCAGTTGACCTGACATAATAATGAATTAATGAATTGCATAGCTGGCAATGCAAAAGCACACATTTCTAATGCAAACTAAATTGTAGCCATCCTATCATATAATGTAAGCTGAAAAATAATACAACTGTGATTTGGTGGTTGAAGAATGTGATGAACTGTTTCAGTTAAATTCACCAGACCAAAGTTTCAGCCAAACATCATTACAACATCAGTTTTTTTCTAATTTACATAGAGGTGCAAAGTACTGTAGATTAATATCATACAGAAATTAATAAAGCCAGCTTTCATTGACTATTTTGTTTTACTTTTAAAGAATAGACAGACATAGGCATTACTTTATAAAAACATTTGCATCCTCCCCATTTTACTTTATAATGCATTCACGATTGGAGCCATGTTATTATAAATTATACATTATAGCCAGGGGGGCACATAAGTGGTCCGCAGGTGCACATTCGCTGTCAAAATAAAAGACGCGCACCAGATAAGAAGTTGCAACGTGCGTTTGCGTCCATATAAAAGGCGCTGTTTTTGTCCGCTAGAGTGGGATTTTCATGGCACATTCTGCACCACATCTCTGTGCGTTCATCATTTGTTTGAAGCCAGCTCACCTCCAGCAACCACTTTTCCGAGAATACGTGCTTCTTTTGCGGTTCGGACTCCTTCTGACATTTCTTTGGAGGTGGAGGAACACCAAAGTAATTGCTTAAAGGAGTTTGCTTCTTCGACATCTTTAAGAGTTCTAAACAAATATCTGTCGTCCTCCAGAAAATCTTATGTGCGCAAACGCGCGTTGCAACTTCTTCGCGTCGTGTCTTTTATTTTGACCGCACCTGCGGACAACTTATGTGCACCCCTGATTATAGCTGACATTTATTTTCATTAGATTTGACCAAGGCAATCGATGAACAAACGTTTCTTCTGTCACTGACAAATTTTCTGTGTCTTTGCAGTAATCCAGAGTATAAAGACACACCCATGGACATTGCCCAGCTGCCAAACCTGCCTGAGAAAGCTTCAGAGTCCTCTGAAACTTCAGACTCTGAGTCCGAGTCCAAAGAAAACTCAGGTGGGTAGAAAAGGGAGAACAGAGGAGCAACATATAGTTGCTAAAAAAAAAAAAAAAAGGTTTTACATATAGTTGATATATTTGACAATATTTGGAGTAATCTGCTGGCCTCTAGTGCATAGCCTGAGTCCTGCCATCATTTTCTTCAGCCATAGTTTGAAGAAGAGCAAAGATTAAAAAGCCGTATGAGTTCTGCTTACCATCATGTCCATTCAGTCACGTTTTAATGGAGATAGGCATCAGCGTCATTTATATTTTGTGTATTCTTTTCTTTTTTTTGTTTTTGCTCCTCTGGATTCCGTTGGATCTAGAGGGCCTCTGACAAAACTGATCTTATCCCAAACGCAACAGCTCCTAGATGGCAAAGCCTATGTAAAATAAAAAGAGTGAACCAAAAAGATATAAATCAGATCATATTCTTACATTGTATAAATATTAGAATAGTTACAATATTGCACAAAATGCTTCTAAAACCTACATGATTCTTTAACAGCACCTGTTCAAATACAACCAGAAAAAAGAAATATGGTTTGAAGAAGAGAAGCCAAAGATATTTTATCAGCTGGTGCCAGTGTGCTGACTTTGCCAGGCTGAAATGTCTTGAATGCCAACAGCTGCAGGGACTGGGCGCTCACTGGCAGTGTTGCAAACTGCGACAAAATGACAAAATGACAAAATATGGTACAGCTGCACAGCATCACACAATGCCTCCAAACTTCACACATCACAAAATCCTGCAAAATGCCTCAAATAAAGGCCACAATACACAAACACCCTCCAAGAAATGCACCAAAATGGCACAAAGGAAAAAAACTGTGAAATAACACATTCTGCTCATCGTTGGAGATCTGCAAATCACAAAGGTTTAGGCGATGCCATCTCAGTCCTGTAGGCAGGGGAATCTTCTTTTGTGTGAAAAACAATTCTAGAAAATATTTTTAAATGAATAACATTTCTTCAGGGATAAATTCTGTGCTACTACTTTTTCTTTGTGTGTAGTTTAGGTCATAAAACAGCTTAATTACAATATTTGACAGTGAGTACTAAAACAGGAGACTATAATAAATAAACCCTTGACACTACAGACACTGTAGTGCTGCTGTTAGTTTGAAATTTATTTTGTTCCCACTACAGAGGCTGTCCAAACTTCGTAGTCCCATTGATTCGCTGCAACAGATCAGTAAAGAAACACGATTACAGACCTCGATACAAAATGCTGGAATAACATCTGGAAGCAGAAGATATTGTATTAGACTAAGAAAAAGGGAGCTCTGTTCAGTGAATGCACTTGTCAGCAGTCTTGAGTCATTTGTTTGTACAGACATGGCACACCAAAAATGAAGGAGGGCTTTGCCGTAAACCTAAAAAGCAACACTCAGCTTCTCAGATTCTTGGTATAACATTGTCTGCACACGCACAAGTACAAACTTCATCAGTCTTATATGTCAGCTGAGGGGATAAAGACTTCTCTCTCTCAGGTTTGCCTACTTGTATTTCTTTATTGGATACAGAGAGGTAAGAAACTTCCTTGAAATTTTAACTCAGGCTTGTCATTTCATATCGTGTCAGAGCAAACCAGCTGATAAAACTTCCAGCCAACCACTCTGACAACTACCATTTTAACCATTTTAGGCTTGACTGATGAGGTAAAGACCCTGCAATAATATGTTGGGGCTGTTGTTGTAATTTGGTGCTATATAAATAAATTGTTTTAGACCTCGAATCGGCATTAAAAAAACATGACTGTATAGTGTTTTTAATAAACCAAAATGCCCGATGGCATCTGGTGCTTAAGAGGTATTAATTCTAAATTTTGAATTTGAAAATCAAAACTAGAACCCCGAATTGGATAAGCGGGAGGTAATAGATTGATGGAGAAGCCAAAACTTTCTGTTAAATGTTTTGGAAACTGTTCACTAGATTGAACAAATTCATCAGAATCAATTTACTAGATACACAAGGATGCCTCACAGGTGATAACCTGAGATCTTGAAAACACTGATATCTGAATTCAGATCTAGAAACAGAAAACAAGGATTTTATTCACCTTGTGTCACCAGCATTTTAAGCAGCAGATAATAGTGAAGCTCAAAGCAGTGTCATTACAGCTGAATTTAAAGCAAGCCTGGGCCTCCACCTTGAGCGTAATATTATCAAGTCCACCAGCCTGTGCTGGCATGATGGGAATCAGTGCCAGCTGTTATTCTTGCTGGAGGAGAGTGGTTCTGGCACACTGTTGGCTGTAAACTGACGCCAGCTGCTGCAGGAAGTGTCCAGCTTCAGCTCCAACAGGCCTGCGATGCCCCAGTTTGACATATTTTAAAATGAGATATCTGCTCTTTGACATTTGTTCTCTTAAGATGCAATGTATGTACAGAAGGAGAGCCTATGAATAAAGATGTCTAAAATGGCAAAGTTATCTTTACCCCGCCCCCCCCCCCCCCCTTTTTTTTTTTTGTGGGGCAGAATACAGCAGATTGTCTGTCACATGCAAAATTGGCATACCATAATCTAATAAGTTTTACTTAGCCTACGTTACTACTGTGAATTATTACAACAATATGGATTAATCCGCAGCTGAAAATCCTTCCCATCAAATACCTCCTGATTCACAAATAAGATAAATAAAAAATTGAAGTAATGTAAAAATGCATGCTCAGTGTCGTTGCCAACGACACTGGGACAGAAGAGCAGCAGTGTTGTGTATTAACTAGCCTTGTCAGATGCATTTACAGAGAAACCAGTCAGAATTAAATAAGAAAATGAGCAGCATAATTCAAGATGTCCTCGACCTGATAGCACTATCCAAAGATTGGGTATCAGATATGCATACTGCCAAAAGTATTCACTCACCCATTCAAATGACTGAGTTCAGGCGATCCAGTCACTTCCATGACCACGTAAAATCAATCACCTAGGCATGCAGACTGCTTCCACAAACATTTGTGAAAGAATGGGCCACTCAGAGGAGCTCAGTAAATTACAGAATATTACCAACTTTCTGAGTTAAGAGCTTCTGTGAAAAGAACTCTTATCGGCTGAGCAAGACTTTTTGAACAATTTCATACTGCCAACTTTATGGGAACAGTTTGGGGATGTACCCTTCCAGTTCCAACAGGACTGCACACCAGTGCACAAAGCAAGGTCCATAAAGACATGGCCTGCACAAAGTTCTGACCTCAACCCAATAGAACACCTTTCAGATGAATTAGAGCAGAGACTGTGAGCCAGGTCTTCTTCTCCAATATGAGTGTCTTACCTTACAAAAGCACTTCTGGAAGAATGGTCCAAAATTCCCATAAAGACGCTCCTAAACCTTGTGAAAAGCCTTGGTAAAATGGTATATGTGGTTCTTATACAGTGCTTTTCTACACTACCCGCACACTCAAAGTGTGCTATACAATATATTCTCAGAAGAGCTGTAGCTGTTATAGCTAAACCCCGTGGATTAAGAATGGGATGTCACTCAAGTTTTGTGTGTGAAGGCAGACAAGTGAATACTTTTGTCAATATAGTGTATTTCACAGTGTAGTTGTTGAAATGTCTTCTTCATGTGATCTCATGGTCTATGAAAATACTTGACTCCATTTTATTGTGAAATGATATTTCATTTATATTGAACCTCCCTGGTTGGGAGGAACCTTTAAGACTACCGGTCCATTTTTAATTTTCAGGCTTGGAATACATCTGTTTTGCTTGGAAAGCACACTTAATGGAGATACAAGGTTTCCCCCAGACAAAGCAATTGAGTCGACATTTCGGATGCCATTAGGGAGTCTTAGCTCTGCCAGCTGGGCAGCCGCTGGCCTGGCCTATGTGTGTGCTGGCAGAGTTTAAAGTGTGTATGTGTTGTGTGTGTAATGGGTTAGACAGAGCCAACATGCCTGAACAGAAGCAGCTACGGATACTGAGCACACATCAGTGCATCCAGAAAACAACACATGGAATACCTGTCCTGAAAAATGTAAGGGGGCATGCAGAATTACGCAGGTATTCAATGGCAGTGTTGGCAAGTCAGTCTGACACACTCACTGGATGGAGTGCCAAGACACTTGTGTTTCCAAGAGTATAAATCTTATTGGTTTTTTTAGGGAAACTCTTCACTGTTACAACATCAGGATAAATTTTTCCACAACATTGGAGCATAATTTTTATGTCAGTGCATCAAAGTTTTTGATTCACTCCATATCAAAGCAATTAACAAATCTAATGATTTTCTTTTCCATTACTAAAGCCACACCTCTATATCATGAATGTGAGTTCACATGGTTCAGATGGTTAATGGACTGTAATTAACAAGTAAATTAATGGTTGAAACTATGGTGCACAGCATTAGTTCAAGCAGGTTATGAAGTCAGGATCTGCCACAGTTCCCTTCAGCAGCACTGGCTGCATTTGCAAATCACTTTGCAACCCATTCCTGCAAAAGCTCTTCCCTTCATGCTGTGTTTGACTACATCATCAATTTTATGTGTTCATGCAGTGTCTTGTTGCTGCTCTGGGAAGATATCATACTGCCAAATATTAAGAATCTACTTATGTCTAGAATGGTTTCGACTGTAACTGGAATCTTCTTTTTCTGCATTATAAACAAATTTTTTTTTTCGACAGACAACGAGAACACCAAGGCAGAGGAGAAGCCCGGCCACCAAACAGAACACAGTGAGGACCCAGAGACAGACAGCAAACGTCAGCAGCAACCCGGCCAGTCACACTGTTCATCTGAACAAGAAATGAAGCGCCAAGAAGAAGGAGATAGCTCAAGTAACCCTGAGAGCCAGGACAGTGATGACAGTCTGGAACCTTCAGATGGAGAGGGTGAGGAGCAAGAAGAGGCTGGCAGAGGAGGGGGAGGGGGAGGTGGAGGCAGGTTGGGAAGGTTAGCAGGGCTTGGAGGATTAGGGAGTCTGGGTGCCATCGGTGGACTGGGTAACCTAGGTGGGCTTCATATTAAAGTAGAGCACTACGGAGAAGGGGAAGACGTACAGCTGCGTAGCTCCCAAACGTCTTCATCAGAAGAGGAAGGAGAAGAAGAAGAGGAGGATGAAGAAGATGACGAGGATGACAATGGGTGCGTGCAAGATTGTGACAGTGTCAATGCTGGTAGCAAGCTGCAGAAAAGGCGAAAGAGGAGGAAAGTGCAGAAATGGGATGGCTCACGAAGCAGGAGGCTTCGTCTGTCTTCAACTACACCCAGTCCCATAGCAATAGGCGATACCACTCCACTAGTCGACCCCTCCCAAGCCACAACCGCAACCTCCACCCATCTCTTAGCCTCATCTGGCTCCCCAAACAGTGCAAATGCAGCATCCTCAGTTCTGAAGATTAAGACAGAGATGGCAGAACCAATAAACTTTGACAATGACAGCAGCATCTGGAACTACCCTCCCAACAGGGAAATTTCCAGAAACGAGTCTCCATACAGCATGACCTCCAAGCCATCTGCTCCAGGGAGCCATGAGACCTTCCCCTCACCACAGGGAGGATCTCTCCAGGTAGCCATTCCTGACTCTGTCCTCACCCCTCCTGGAACTGAGGGAGGAGCAGGAGGAGTGAGGAAACCCCCTTACAATGGAAGCTCAGCCCCATCCTCTGCCTCCAGCGCTGTAAGCTTAGCTCCTCCTTCCAGCGCCTCCTCTGCCGACCCCCTATCTCCTCCCCTTTCTGCATCCCCACGGGACAAGCAACAAGGCACTCCCACCACCTCTTCTTCCTCATCTTCTTCTTCATCCTCCTCAACCTCTTCTTCTTCACTACTGTACTCTGGGGACCTTGAAGCACTTCAGCGCCTGCAAGCTGGTAACGTGGTGCTTCCGCTGGTCCACAGAGTCACAGGTACTCTGGCCTCCACCAGCACGACAGCTCCACGGGTCTACACCACTGGGACCATCAGGTATGCGCCAGCGGACGTAACTCTGGCTATGGCACAAGGCAACCTCCTCCCTAATGCTGCCATGAACTTTGTTGACGGCTCAGGGTTCGGCCTGGACCCTAAGACACCCATGGAGATGCTCTACCATCATGTCCACAGGCTCAACATGTCTGCTGCGGCAGCTGCTGGCCCCTTTGTCGGATCTCCTACTGCCACAGGTGGGAACGGTGCCCTTGGAGGTCAGATGCCAACAACAGCCAATGTTTTCACCACAGCAGAGGGACTGTTCTCAACGCTACCATTCCCAGTGTACAGCAACGGGATCCATACCACGCAGACAACACTGGAGAGGAAGGAGGATTAGCAGAAAGTATCCAAGACCGCATTACTGTGTTTTCGGAATCAACAACTGTGTCAAAGACTGCTCACTAGTAAATAAAAATGAAAGACTATTTACTTGTTTTATCAACACGGTTTAGCACTGTGTTTCCGAGAGAAGAGAAAGGAAAGGGAAGGATGACAGATGTACTCTAGCACTTTGAATCTCAGAAACTGAGCTTGCGTAACAGACGTGACCCTCAAACTTGTCCCCCTTTTCTATCTGTTTTCTCTCTCCTCCTCATCCTCTTCTCCTCTCTCAGTCTCTCGCTTTGCTCCCGTTTCTTGCGATCAGCAACTCTTTTCTCTTGAACAAACAAAAACCAGACTATTCTTTATTGTAAAGAACCCCTTTTTTGCCTACAGAGAATTCATATTGCCTAAGGACTCAGTTGGAGCCTGATGGGGATAATTTTTATTATTTGACTTGTTTCTGTTGCATCTTTATAAAGATGTGGATTGTGTGTATTTAAAGGAGGACGGTACAGGGATTTGTAACAGACAGAGAACTCTATGTGGCGTTCCTTCTTATGTATCTTGATGTGATCAAGGCTTGAAAAGAACGTTTTTAAACCGAGAGGACGGTGCTCTCTTGCGCCCCACAAAGGTCTCAGAGATAATCTTTTGAAAAAAGGTTTTTTGAGAAAGTTTCTCAATTGAGGGAATAGTTTAGTGAATTAATGCTGTTTTTTTCTTTTACTTTTATCCTTTTTTTTATATATATAAAATATTCTAGCTCAGATTTCACTTACGAATCAAGCATTAAAAAGAAAAACAAAAAAAAGCTATTTCAGCCGGGTAATGACCTGTGAATTATCGAATGTTACTACTTCCTCTTTTATCCCAGGAGTTTACCTACAGGTCTCGCACCAAACATAGCCTCCTCTACATCTCTTCCCATCTCAATCTGTCACTCTCTCTCTTATCTTTCACGCTGTCTGCCTGACCTTTCATGTTTCTGTCCACATTTCTTCCTGTCAATTCTACAGATTTGTGGTGCTACCGACCGTCCAGTAACCCTGATTCAGCTGGCTGATGTGGGTACTGTAAACAAACCCACAGCTCGTTGATAGACTGATATCATTTTTTTATTTTTTAGAGGGGGGAAAGATTTTAAAGTTTGTTTTTGTTTGTTTGTTTGTTTGTTTGTTTGTTTGTTTGTTTTTCTGACCTTCAGGAAAGTCAGAAACACAGGAAAAACCTGTAAATCAGCAACATTATCTCCATGTTTCACCTACATGTCCCTCTCCATTCTGATTGGGCCACAAGGGGCAGCGCAACATGGAGTTGATTGGTTGAATTTTAGGCTGTACAGTGTTGTTTTTATTTGTATGTATTTTTTTTAACTTAATCACATTAAATGCTCAGTGAGACTGAGTCTAATTAGCTAGCAGCACTAACTTAAGAAATGAATGTTGACAACCTTGACCGGTTCTTGTTTAATCACTGTTTTGTTATGCAGTTACTTTATTCCTTGCTCCCCCCCCCCCCTCTCCTCCTCTTCTTCTTCCTTAACCAGAACCACCTCCGCAAGATTTTCCTAAAAAAAAAAAATCCACTCTCTTCCATCTCATCGCCGGACCCTGTGATTAAAAACCACATATCAATAAGGAGATTGTAATAAAGACATGCATTTTCAATCAATCTATCAAACAATCAATCTAATAACTATAAGAAAAAAATGAATATGCGTTTTTTGTTTTTTTTTTGAGGAAGAAAAAAATCACATTCCTTTAAACAATGTTGTCTTTGTCATTGTTCTTGTGTTTCGTGTTCTTTTCTTCCCCGAGTCTACGTTGCCAAAAAAGAGAAAAAAAAAAAGAATTGCTTAATCTCACAAGTTTAGTGTTTGAAAAGCACTGTGATTCTTGTTCATTTGTGTTTTTATTTCTTCTACTTTTTTGGTAATAAGAGAAAAAAGAGGATAAGTAATAATTAAAACAGTATAAAAACTGTCACACCATCCATCTTTTTAAAGCTGACAGCCCCGTTTTTGCCATCCTGCCATCCTTATTACCCAGTGTGATTAAGACGTAAAAATGTGTTACCAATGTGTTTAGTGTCACTGGCTGTCAAAAAGTCTTTCATGGCGACTTCTCTCTCTGTGTGTGTTGACTATATGCAGTATATACTGAGCTACTGTAGCTGTTTTTGTCCTTTGTCTTCTCTGTGCTCTATCTCTAGTGTGGGGGAAAGGAGAGGGGAGGGGCTAGAGGGAAAAGGAGGTGGAGTCTATGGGATGATTGACATCCCCCCAAAAAACAACAGCTCCTTGTCTCTCTTACTCCTTCTCTTTGTCCTTCTCCCTCTATCAGCAGTCTTAGTGAAACCAGTGGAGGTTCGTGGAATTTCGTGTTCGGTGGCCTTTGCAAAAAGCAAAAAAAAAAAAAAAGTTTGCAGAGTCCACCTTTTCTTTCGCTGCTTCCTTTTTGTCTTTGTAAAACCTTTTGATCTTGTTTTCTAATCCTTCTCTATCTTTCTCTCTGCTATTGCTTTTTGCTGTTGTGTAGTCTTATACAAACCTCTTTATCTCACTGTCTTTTCTCTCAGAGATGAAAAGATTCTCTAACTAGCTCAAAGGTTTATGGAGCCATGTTTTTGCCACTAAGGAATTCTGGGAATCAAAGTTTCCTGCTATTATTAGATAACTAATAAATATTTACAGTATATTAGAAACAAATTATGACAAAGAAAAGCCTAAAGTAATATTTTAGCTGTAGATTTATGACCCAGACAAATGCCTCAGCTGTGAAACCTTTTCCCAGGATCCCTTTGGGCTTCTTGTGTGCATTGGGTGTATTTCATTGGTTCCCACCAAAACTTGTTGACTTCCTGCGCAAACTTCTCTCACGGGACAAACAAAGTTAAACAAGTGGTTCATGGGGGAAGAAAAAAAAATCACGGTAGTCTTTCAGGACACGTAATAAAAAATGATTTTAAAGATTTCTAAAATAACTAAAAGAAGAAAAAAATATTTCGCACTATAAATCTATTTTTATAGGTGTTTTGGAAAACTGAACTGCATGTTTAGTAAGTTTGTCCGATGCATTTCTCATAGTCGAACCCTCGTTTTTTGTTGTTCTGTTTGTTTTTATTTTCAGTTGAGCAGTTTCTTTTTTCTTCTTCTTCTGTTTTCAAAGTCTGTCGAGCCCAGTCTGTTATCAAACCGACCCGGGCCTCTCATCACCCCTTCACATCAGGAAAACCAATCTGTAGGTTGTGTGCTGTCTGTGAAGAATCGATGTCTTGTTACTGCAACTAATGTGTACAACAACGAAACAAATCCAGGTTAAGAAATTGAACAATGTGCTTATTTTTTTTTGCGCTCAAGTAAGAGGAATGTGGTTTGGGCCACCCGACCTGCCAGTTTATTGTCGGGTTGTTTGTGGTTGAATGTTAAATTTGTCATTTTGGGAGCATTTTGCTGCTCCTCTAGATTTTAGCATTTTCTACCTTTTGGCAGTTTTGCATGAAAAGTGGGGGGATGGGGCATAGGTGAATGACGCTGCTGCCCCGTTTGGTAAAGAATCGGGCACGAGATATAGTGTAGGTGGTGATGACAGCGGTGGGTGTTGATAGTGGTGCGGGGTGGGTGGGGGAATACATAACTCAGACGAAAACCAGGAAATACACCCACATGTAACAAAAAACCAAACAGCCAGTCCAAGCTGTTTCAATGTTTTTTCTGTGTTTTATGTCGAAAAATGAAAACTTTGCTGGTGATTTTAAAAACTTAAAAACCTTAATCACATCTGCTGTCAAAAATACATAGTGTTTAAGAAATACAAATATTGAAAAATCACTTCATTTACCTGTGAAAAAACTGTGTCTGTGTTTTTAACTATTTCTTGTACAATTATACAGATTCTTTTATGAGGAACTTGGTGCCAAGTAGCTGAAATACGGGAGAGAGGGAATCTCTTATTATCAATGTTAACAGTGTTATAAAATTCTAAATACAAACAAATTAAAATATTAAAAAAGAGAAAACTATGGTACATTTCTATTTTTTTCCCCCTCTCAGAAGGGTGGGGGGAACTCATGACTAACTGATGCTAACTTTGAGTGCCTGGCTTATTTTTTTATTATTATTTTTGAAAGACATCTTTTTGAGTTCATTTACCATGAATAATGCTGCAAATCCGAAAATGTACATACTTCATTTTTATAGCAGTTGTTCTTTTATAAGTTTGCTAGGTTCTCATCCGTTCAGAGGAACATGTCATATACATGGTTGTCTTTCTGTAACCCGGTTTTGACCATCTTACAGGTGCCATATTCATAATAAAATTTTCTCTCAAATTTCTTACCAGATTGCATCATTTCTTCTGTTTGACACATTCAGCCATCCCGCCTCTCGCCAGAATACTGGATAATGTTACATCTCAGGCTGCCAGGTTTTCTCTTCTTTCGTCTTTCTTTTCTTGCTCTTCCTTAGCTGTTGGTTTTTTCGTTTCTTGTCAGAAAGTATCTGAGCTTTATGAAAATGTCTGAGCTCAGTTAAGTATTTTACAGATACATGGATGGACTTTATTAAATTACAACATTTTATGCATTCAGAGATAATAAACAAAAAAGATCTGGTCCTTCGCAGGTTCTAAATTTACACTATATTGCCAAAAGTATTCACTCGTCTGCCTTCACACACATATGAACTTGATTGACATCCCATAGGGTTTAATGTGATGTTGACTCACCAACACTTCGAAGACTGCGAAGACTTCCCACGAGGTTTAGGATCCAGAAGAGCATTTGTGAGGTCAGACACTCGTAGTGGATGAAAAGGCCTGGTTTGCTGTTTCTGCTCTAATTCATCCCAAAGGTGTTGAGGTCAGGCTAGTCAGTTTCTTCCATATCAAACTCACTCATCCATGTCTTTATGAAACTTGGTTTGTTCACTGGTGCGCAGTCATGTTGAAACAGGAAGGGGCCATCTTCAAACTGTTCCCACAAAGTTGCCAGCATGAAATTGTCCAAAATATCTTGGTATGTTGCATCATTAAGACTTTCTTTCACTGGAACTAAGGGGTCGAGCCCAACTCCTGAACAACAACCCCACACCATCATGCTCCCTCTATAAAACTTTACACTTCAGTTAGACAAGTACAGTTCTCCTTGCAACAGCCAAACCCAGTCACCCATCAGATTGCCAAACGGAGAAGCATGATTTGTCGCTCCAGACAACACATCTCCACTGCTCAAGAGTCCAGCAATACCACTGCGTGTTCTTGAGCTTATCTGAAGTCTGAGTCTGCAGAAGGTTTGGGACCTCTATGCACATCACCATCCGCTGACCCCCCTCTGTGATTTTACTACCACTTTGTGACCAAGTTGCTGTCTTTCCCGGATGGCAAGGAAGATTCATAGATGTTGTTAAGGAGGGCATGCAGAGGCGGTTGATGTGACAGTAGGGGATGCTGGGATAGGGTGAGATGGAAGGAGATGATCTGTTGTGACAACGCCTAAAGAAAAAGAACGAAGTAACTTCAGATGAAAAACAACCTAATACACTATTTTGACAATATAATGTATTTCAGTGTGGTTGCTGAAACAGAGATTAAGCCAAAAGTCTAGGAACAGCCTGTAGAAAAACAGGCTGTTTCTTTTTTTTTTTTTTTTTTTTTTTGTGTCCCGTTTGGATCTTTAGCCATCAGAATTGTTGTCTTAAGGCCAAGAAAGATGCCAAGCGGATTTATTTTACCAAGTGGATCATCATGGCCTTGCCATATTGGTCCATTTGATTGACCTTTATTATAATTATGAATTTATTTTATTTTCAGTTGCTACAAACGGGACAGACATGACTGGGGGATAGGACAGGGAGAAAGAATGAAAGAAAGAGAGGGAGAGAAAGAAAACCAAAGGGGAGAAGAGACGGTGAGAAGGGGGGGGAAGAAAGAAAACAAAAAAAACAAACAAAAAACAAAACAAAACACCTGGATCACCTGTATGGAGAAAAAAAAACAGAAAAGAAAGCAAACAACAAAGAGCAACATAATAAAAAAAAAAAAACGGCACCATCACAATTAACTAGGCTGTTTCTACACTAATACTAACACTAAGTACGTTCTATGAATCAGTAGCTTGCAAAACAATCATTACTAGCAGTAAATTGAAATAATCATTTTTTGGATGACTTTATGATTACCTCACATTAACTTTTATTTGTAACATTACTTCAATTCACTGAGGGTTACAGAGGCAATTGTTTATGAGCAGCTCTCTTATGGTCCCATCATAGCATTTCAATGAGGTTGAGTTTTTGGCTTTGACTGAGCCATTGCAAAAAGGCTCAGTCACAAAGTATTTCCAGCCATTGTAATTTTGCTAGTGATTCTCCTATTGCATGACTCAGTTTTTGTCAGGCTTTAGATGTCAGACAGATAGTCTCACATTTAGAATACTTTGATATATGGAGGAGTTCATGGTCAACTCAATGACTGGTGAGTACCTAAATCATTACCCCTCCACCACTGTGCTTCAATCCCGTTTTGTTTGGTTTTTTTTGTGCAATTTTTCTTTGCATTGCACAGTCTGACCTTGTGATGAATTTTCCAAGGGTTAAGCAACAACTTGTTTCACACTTTTAAATAGACTTTCTCACTGTAAAATGATGGCCTTCATACTGTTTGGACATGGCCTTATAACCCTTGCAAAATTGATGGATAGCAACAGTTGCTTTTCTAAGATCATCCTTGAGATAATGTTAACACACACTTGAGCGTTCCGGACTAGCAAACTGCCAAAACCTTTGCCTTTATAGAGGAGCTCACACCTGCTGATGATCAGCTAATCAAATGCATTAGCAGCACCTGGCTGCTCCTTACTCTCAATTCAATTCAATTCAATTCTTTATTTATTTGTCACATGTAGTTATAGCTGGTACAACATACAGTGAAATGTTTTTTCTGGCTAAAAAAGTACTCCCCCCGACTGTGCAAACATGCTAAAAAGGATATAAAAATATACATATTTACATAGTACAGATGTATATAATAAGGTACGGATAAAGTTCAGAGAAGAAAGGTAAAGTGCAAAGTCTCTCTAATTGTTTTTGATAAATAAATACTGACATGGTGTAATATGTCATGTGCTGGTATTCAGGTTGTATTTATCTAATTTTGAGACCTAGTGTAAGATTTAATATGTCCTGATATCTAATTCAGTTGTAGAATTGGGTCCAAAACTCCGTCCCTTCAGGTCCCAAAGTCAAACGAACACTCTGGCATCACTGAGAGGTAAAAACTGTCTAAATTCTTTCATCTTTAATAAAATGATCAGCGTTGCTGCTTTAGCAGGTGTAACAATTAAGTTTAACATCCAGGTATCCATAAAAACAGAATTTATTAAATTAATGGAGTTACAAGTTAGCAGGAAGTTAGCTCGCTACTTTCCACCTAAACATGATATACCATGTTCTGACTGAGAGATTTCTGAAAAAATTAAAAAGTACAGCTCAGCTGTCTCTTCCAACATAAATGAAGACAGAAAACTAAACAGCTGTGACATTTGTAGGGTTACTGAAGTTGGACTAGCTGGTATATAATGATCTGCTATGTGATCGCTAGCGACACAAGCAAAACATAAACATAGTGAAGCTGGAGGATGAACGCTAACTTTTTTCCACTCAATAAAAGTTAACGTGAGGGATTCTGATGGTTTGGGACAAATGCAATCGCATGGCAGGATGCTGTAAACGGACCAAACTTTAGTCAGGAGAACAACTGAGATAATCCATCCACAATATGAGGTTAGTCATTAATATACTGCAACAACATGGCAATAGAGCAGCTGCGAGAGAATTCAACATTAATGAATCAATGTTACGGAAGTGGAGGAAGCAAGAAGTAAAGTTGGACTTATTTGACTGTTTTGTTTCACTTTATGTACCTTATGTATGAAAACAGACCCATTCATCGACAGTGCACCTTATAACCCTGTGCGCCTTATGGTCTGAAAGATACGGTAGTTGAGACTATACTAAGGATGCACACTACTGTGCAGAAGTCTCTAGACACCCATAATTTCTCTATATTTTGTGTGGAAAGAGACGGCGTTTGTCTTTTTTTAAAGTAGTCTCCAGGCACAGGCACTGAATTCAAATATGAAATTTTTGGTTCAAGTTGCTGTCAATACTATGTGCCTGGAGGAGGTCAAGAAAGAGGTACAACTGTGTGTCTTCTACAGCTATCTGTAAAACATGGTGAAGACTTGGTCATGGGCTGGGGCTTTATTTCACCTGGTGGAGTTTAGAATCTTTTAAAAATTAGTGGAATCCTGAACACAGAAAACTACTGTCAACTGTAATCCACCATGCAATACAATCTCCAAAGCACCTGATTAGTAGCTGCTTAATGTTTAAGCATGGCAATTAACTCACTGCCAACAGATTTTTGTGATTACAATTTCAAAGAACTTGAAGTAACATCGGCAATGAATCAGAAGCAGATCATTGCATTGCAAAAAGACTTGGATATACCACGCTTACCAGCCATTTTCAGTGACACCCATGAAAAGCTTCATTGAAAAATGACAAAAAGGGAAGACTGAAAATCGGCTCTACCACAGCGTTTGTATTTTTTCAAACATAAAGCAGTTAATCGAAAGATGAAGACTGAATAACCAAGAATGGCAAATCTATCATGAAGTTAATATCAGTCTATTTCTTCATTTGTGCATCCAGTCCATTTCTTTACTTCCATGTTATTATCTTTCTCTCCTTTTTGCCTGTAACGTTTCCCCTCCTCCACCCACTCCTCCTCTACATGCAGTAATAAGAGCAGAGAGGTCAGTCATTCGACCCTCTGAGGCCGACCAGCCAACTTTAAATATTTCACACAATTTTAAATGAGCGCACATGAATCATAGATCACAGGCTGCACTGGTGAGCGTACTTGTGTGTGTGTGCGTGTGTGGGTGTATGTGTGTGTATGTTGAGGTGCTCAAACCTGGAGCTCCTTCTAATAACCTCTGGCTGTCTGTCTCAGTGAGGAGGTCTGATGTGGAATTTAGATCCAACGGTGCCAGTCGCTCACCGGAGGTGTAACGAGCGGCCTTTCATCATTGGCCGTGATGGACGGATGATGAAACAAAGCGTTAGGGATGAAAACTCTGCCCGTTTTTCATCTGCACTTTCACTGGGGCTGATCTCTCTAATTCCCAACATGCACCAGAAGTCAAAACATCACAAAAATCTGTAGAAGTGTTTTGGAGACACGCCATGGCTACTGGAGACATGATGTGACGTTTAAGTTTGTGAAGAAAAATCAGTCGTCTAATCGTCCTACAGGGAATCTGACTCTCTGAGCACTTCGATTGAATTAATTACATTTATCTGTGACCAATTCTGAGTTGAATTCTGGGATAGTTTAGTTCAGCAGTAAGTTTGGATCACAAAGTAGAGCAGAATAAAGTGCAAGAAGAGATAAACCCATCAGTACATGTTCAACCTCTGATAAGCGATAAGAAATTCTTATATTTCTAAGATACAAAACTTTCATTTTTTTCCAACCCTTTTTACATGAATGAGGAGTGGATCTCACTGGGAGACTTTGTGGATAAAGAATTGGAACTCATGTGTCATTAGCCAATAAGGGGTGGCCCATTGGGATGGCTGTGGCTGAGTAGGTAGTTCAGGACATCTGCTAACTAGAAAGCTGGTGGTTTGATCCCTTGCTGCTCCAGGCTGCATGCCTTGGGCAAGATACTGAACCCGGAGTTGCTCTTGATGTATTCATAGGAGTGCTAATGTTAGCTAGAAACTTGGACACAGAGAAAAGTGCTTGTGTGAATGGGTGAATGAAACATGTTCTATAAAGTGTTTTGAGTGCTACATAGCAGGAGTCTCAAACTTAAATGAGCTGTGGGCCACTGCTCGCACTGTCATCTCATTGGAGGGCACCTTTAGTGTTCAAGTAGTACAAAAAAAAAAAACACCCAAGAAAACACCAACAAATATTTCTAAAAATGTAATGTTTTGTTTGTTTTTTAACTTTTAAGTTATTACATTCAGAACAGACATGACTGGGGGAAGGGGAAAGAAAGATGTAGACAAGAGAAGTTCAAGAAAAGGAGAGGGAAAGAAAAACAGAGGGGAAGGGGTGAGAAAAGACACTAAAAATCCACCAGATCACCTGCTGGCAAAAAAGAAGAAAACAAGCAAAAAGAGAACAACACAGTAGGGAAACCACAGCAACAACCTAGATAAGCATAAGTAACAGTAAATAATAAATATTGAATTTTACTGAGCAGCACAAAAGAATGACGACGCACAATATGTTTCGAGGCAGCAGCAAAGGAAGATAGTGTGCATCTGTGAATACCCGTGTGCATGAGCGCACTATTCACAAGGTTTCTCCATATATCTAATAGTAAGTATGGGGAGCCCTGCCCCCCAGAACATGAAGTAGGCATGGAGGAGATCCAGGGCCAAGAGATATAGAGGCCCCACAGAGCACAAGAGCCCAGGGAGGACCACGGGAGCCATGCCACCCTCCTAGAAAAAAGCTTAGGTGAGTCCCAGACTCCCCAAGATCCCAGATGCTGGGGGTCCCCCAGCAGCCACGGTGCAGAAGCCACAGGGGGCTACGGCAACATGCCCGCAGGCTCTGCTGGTGCACACCCAAGTACCCAGCCCCGGACACCGGACATCAGCATCGGGCAACTGGCAGGGAGTGGGTTGGGGGGAGATAGGCCCCCACATCTATCTCCCCCGAACCTGAGATGCTCCCAGAGAGGTGGAGTCTAAGATTCAACCTGACACATAAACATAGACAAACAGGCACACACAGACACATCACCAGTAGGCGGTAGGTGAAGTGTCTTGCCCAAGGACACAACAACTGAGACTGTCCGAGCCGGGGCTTGAACCAGCAACCTTCCGATTACAAGACAAACTGCCAACTCTTGAGCCACGATCGCCCTAAATAACATTATTTGATGTAAAAAAAAGTTTATAAGAATCACTTTATATATTTTTCCATAGTATTACATTTGAAACTGGCTAAGATGGCGCCGAGTATGGCATCCTCATCGCGAGCTCCCCCAAGCAACAGCTGTTTTTTGTGTTTAATTTTACTTTTCCTTTATTTTTTCACGAGTAGCACATGTCTTCTTGTGTACGACCGACAAACCTTACTGGACATAAAAGACGGACTTTCTCATCACTTTCCAGAGTTCAAGTTTTGCAACACGGACCCTCCGTTTGCAGACCCCCCATTCATCTCACCTGAGACGCCTTTGTTCGCTGACCCTGGAGGCCGCAAACGCCGACGCAGAGGGAGAAGATCTGGCGTTCTGGTTCGACTGAGACGGCGCACTAACAGACCACCGTTACCCAGTTTATTACTGGCAGTCTCTGGAGAACAAGCTGTGCGAACTTCGGGCGCGGATCTCATTCCAGCAAGAGATGCGGGACTGCTGCGTGATCTGCCTCACAGAAATCTGGCCATCGGATAAGGTACCGGACTCCGCAATACAACTACCGGGGTTCTCTGTGCACCGCGCGGACAGGTCACAGGATCTTACTGGGAAAAGCAGAGGTGGTGGTGTGTGTTTCATGATCAACAACAGCTGGTGTGATTATGCGAACGTGCACCCGGTCAAATCCTTCTGCTCACCGGACCTGGAGTACCTGATGATTAAGTGCCGGCCATTCTGGCTACCGAGGGAATTTACAGCAGTGATTATTACGGCTGTTTACATTCCCCCACAAGCCGACACTGACCGAGCACTCAGGGATCTGTACAGCGCGATCAGCAGTGAGGAAACCGCACACCCAGAGGCGGCGTTTATCAGGACCGGGGACTTTAATAAGGGAAACCTGAAGAAAGTTTCCCCAAAACTACACCAACACATCCATTTCAACACTCGTGGACCACTGCTACACCTCTTTCCGGGATGCGTACAGAAGCTGAAACAGGAAGCTCCAACCCTAAGGGCGGTGCACAGTTGGTCGGACCAATCGGACTGTTTTGATCTTGTGGATTGGGAAATGTTTCACGTGGCTGCTAATGGCATTGATGAGTACACAGACTCAGTCTGCGGATTCATCAGGAAATGCGTGGAAGATGTCGTCCCATCCAGAACAGTTAAATCCTTCCCAAATCAAAAACCCTGGATTAACAGAGATGTTCGCACGGCACTGGCGGCACGGAGCACCGCCTTTGCCTCCGCGAACACATCGGACTACAAACATGCACATTACCAACTCCGGAAGGTGATCAAAGCAGCCAAACGTGAGTACAGGGACCTCAGCTTCCTGTCTGACAGACGCCAAGTGGTCAGACTGGGCAGCATCACCTCATCCCCCATCACACTGAACACTGGCGCTCCACAGGGGTGTGTACTGAGCCCTCTCCTGTACTCACTCTACACCTACAACTGCACGGCCACTAACAACTCCAACATCATTGTGAAGTTTGCGGACGACACTACAGTGGTGGGTCTTATCACCAACAGTGATGAGACAGCTTACAGGAAGGAGGTCAGCGCCCTGACCCACTGGTGTCAAGACAACCATATCACCCTCAACGTCGCAAAGACAAAGGAGTTGATAGTGGACTTCCGGAGGTGCAGAGAAGTACACACCCCCATCACCATCAACGGCGCTGCTGTGGAGAGAGTGAGCAGCTTCCACTTCCTTGGTGTACATCTGGCTGAGGATCTTACGTGGTCAGTACACATAAACAAAACAGTGAAGAAGGCGCAGCAGCACCTCTTCTTTCACAGGGGACTGAAAAGATTTGGCATGAGCCCCCGCATCCTCAGGACCTTCTATCGCTGTGCCAGTGAGAGCATCCTCACTGGATGCATCACCACCTGGTATGGCAAAAGCACCGCTTACAACCGCAAAGCTCTCCAGAGAGTAGTGCGGTGCTCTGAACGGATAATTGGAGGTGAACTTCCCTCCCTCCAGGACATCTACAGGAAGCGGTGCCTGAGGAAATCGGGAAGGATCATCAAGGACTCCAGTCACCCCAGCCATAAACTGTTCAGACTACTTCCATCAGGAAGGAGGTTCTGCAGCATCCGGTCCTGAACCAGCAGACTGAGAGACAGCTTCTTCCACCAGGCCATCAGACTGCTGAACACTTCATAGACACCTCAGCTTCACTACTGGAACTTCAACATTATGCACTCCATACTGTATATAAATGCCACTTGTTTTGCACATGTCCAACTGCCAACCTCTGTATATTTTATATATTATATTTATTGTTTACTCTATTTAATTTGTAAAATATGTATACACACACACACACACACACACACGTAGAAAAACATATTTAGTATACACATCCAGTAATGCACACACTCTTATATTGTACATATATTTATTACTCTCAGATTTAGCCATCCTTATATTTTGCTTGTTTTATGTTATTGTATTTTTGCACACCTCTGTTGCTTGTGAAGCTCGCACAAAAGAATTTCACTCGCATGTACTGTACCAGTGTACCTGCACATGTGATGTGACAATAAAAGTGATTTGATTTGATTTGAATTTAACAGTTCAATCTTCCAAATAACGGACAAATATTTATGAAATTTTGATGCATTTGTGAATGTATTTAAACAATCTAAATATGCATATGTACAGACAAATATATTTAAAAAACAAGGAAATTATGTTTTATTACATTTACAGTGATTTTATGTTATTTTACATTTGAAATGTAAAAATCACAGTCTATTTATGTAAATTTAATGATATTCTAGAAAAACTGTACAAAACTGTAAAATACACAGTAAAATACTTTTTTATTACTTTTTTTTTTTTTAACAGTGAGGGGAGTTATCTTCTTTAATCTCTTTGAGAGAGCTTTGCAGATTATTTTACTAAGGGATATTGGATGATAGCTTGAGGGAAATACAGGGTCTTTGCCTGGTTTTAGCAGGAGACTAATGTTGACAGAATTCATATTTGGTGGTAGTCTGCCAGTTTCCTTGATTTCCTGCGATGTTCTGTGGAATACTGGTGCCACAATTGTTCAGAATTCTGCTGGAACTTCATCTGGACCTGGAGCCTTAATATTGGGCACACTTATCAGCAGTGTTGAGAAGGTTACTATTAAAATGTATTCCACTACAGATTACAGAATACATGCCCCAAAATGTATTTTGTAACGTATTCTGTTACGTTACTCAATGAGAGTAACGTATTCTGAATACTTTGGATTACTTAATATATTATCATGCTTTGTACAACTACATGAATGTACAATTGCTGTGTGATTTTTTTTTTTACTATTACTGAAGGTTACTCGCCATACCAATACCAACTAGATTTTTAAATCTTAATATAAAATTAGTAACAGTAGGGTGGACATTAGGTAAGGCTGCACTTTTTGCAGCGATCTCGTATAGAAAGCAGGTTCGCAGCTCCGAACCGTAGTAAAGGGACCTCTGGCTAATACGTCGGGTTCCGTGTTGGGTTCGTAGCCGAAAACTAGCTTTACTTTGTTGTGTGGGTCAACTTTTGCTAGCGAGAGACAAAGAGAGGCGTTGAAAGGCTGCTCCAAGGGAACTTATTGTTTCGGTGGAAAACACAAGAAAAGTGTACAGTCGAGTCTTAATAGCTTACTTACAACTGGGCTACACTGCCCATGAGGCTACATTCTTTAGGGCTATGCTAGGGTGACCAACCGTCCTCCTTTCTCTGGACATGTCCACTTTTCACGTTCTGTCCGGGGCGTCCAGGGGGATTTTCAAGATGGATGAAAATGTCCAGGTTTTCCTATAGGCCAACATCACATTAAATTGTTCCTAATTTAATGTTTAAAAGCACTTGAAAAAGGCAAAATCCCATGTAAAATTAGGACAACAAACTGTATTGTCATTACTGAAAATAACCGTATTTTCATGGGAAAGTTATTTTCTGTTATTTTCTGGTATTATTTTGGTGCCCAGCTGCCGGAATATTACTGTTTTTTTAGGATTTTTTTTTTTTACGGTGTATGTATACTATACATTCATATATACCTGCACATGTCCATACACATGGAAGGTCCATTATGCATGAAGTGGTGACCGTGGATGTTCACAGTGTCCAGTGACTTATGACATCGTACACCAAAGTTTTTATCTGATGTACAACGTATAGAAATCATACATATACCAACAAAACAGTGTACACTGTCACTGTCACAACAGCGTTTGTTTTCATTCAAAGGCTTTATGGCTTTTCCTATAATACCAGGTGGGCCGGTCTCTAGTCATAATGCCCAGGCCCATTTTTTGTCCCAGTCCAGCCCTGGCTATGCCTGTAACACTCTGCCTATTGCCTTCATATTAAATAATTTTTTGAACATTAATTTTTAAAAACATTTCAAATCGAGGTGACATGGGCTGCGAGATTGAGACAGGCATTAGAGCGTCTGAACACGTGTTTTGTTTGGGTTTCCACCGGCGTGGAATTACCAAAAATAGAGAGGGCATAGCCTAACATATGAAACAGGAAAAGACTCACGTGTAATCCCTTGATTTCAACAAAGTAACGGTATTCTGAATACCACCTTTTTACACAGAAACTGCAACGGAATACAGTTACTCATATTTGTATTTTAAATACGTAATGCAGGTACATGTATTCTGTTACTCCCCAACACTGCTTATCTTCCTGGAGTTCACCTGGTGTTAGCGTCGAATCCAGTGCCACTGCTTGTCTGTCTGGTACTTTTGGAAGGGTTACATGTCAAGAATAAGGACTAAATTTTCAATTCAAAGCAGTTTTATTTATACAGCACCAAATCACAACAATTATATTGTAAGGTGGGACCTTACAACAATACAGAGAAAACCTCAACAATCAAATGATGCCTTTTGGGCAAGCACTTGGGAAGGAGAAACTCTTTTAACAGGAAGTAACCTCTGGTAGAGCTGCAGCCATCTGCCACTACTGGTTGGGGGTCAGAAGACCAAAGTCACACTGTGGAAGAGAGCCACAGACTAATAATAACTATTGATTAAATGCAAAGTGGTGTATAAACACATATCATGGGATGCAAAAGAATTCGCACTGTTCAACAAGTTTAAGCATGTTACATGAGCTATCAGAGCTGCTTTCCAACCCCTAGACTATATAAAGTTAGTATCTATTTGCCTCATAGTGTTTAGTGTTTTGGTCCACTGTTTCTTGTTTTTTCTATAGCTGTGTGAAGTAATGTTGTTCAGAATATAGGAACTAATGCAGAGTTGACTCAAACTGTAACATTACACCTCTATCAGACTGTTGATCAGATGTTTTACCTCCCCAAAACCGCACAGAGCAATGCCACGTGTCCCAAACCTACAACTTCAGTTTGACAAGCAGGAAGTACTGAACTTTGACCTCTCTGCTGACCTCTGCTGACCTCAGACTCGCCCATGTTTAATGACTCGTTTCATTAAAGGTGTGAAGCCATCAGCAGTAATTGACCATCACGGCACTAACGAACGTCAGGGCTGATGATGATGTTGATCCTGTCAGTCATTAGACCCAAAGATGTAAGAAATGAGTTTTGATAAACGCCCCTGCCATTTTTTTAATGAAAGCAAAACCAACTTCTTGAGTCATCACACTTTTTTCCTCATTTCAAAGGAAAATGACAGTGTGGTTTGGCAGTATATAAAAGTGTTGGATGAGATTAGCGACAGGAAGCATTTTTAACTGTAGTTTATCTTCTTTTAGTATTAATAGGATATTCCTTTCACATAAAATGCAATTGCAAAATGCATCAAGGGTTGATTTTATTCGATTATTGAGATGAATTATTGAATTATTGAATTATTGAGATGAATTATTTTCTCTCTTTCCTATCATTTTCTCTCTTCTCTTTCTCTTAAGCCCTCCCCACCAAGCTAGTTGTGGCAAATGCTGCCCCTCATTTTAGCCTGTCCTGCTGGAGGTTGAGAAGGGAGCTCTTTCTTCCCACTATCGCCATTTGCTTCTTCTTGGTGGGTAGCGTCATTGTTTGGGGATATCTCTGTAATATTTTTGTAATTATTTTTACTTTGAAGCATAAAGTGCATTGAGAAGATTGCTAATGGTGCAGATCATTGGGTTAGCTGGTCTACACAGCTGTGATTCGCTGTGTTTTGTCAGGCTGCAGAAGAAAGATAAAAAATAATATAAAGCGTATACAGTTCATACACTATCGATGTTTCTTTGATATTTAGCAATGGCAATTAGACAGAAAAGGAATAAGGGAATGGAAAAAGACATTAACATGTCTAGAAACAGTTAATAATATCTGGATGAAAACACTATGTTAGATTATGTTTATCGGACACTGTGAAGCAAAAAACACATTTTTAGGACAGAGACATGGGTGGTGTGTTTGTAAGTAGAGTGGAGCTGCAGAGACATCCAGAGGGTCAACAGTGGAACTGCCGCTGAAAAAGTAATTTTTCTATGTCTTATAATAAATTATGTCTTTGACTGATGTCACCATTGGTTGCAAACTAAAAAAATATTTCAGACCTCAAAGCTGCTAAATGTGGTTTGTCACTGTCCCTAATCTAATCAGAGAGGAGATGGGTTTAGAAAACAGTGACAGAGTCACAAATAGAGACTAAAAAACTATCTCCTATATTATTTATTGTATTAGTCCTTTATTTATCCAGGTAAAACTCTCACTGAGATTAAAAATCTCATTTTGAAGAGAGACCTGTCATTATGGCAAATAAAAGTCAAAAATACATGTGCCACATAACATTTAAAACAAATACAATATCCCGTACAAACGTGAAAAATGTACAATAACAGATCAAACTTAGAGCGACATTAAAAACAATCACACTGAGTAAAAGAGTTAGTCTCTCGTTTATAAGAAGTTAAGCAGCAAAATATGTGAATAAATCTCAAAATAAAATGTATAAAAGTCAAGAAAAGAACCTTTTGCTGTTATTTCTTCACAGATTAAAAAAAATCTGCAATTTGTTATCAAGTGGGCCAGGGAAGTAAATTGCTCATTACTTATAAAAAATTAAAACCACATACACTTTTTAGTGTAAAGAAGTAAAGATAAAATATGCTGCCTTGTTTGTACAAACATGCTTTCATTTTCTGTTTTTTATTATCTGTTCCCTGTCTTAAATCTCAAATTGAAGTTTAAATGATTATAATGATGTCTTTATTTCATCTCACCTGTATCATTGTAATTACCTTTTATTCCACCCGAGTAAATCATCCCTGGATCGCCTACTAATGGTCCAGTTTAGGATTTTGTTGATGACTTTCAGAGTCCAAAATTTTTAAATGCCTATCAGTCATACATGTCTGAATCTCTGAGGTCAGTGGATCAGTGACCCCATTCCTACAAAACTGCTCAAAGAATTCCTGCCATTAATTAATGCTTCAATCTTAAATATTATCATCCTATCTCTAATAAACAGCTATGTACCACAGGCCTTCAAGCTGGCTGTAGTTAAACCCTTACTTAAAAAGCATCTCTAGACCCAGCTGTCTTAGCTAATTATAGGCCAATCTCCAACCTTCCTTTCATTTCAAAAATCCTTGAAAGAGTAGTTGTCAACCAGTTTACAGATCATCTGTAGAAGCAGGGCTGGACTGGGACAAAAAATCGGCCTTGGCATTTTGATTAGAGACCGGCCCACCAGGTATTATAGGAAAAATCATAAAGCCTTTGAATGAAAACAAACGCTGTTGTGACAGTGATGTTCACTGTCTTGTTGGTATATGTATGATTTCTATACGTTGTACATCAGATAAAAACTTTGGTTGTAAGATTCAGATAATTATTTAATAAAAACTAGATATTTTAAATGAGATGCCCCCCTCTCCCTGTTAATGCCCCACCTGGCCCGCCTGGCAAAGCTTTGCTAGACCCGCCCCTGCACAGTTACCAGCTGTCAGCTACACAGAAAAGATCCTGGTGTTATTTGTCTCTCAGAAACAGTTCATAACTTCCCTTCAACTCATTCATGTCACCTAAAAGGTAAACCTGTTTCTCCATCACCTGTCCAGCTCTGATGATTCAGTGAGGACATCTCCTGGTTTCATCTTCATGTTTCCCTCTCCCCAGATAACCAAACCGACATAATCACCAGCAGCTTTTGCAGCTGTAGCTCCAGCAAACATCAGCTGATACTAGAAATTAATATTAAATAAATTCTAACAACAGCTGATCAAGCTTAAACGTGCTGCTGTTGTTTAGCGCGACATCCGCTGGTTTCCTCTTCCTGGCGCAAAGTGGGCGATAAACAAGCAAGAGAGAAAAGCCGATCAGCCGATCATTGATCAGTTTCATGATTGAATGAGAGAAGAAGAGACAGCTGACAGCGTAAAGACAGAGAAAAACTCCAGCGTTGTGTCTTTTTCCATCCTAGCTGAAGTACGGGACAAACTGTTCCTTTTCACCTCCATACCAAACGCGTAATATTTTCTCTGAATATGGGACAATTCCCTTTTTTAGGGGACGGTTGGCAACTCTACTAACTAACCTTATGAATAAAATAAAGTTCACTATCAATAACATAGCACCCACCCAGCTGTAGAAACTCCGTCATGCTAGCTAGTACGCAGTAACTGACGGTAAAAAGTCAGCACAACGAAAATAAACTCCACCTAAACTTGGTTTATATCTGACCTTCAGGTAAGAAGGTCATAACTTCTTACCTGAAGTTCAGTTCACCTGACACTCGGACCGGCGGCCGCCTCTGCTCCTCCTGCCTCACCTTTCCCTCATCCACCTGGCCTCTTGTGGCAGCTCTGCAATAGCCACCACCAAACAACTGAGTTATTTTTACACATCTGCCAGAATCTCTGGCATATCTGCCAGTCAATGAGTTGAGAGTGAGACTGCCGGACAACATTGGAGCATTGCAGTACATGTCAGTTTTCAATGTGGAGGAAACTCTAAAGCACAACAAGTCGTCTGTGGTTGGATTCAGAGTGCTTTTCTGAGACACCCCAGGGTTTCCCTTGTGCAAGTAAAATCGATTGATCACTGATTGTCTTGCTTCCTTATCGTTGATGGGAATAAGTTTCTAAACCAGCGGGACCTGTGGAAGCGCAGACCCAACACTTAGCCTGATCTAGTCTGTGAGCAGCAGGGTGCTGAATCCACTGGCAAATGTTGATGTACTCAAAGAGCCAATAGAGGGATACATCAAATCCAAACCATACCTTGGTTACGTTTTTGAGCTGAAAGCAGCTGAGTTGCATCTTGCGCCTGAGGATGAAAAAAATGTCAGAAAGCGGTGTGTAGCCTTCACCATGGATGGACGGACGGAAAAACGTCCATCCACAAAAGGTACGTCCAGATGAACACAATCACCTTTTTGGGGTTAAACCAATAGTGTCACTGCCCTCTGCTATGACTGGAGATAATATAGGAAATAAAGGAAGTGACAGCTATTGTTTTAATCACCCCATTATGTCCATTTTGTAGCACATAAAAATGTTTAGTTAATATTTGTAGACAGACATGTTTTTCCCGTAACTGCATTTTTACTCCAATCTTTGTTGAAAATGTAATTTTTGTAATGCTGAGCAGATCATTTCTAGTATGTGGGAAATTTTTGTGACCCCGTTGAGCTAATGTGATGAAATTATAACAATATCTTGATTAAAGTATCATATAAGCGCAGTGCTGGTGTGCAGTGGTGTTATATGCCTTGTAGGGATACTGCTGACATATTATAAACTGTTATGTTTATATCAAGCTTTTATCCTAATAATAATAAGAGTCTTTATTAAAAATTCGGATCCTTAGAGATTATTTGAGAAGTACAGTGGCTTGCAAAAGTATTTGGTCCCCTTGAACTTTTCCACATTTTGTCACATTACAGCCACAAACATGAATCAGTTTTATTGGAATTCCACGTGAAAGACCAACACAACGTGGTGTACATGTGAGAAGTGGAACGAAAATCATACATGATTCCAAACATTTTTTACAAATAAATAACTGCAAAGTGGGGTGTGCGTAATTATTCAGCCCCCTGAGTCAATACTTTGTAGAACCACCTTTTGCTGCAATTCCAGCTGCCAGTCTTTTAGGTTTGTCTCTACCAGCTTTGCACATCTAGAGACTGAAACTCTTGCCCATTCTTCTTTGCAAAGCAGCTCCAGCTCAGTCAGATTAGATGGACAGCGTTTGTGAACAGCAGTTTTCAGATCTTGCCACAGATTCTCGATTGGATTTAGATCTGGACTTTGACTGGGCCGTTCTAACACATGGATATGTTTTGTTTTAAACCACTCCATTGTTGCCCTGGCTTTATGTTCAGGGTCGTTGTCCTGCTGGAAGGTGAACCTCCGCCCCAGTCTCAAGTCTTTTGCAGACTCCAAGAGGTTTTCTTCCAAGATTGCCCTGTATTTGGCTCCATCCAGCTTCCCTGTCCCTGCTGAAGAGAAGCCCCCCAGAGCATGATGCTGCCACCACCATATCTGACAGTGGGGATGGTGTGTTCAGAGTGATGTGCAGTGTTAGTTTTCCGCCACACATAGCATTTTGCATTTTGGCCAAAAAGTTCCATTTTGGTCTCATCTGACCAGAGCACCTTCTTCCACATGTTTGCTGTGTCCCCCACATGGCTTGTGGCAAACTGCAAACGGGACTTCTTATGGTTTTCTGTTAACAATGGCTTTCTTCTTGCCACTCTTCCATAAAGACCAACTTTGTGCAGTGCACGACTAATAGTTGTCCTATGGACAGATTCCCCCACCTGAGCTGTAGATCTCTGCAGCTCGTCCAGAGTCACCATGGGCCAGTCACCAGAAAGGTTCATGCTTGTTTTCTCAAAACAGAAAACAAGCATGAACCTTTCTGAGCATGGTTTTGTGTCTCTGCTTAGCATAGCTGGACTAGCCATCGGGCATACCGGGCATAACAAATAATTATCTGAATCTTACAACAAACGTTTTCATCTGATGTAAAATGTATAGAAAAAAAATTACTATGTACAATAATGATTGTACATAGTAATTTTTTTGGGCCCCATCATAATTTCTTCAGAAGTAGCTAAGTAGCCTACTGTATATGATGCCAGTATTTTCCCACATTTTCTAGATTCTGTACCAGTACTGTGTGTAAAATGCCATCAAAAAGTCAATTAAGTTTTATTCTTTCTCACCTGTCTTTCTGTCTCCTTTCACTTTTTAAAGGTTGCCATGTTAGAAAAAGTATTTTGCCCTGCCATGCTGTTTATTGACGTGGCAAATGAATGGTTTATGAAAATATATCTAAATCTGCCATCAGTAATCAGTAATGATCATGACTCACCTCTAGTCTTCTCTGTCTTAATTTTAGGTTTTCACCATGTGTTGTAGATCTACAACACATGGTGTTGAAGATCTACTATCTACTATCTATAGTTCAGGAGGTTAACTCGACCAAGCAGTCTACTTTTGGGTACTGTTTAGAATACCAGAATAGGGAGGATGGCGTAGGTTTAAGTTTATTAGACTGCTACATATATACCAACAAGACAGTGTACATCACTGTGACAACAGCATTTGTTTTCATTCAAAGGCTTTATGGTTTTTCCTATAATACCTGGTGGGCCGGTCACCAGTCAAAATGCCCGGGCTGATTTTTTTTGTCCCAGTCTAGCCCTGCTGCTTATAATTTGGATACTAAGACAATAATGATCCTGACATGTGCTGTGTTCTCAGTCGGTGCCCAACATCAACTGTCTGCCCCAGGGTCCCTGAGAAGGTTGATCCAGCCATGATGATGACTGTGGATAAAGAGATGCTGGAAACAAACCTCAAAACTACTTTTGAACAGCATTTTAAAATATTTAACTGAACCATCACTGAAAATTGTTGGTGAGTACTTAAAGCATAGTTTTAAGATCATCTAATGCAGTGGAACATCTAAATAATACACTTGAATCTTTAAGCCACACAATTACTTTTTCAAAATCGATATTTTTCCTGTTTTACTGTGTCCCTCAACATGTAAACAAAGTGTGCAAAGTGATGTTTGAATTATTGAGCTACTGTGTGATTTTGCAGTGACCTAAGTAATCCACATCATGTAAAAAAAACAAGTATCCAACTAAAATTTAAACAAAAACTGCAATGATCAGAAAAATGTACTTTAAAATATATCTGCAGTATTTAAATAAACCTGTAGACAGTAACTGCCTTCATACAGCACATTCTTGTTACATTTTAATCAAACTTTGGGGTGATTTCATCTCAATGCATGTTAGTGTTATTGAATTACAGATTCTTGAATATAAAATGTTTGTGTTACAAACTCAAGAACAGTTGCTGTTATATAAATGCAGTGAAGTCATGACGGTTAACAGGGTGTTAATTAGTTTGTTAGTTTTTTGTATTTTTCTGTTTAGTTTGAATTAGTACAAATATAACACTTTTAAATATCTTATCATCAGTAAATATCAGATTTTAATATGACTTTCACTCTAACTGATTTTAACTGTTAACTCACACCTTGTTCCCACATACTTGTCCTTAGTTTAGTTCTGTATTATATGAGATGTAAGAACGCAGTCTAAAGAGAGCAAAACCTTTTATAATTGTGTGTGCCACAGGATCTTAGACAGACGCAGTTTTCCATTCTTCTGAGCGACCCCCTCAACCTGTCTGTCTTTAAAATGGACATCAGGGACCAAAACAATTATATTTTGGAAACAGTGCAGTGGGAAGAAGCGCCTTCCACTCCTGAAGTTGGCATTCTGGGGCAAACATCCTACCCTTTGCCTCTCCCTCCTTTCCCCACTGGGACACCTGCTCCCCCTCAGCCAGCATCAGATCCTCAGACTGGAGGATTCTTTAGCAACATCCTCCCAGAACCAGCTCCTCCTGTGTATCAGCAGCTGGTTCCACTCATGGTCTCAGCACCAGCTCACCTCTACAGTCAGCCAGGGACAGCTGAGACACCCAGAGGTAGTGACAGGTCTCATTGAAGTTTTATTGATAAAGATGCTTAAAACTGTTGCATTCTTCAGTCCACATGAAATAAAAAGTTTTATTTGACTCTAAAATGCTGAACAGTAAACTTAGTCGCTGCCAGTGAAACATAATTCCAAAGAATAACGCAGGAGATCAAAGTCCAGCTATGTATGAATGTAGTTTTATGCACATCTTCTCCTCCCACTGATCACTTCCTACACCGAGTGGATAGATCATAGCATTCCAGCTTTTCTCATCATCTGTTGTGTGTTTTGTGTGTTTCAAGCGTAATGTGCTCAGGATTCCACAAATGATCCAGTACCTGCATCCTGCTGGAGAACTGTACGTAAAACACACAAACACACCAGTGAACACAGCTGCTGAACATCTGTATCTTCATAAACTCTGTTATCTCGTATCCGTCTCTGCATCTGTGTAGGCACGGTGTTCCAGTCTGGGATTTTGTCCCTCCTGCTCCCCCATCCAACACCTCCACTCCAAAGTAAGTTTCTGTGGTGCTTTGTGTCAGTGATCTGCAGGAATCTGTCTGTCTTTCATCTGCAGATGTTTGTGCGAATTATTGTAATCAGCTTCCTTTAGTGGTGCCTCCTTACATTCAGTTGCTGACAGTGGGTTCTCATGATTGTCTGTCTGCAGTGGAGGTCTCTCTCAAAAGAACTACAAGCTAAATATTTTGATCAGGCTGAAAGCGAGAGATGCCGTCACGCCACAGAGCATCCAGACTGGTCCACCAAAGAAAACTACGTATGTCCAAAGTGCTAACATGCAGTTCATACATGTGCCCATCACTGCACTGAATTATGAAACAACCAGTGCACAGAGTTTGGATCAACTGATGAAAATTCTCATATTTTTGTTTTTAGGGCAAAAAGAGGAAGAGAACACGAAATCGCACCTCGAGCACAGGTGAGAGGAGATTTCTGGGAATTACGACGTTTTTTCATGTGAAATGTGATGAAAAGAAGACGGAAATCTGTTAACGAAAGAAGACTTACTGTGTTTTTGTTTGTGTTTGTTTGTGCAGCATCTGAACCTAAACAGGAAGATCAACAGGCCAAGAGGCTTTGTGTGACGCCAGCTCAGACACAGCCATCTTCTTCCTATTCAGTTGCGAAGGAGCCTCTTGAGCAGCCACAGAGACAGCCAGCTGTTACCAACCTTCCTGATCAGCAGTCAGCGTGTGTGCAGCTGCAGAACACACAGACAACAGTTGATGCACCTGTGTGTCAAGTAAATCCGGTCCTCCCAGCTTCTCGTGTGGATTTCTCCCCATCTGCATCACTGGCCTCCTCTGCTGCACCCGTCCAGCTCCAGGCCACTTTTGTCAGTGACACTGATGAAGCACTGCTGTCAGTGGTGGAACAGCTTGACCCCCTCCTCACTTCTGAGCAGTCTCAGCAGCCCTCCTCTCCACTCACTGGTCATCACCTAAATCAGACCAACCCTGCTTCTCCTGTATATACGTCTCTATCCACATCATTTACCTCTTCTGCCACATTCTTTCAACACCAAAAAGAGCCTATTGGTTTCGCTGACATTCAGGAAGACATGTGGTCACTCCTTAACCACCTCCCTGCCGCTCCACAGCCGGATACATTCTCCTTTCCTAACATTCCTACTCTGATTAGCCCTGCTTCTCTGGAGAACTCCTCTCCATCTAAATTGCTGGCCTCCCCTGTTGTGCCCACTGAATGCCAGTCAACGCCTCCCTTCTTCAGCCAAACTGTAAAAAGTATGATGTCGCTACTTAACGACCTCGAACCTGGGCCCTTTGCACAGCCTCTACAGCCCTCCTCTCCTCAAGCAGACTGGTTCTGACCATAATCAGATCAGTCCTGCACCCCCCAAACCACGGCTACCTTCTGTAATAAAGTCTTAGCTCACTGCAGTCTTTCCTCTGTTTCAGAACTGCTTGCCAGAAATCTCTCCATGTGTGTGTGTTTGTGCGTATGTGTACACATGTGTACAGATAATCCTTGTTTTGGTGTGTAAATAAAGCTTGATCAAAAAGTAAGTCAGCTCTTGAGTCTGCTTTTGGATCAGCCTCTCGTATGAACCCTCTGGGTTTGTGATGATATCACTCATATAAACTCTTTAAATAAGGCTGCCATTCCCTGGTGGTATGTGGTCTCACACACTGAGGCAATGAGAGACCTTTGGTACTTTATGCTAGGGAAATGGCCTCCAAAATCCAGTGGCAGTGTATCTGTTTATGTAAAGCTTTATACCTGGCTGTCAGCAAAGCAGACGAACAGTCTATCAGATAAATGCACATCCTGAATCTGTTTAATGAAGCAGCACATCACAGGACACAGAGGTTCACAGGGCTGCTGCATTCCATTTGTAAAAGAGCACTGGAAAGAGAAAACACACCTACACTTGCCGTTCATAGGCACACAGCTCTTGTAAATTAAGCCCTCACACTTTTGATCATTGCCACCATAGCTGCAAGCAAACCTTTAGCTGAGCTGACCTCTCAAGAGGCAAGACAGAGAATGAACACTGCAGGTAGCAGCTCCAAATACATGATGTACATCTTGCACTGGGGCAGTAATGTCAACTCCTCATTATGGAAAATCACTATAGGCTGTTCTAGAAGTCGCTAGAAGTGATGCCATCGCCTAATTTGCATAATTGGTCATGCTTGTAAACTACGCAGTAGGAAAGAGAAATAACATCGTGGAAAAGACATAAAGTGAGTAAAAAACACCCTAAATGCATTTAGAATATATTGTGGCGTGTTGGGGGAACAGCTAGTTCTCTCCCATCATGCCTTGGGACATATGCTGCTATTTAGATGTTCTTGTTTTATTGTTTATGGTTACACTACTTTTAACTGTTATCTTGAATGTTGTGTTTGTACTGCGGTTCAAAGTCACTTACAGTTATTGTTTTATAGAATGAATGCAACCATAAGTGAGTTCTGTTATGCTGTTAATGACCCTCGAAGCACAGTGTAGCATCAGCAAGTGTTGTAATAAAGAGCTCCCCCTACCAGCTTGGGGTTGAATAACAAGCTCAATCTCTCTCTGTGAGCTTCTTCGTAAAGATACCTTTGCATGCCACATTGGTGTCAGAAGTGGGATTCCAAGAGCATGGCCACTATTCTGAAAGAGGAAGAGGAGCTGAGGAAGATCAAGGAGCTTATCACTCGCCTGGAAGCAGTGAATGGAGCACGATCGAAGAAGCGGGGAGAGCCCCAGGCAGCAGCAAGCCAGCCAGGGGAAGATCTGTGGGGCTTACCAGATGGAGCCTCACACCCCCGCCCACTGGGGAGCTGTCGGAGCCGCCAAGGCATGCTGCAGGCTCCAAGACCACGAGCAACCAGCCAGCCTCCACTCATGGTGATGCCTGGGAGCAGCACACCCTCATTGTTGGCAGCCGAGGGGGACAACGTCAACTGTCTCCAGGACCAAGTGCAGCAGCTGCCGCCATCAGGGGCTCCTGTCCGGGGGAGCATGAAGCTGCCACGCTATAATGGGGAGGCACCTCCAGAGACCTACCTTATCCAGGTACAGCTGGCTGCTCAGCTAAACGGTTGGTCAACAGAGGAGACAGCTGTCCAAGTTGCCCTCGCCTTGGAAGGCAGGGCCCTGCAGATCCTCACAGATCTTCAGCCAGAAGAGCGTTTAAGTTGGCCTGCTGTTGCCAGAGCAATGCAGAGCAGGTTTGGCCTCCGTACACATGCAGATGATGCCCGAGATAAACTTGCTAGCCGCCCACGGAGACAAGAGGAGAGTCTGGGTGCCTATGCTGCTGACCTACGTCTTTATGCACGTAGAGGGTACCCTGCTTTTGATGCTGCAGCACAAGAAGAGCTTGCTCTCCAGGCTTTTGTCCGGGGTCTCCAGCCAAAACGATTACAAGAGCACATCCGTCTGCATGCACCAGAAACCCTGGTGGCAGCTCTAACTGAGGCCGAAAGAGTGGAGCATGTGCTCAGCCCAGGTGCACGCAGCCCTGGCATAAGTCACCAAGTGCGCCAAACGGACTACGAAAGGAGCGACCAGGAGGAGGAGGCCCGCCAAACCACCAACACACCACCCTGGCGATCTCGGCGAGGGAATAGGCGAGCAGGAGGCCAATCCAGGGGTAACTGCCATCGGTGTGGAGAACCAGGCCACATCCCACGCTACTGTCCAGCACCAAGCCCACAAAGCTTGGCACCCCAGCTGCCGTTAAACTAAGGCGGGGTGGCACAACGGAGGAACTGCCCCCTGCCACCACTCTGTCCTCCGAATCACACTTGCAGGTTGGCCGGCTCGGCCAGACACGGGGACTGTATCTGGACTGTGACCTTGCCGGCACCACCTGTAGAGCCCTGATAGACACTGGATCCACGCTCTCCTTAGTACAGGCTGGAGTCCTCCTTGGTTCTGATGGCCCAATACCGCAGGGTTGGCAGCCTACTCAGCTCCACATCACCACAGTCACGGGGGAGCGTGCCAAAGTTAAGGGGGAAAGATCCCTCCCGTGACTGTTGCTAACTGCACCGTGGACCACCAGTTCTGGCTAGCCAGCATCCAGGACCAATGCATCATTGGCCTGGACCTGTTAGCCAAATGGGAGGCCACAGTGGACGTGTCCCGAGCAATCTTTTACCTGGGCACGGAGGCTGTGAAGCTCCACACCACAAAGAAAGTCCCGCTGCCTGCCTCTACTTTTTCAGCCAGCGTCAGGAAGCCTGAGGACCTGTCGCCGCTGGCGGGGGAAGGGGGCTCCCCTTCACCAGCAGTACCGCAACTGTCTGCAGAGACCAAGCAAGCTGTCGAGGATCTATACCAGAGGAGCTGCGAGGGTCTTCAGGCTGATCAGCGACGGCAGCTGCGAGAGATACTCGACTTGTTTGCCGACATCTTTGCAGCCAAGGATGAGGACTGCATGCAAACCAGCCTGGTACAACACGACATTGACACTGGAGATGCACGGCCCATCCGCCTCCGCCCTCGTCGCCTTCCCCTTGCCAAGCGTGCCGCAGCAGAGCAAAAGATCAGGGAAATGGCAGAGGCGGGCATCATCGAACCCTCAAACAGCCCCTGGGCAGCCCCGGCTGTACTGGTTCGGAAAAAGGATGGTACCTGGCGGTTTTGTGTCAACTATCGTCTACTCAACAGCATCACACGCAAGGACTCCTACCCATTGCCCCGGATTGACGATGCCCTCGACGACATTGCTGGGTCCTGCTGGTTCAGTTACCTCGATTTGCGCAGTGGCTACTGGGAGGTGGAGCTGACGCCAGAGGCCCGCCCAAAGACTGCTTTCTCCATTGGCCAGGGACTGTGGCAGTTTAAGGTGATGCCCTTCGGCCTCTGCAATGCCCCAGCCACATTCGAGCGCCTAATGGAGAGGGTTCTGGCTGACATCCCCCGCGACCGCTGTGTGGTCTACCTGGATGACCTCCTCGTCCACGCGACAGACTTCGAGAAAGCCTTGGCTAACCTGACTGCTGTTTTCCACGCTATCCGCCAGGCTGGCCTTCGCCTCCACCCCAAAAAGTGCCATCTCTTCCGAAAGGAGACGACCTTCTTGGGTCACGTTGTGAGCGGAGCAGGGGTTTCCACTGACCCTGCGAAGGTGGCCGCTGTGAAAGATTGGCCCATTCCAGGCAACACTGCTGAGTTGCGGAGTTTCCTTGGCCTGGCATCATACTACCGGCGTTTCGTCAAGGACTTTGCTACCATTGCAAGCCCCCTGCACTGGCTCACACAGAAGGGCCGGGAGTTCCATTGGAGTGAGGACAGTGCCGTTGCATTTGATTGGCTCTGATCTGCACTGGTTGAGGCACCGGTGCTAGCCTACCCAGACCTGCAGCTCCCTTTTGTCGTGGACACCGATGCCAGCAACACAGGGGTGGGGGCTGTGCTGTCGCAGGAAGGCCCTGAGGGGGAGCGGGTCATCTCCTACTACAGCCATTCCCTCAGCAGACCGGAGAGGAACTATTGTGTCACCCGTCGAGAGCTGCTGGCCATCATCCTGGGTCTGCGCCATTTCAGACCCTACCTCTACGGGAAGAAGTTCCTCCTGCGCACAGACCATGCGTCCCTCACTTGGCTGCTCAGCTTTAAAGAACCGGAGGGACAGCTAGCCCGGTGGTTGGAGACATTGCAAGATTACCACTTTGAGGTCCGTCACCGGGCGGGACATCTCCACACCAATGCAGATGCCCTCTCCCGACGCCCTTGTGAGGAAAAACAGTGCAGGTACTGCCAACGCTTGGAGGACCGGGAGGGCATGACTTCAGTGATCGCTTCACCACAGGGCGGCCCTGAGAATGACTCTGTTCCAGGTGGGCATTGTAGCAGTCTTCAGGTCCAGTCCGCCGCAGGGGATACTGAGGGTCTGGAGGCCATGGATCCCCAACAGCTGCAACACGACCAGAACCAAGACCCTGCCCTTTCCCAGGTTCAGTGTTGGATTGGAGCTGGTCAGAGACCATCATGGCCAGAGGTATCTGCACTGGACCTCGAGACCAAGGCTCTCTACTCCCAATGGGTCAACCTCAAAAACCGAAACGGCCTCCTCTATCGCCGCTGGCAGGCTCCCGGGGGTCACCGTGAGGTCCTCCAGCTCGTGGTACCTCAACAGTTGCAGTCCAGGGTGCTCCAGTTGGTTCATGGTGCAGCAGGGGCAGGACACTTTGGAGTTACCAAGACTCTGCGGCAACTTCGGTCTCGGTTCTACTGGCCCAGGTGTCGCCAGGACGTAGAGCTCCATGTCCATCGGTGTGATGCCTGCACGGCTCAGAAAGGGCCTTCCCAACGCTCTCATGCCCCCTTGCAGCAGTATCAGGTGGGGGCTCCCATGGAACGGGTTGGTGTGGACATCCTGGGACCCTTCCCCACCACTGACCAGGGGAACCGCTACGTCCTGGTTGCCATGGACTACTTCACTAAGTGGCCTGAGGCCTATGCAGTCCCTGACCAGAGTGCTGTTACCACTGCTGAGCGTCTGGTCAACGAGATGTTCTGCCGGTTCGGGGTACCAGAGGAACTGCACAGCGACCAGGGCCGGAATTTTGAGGCTTCGGTGTTCAAGGAGGTCTGTCAGCGGCTGGGTATCAGGAAGACCCGGACGACGCCACTGCACCCTCAAAGCGATGGGTTGGTGGAACGCTTCAACCGCACCCTGGCCACGCAGCTTGCTATCCTGACCTCCCATCAGCAGCGTGACTGGGATCAACACCTTCCCCTGGTCCTAATGGCCTACCGTTCTGCAGTCCAGTAATCTACTAAGTGCACTCCAGCGGCCTTGATGTTCGGTCATGAGCTTCGTACCCCAGTGGACTTGGTGTTTGGATCCCCCCCCCCCGGGCAGGATGTGTGCGGGGACCCCGGGTTGGACTACCTCCACAACCTCCTCGCCCGGCTCCGATAGGTGCATCAGTTGACCAGGCAGGCTCTCCGAGATGCAGGCTCCCGGCAGAAGCGAGCTTATGATACCCGCTGCAAGGGGGAAGGACTTTCGCCCGGTCAGCATGTGTGGGTCTACAGCCCGGAGAGGAAGAAAGGGCTTTCTCCCAAACTGATGAGCCAGTGGGTTGGACCCTGCACTGTTCTTGAGAGGCTGTCCGACGTGGTCTACAGGGTGCGGCTGGTCAAACGGAACAGGGTGGTCGTACTCCATCGTGATCGCCTGGCACCCTATCAGCCCTTGAGTCCATCCAGGGAGGCGTCAGGGTCCCAGCTTCAACCGCAGGCCCCCAACCTGGCCTCGGAGGCAGCTGGGGGACCCACGGAACGTCCTCAACGAAGCCGTCGCCTTCCCCAACACCTCAGAGACTTTGCTATGGACATGCCGGTTGCTGGGGACAGCTAACCACTCAGGTGGGGGCTGTGTGGCGTGTTGGGGGAACAGCTAGTTCTCTCCCATCATGCCTTGGGACATATGCTGCTATTTAGATGTTCTTGTTTTATTGTTTATGGTTACACTACTTTTAACTGTTATCTTGAATGTTGTGTTTGTACTGCGGTTCAAAGTCACTTACAGTTATTGTTTTATAGAATGAATGCAACCATAAGTGAGTTCTGTTATGCTGTTAATGACCCTCGAAGCACAGTGTAGCATCAGCAAGTGTTGTAATAAAGAGCTCCCCCTACCAGCTTGGGGTTGAATAACAAGCTCAATCTCTCTCTGTGAGCTTCTTCGTAAAGATACCTCTGCATGCCACAATATTTAGAACCACAAGTTACATTTATCTTAATTCCAACCCTCCTCCTTTATCTGGGCTTGGGACCGGCAAAAGTGACCCGAAATAGGCACGCTTTTTAAGTAGTTTTAAACCACACAAGACTAAGGGTAAAAGTTTTTTACCATCATTTTGTTAACAAACTACATTAGCAATCTAAATGGACCAAAAACAGACAGTAGAAATAAACAGTGTCAATGTGAAAAAAAGATGGGGATTAGTCTGGTCCTAATTCAGCCTGATTGCTTTGTTTTTTAGTTTTTTTTCAGACATCCCTCCACACACACAGGCTGTGCTGGCTCGGTCACTCTGGCACAGCTGGCTGCAGGTGGAGCTCACAGGCACGTCACTGCAACCCCCCCCCCCGGCTTCTGCTCCGCGGCTGCTCAGTGACTCCTCATCTGGGGCTCTCCTCAGCTCTTTCTGGGAGAGTGGCGCGGCTGCCCCTCTGTTGGTCTTCCTTGGTCTCTTGTGCTCTGAGAGCCTCTGGTTGTCTAGAGTCTTGATCTCCTCCATACCTGCTTCATGCCCTGGAGGACGGGGCTGTGGCTCCCCACACCCTCTAGCAGATCATCTGTCTTAAACACCAAAAAGACCAAGGAGATCATTGTAGATTTCCGGAGGAAGGGTCATAACAACCATCTGCCTCTCTTCATCGGCAGTGAGGCGGTGGAGAGGGTGAGCAGTTTTAAATTCTTGGGGGTAACTGTGACCGAGGACCTGTCCTGGGGCAACCATATCACCTCAGTTGCACGGAAAGCCCAACAGCGCCTCTACTACCTGAGGAGACTGCGGAGCGCACACATTCCCAGATCTCTGATGTTGAACTTCTACAACTGTGCCATCAGCAGCGTTCTGACGTATGGATTTCTAGTGTGGTTCCCCAGCTGCACCAAGGCCGATCAGCAAGCACTCCAGCGGGTGGTGAAAGAAGCTGGCAGAATTATTGGAATAAGTCTGCCAGAGATTAGTAATATCTTCCCCACTCGCTGTCTGAGGAGGGTGCACAGTATTCTGCGGGACCAACATCACCCTGCGCGCCACCTTTTCCACCTGCTGCCCTCAGGGAGAAGGTACAGGTCTATACAGGCCAGAACATCCAGACTGGCCAACAGCCTGTATCCACAGGCTGTGAGGCTCCTGAACTCTCTGCCCCCCTCTCACGGACAATAACCATATCCAACTTCTTAATAGCACTGAACTTACTTGTCAGGTTCTCATGTTTACTTGTCATGTTCTCATGTTGTTGCTAAGGATTGTCTTATTGCACTGGAGTCACACTGGGTTAAATATTTACACTTGGGTTTTAAGGGGTATTTATTATTTTCTTCATTATTTTATTTACGGGTTGTACGGAAGCCCCAAATGCAATTTCATTGTTCTCTGACAATGACAATAAATAAATAAATACTAAATACTAAATACATTACATGAAGGAACCTTTTAAATACAAGCGCGCTCATGCTCAGAGGTGTACACACGGGTGCTCACACACACAAACTACACCCTTTTTGGCTCCTACCTCAAAGCACACTGTGCGCTGTCGATCTTACGTGCTGCACAATAATGTTTAATATTTAGTATTTACTGTTATATTCACATAGGTCATTGCGATGATGTTGTTTATTATATTGCTCTCTTTTTTTTTGCTTGTTTTCTCTTTTTTCTTTCAGACAGGTGATCCAGGTGATTGATATATGTATTTTTTTGTCTGTTTGTTTTGTTGGTTTTTGTTTTTTGCCCTTTATCTTTCCCCCAGTCAAGTCTGTCCCATGTGTAGCAAGTGAAAATAAAATAAAATAAACAATAAAAGCAAAGGTGAATCAAATAGACCAATACTGCAAGGCTGGGATGGTCCATTTGGTAAAGTAAATCCGTTGGGCATCTTTCTTTGCCTTTAATTCTGATGGCAAAAGAACCAAACGGGATAGGTGAAAAAGAAAAAAAGTTTGTGTTTAGGAGTTTTGTCTTTGGGCTTTGGGATGAACCGGTTTTTGTCTGAGTGTGTGGCTGGGTCTGAAGTACACTGGGATGTCGTGCTTAGAGAAGACTCTCCTGAGTTTTTCTGATAAACCGACTACATAGGGGATGACAATGTTGTTAAATCTACCAGTTAACGCTTGCTTGTTAGTTAGCTTAATGCTTATTCTTATCTTTGGCTTATTCTTAATTACTTTTAATCATTTTTAATTATTTTTTTGACTGTTTTATCCTTACACTTAGTTTTCTTTTATGCTTTTATATGCAATTCTTTTGCTTTTGTGTTTTAATGCCATTCAACCTGCTAGCATGTTTTGGTACCTTGCCATAGACCTCATCCTTCCCTGTTACTTCATCCTACTCTCTTAAGCACTTTGGTACACCACTGGTTTTTAAATGTGCTATATAAATAAAGTTTGTTGTTTTGTTGTTGTTGTGTTTGTCTTTCGGATCCTTCTTAGTTGGGAGGATAGGGCTTAAAATCTGGGACTCTCCACCAGTTGCTCTTAGAACTGAAGAAGCTTCTCCAAACACTTTTCTTTCCAAGCTCCTTAGACCACACCAGACTACCTTCTACCATTGCTCCGTTGTCCAGTTCTGATGCTCACATGCACATTGGTGGTGGTTTTGGTGGGAGATGCAGGTCAGCATGGGCACCCTGGGAGGTCTGCAGTTATGCAGCCCCATTTGCAAACTGGAATGCACTGTGTATTCCCACACATATCAATTGAGCTATCAGTAATTTTTAAACCAGCATCAACTTTTTTGGCAATTTGAGCAACATTAGCTTGTCACAGTTACTCCCTGTGTGCATCAGTGAGACTTGGCCAGTGATGACCCTGTCACTGGCTCACCACTCTTTCTTCCTTGGACCATTTTAATAGATACTGACCACTGCAGACCAGGAAACTCCCACAAGAACTGCAGTTTTGGAGATGCTCTAACCCATCTAGTCACATCCCAATTTGGCCCATTTTTCCTGCTTCTAACACATCAACGTTGGGACCTACATGTTCACTTGTTCGCTGATATAGCCCACTCACTAACAGTTGCTATCATGAAGAAATGTCAGTGTTATTCACTTCACCTGTCAGTGCTCATGTTATACCTGATCAGTGAATTGCACTGGAGCAGCCCTTGAATTTATATAAGAGTTCATAATTGAACCACTTATTTTACTTGTAAATAAAACCACTAATTGCTCAGCTGTACCGGTGATGTGAATGGTTAAATAAACCATAAAGCCATAAATAAAGTCAAACACCACAGTCTGTTTTTTTAAACCGAAGTTGTATTCAACACATTTGTAAATATCATGTTTACAGAACATTCGGATTGTGTACAAGACTTAACTCTTCCACCAAAGAATGCAGTAATACCAGCAGAGAGCCCAAGTGGGGGGGGGGTTGTCCCACTCCCGCTGCAATGAAGATGACAGATCAGTTTTAAAGGTGGTGTAAGTTGGCGGTGAGCGTTATTGTTTCAGGACAGCGACTCGAGCGCAATAATGTCTCAGAAGGGCTGTTTGAACGGAACATCAATTATTCATCCTCTCATATGTACAGTCTCTTTGACAGCTGCTTCACACGCTCCCGTCAAATCTGCTGTATCAGTGGAATCTGTCTCCTCATCGTCCTTCTCCGTCAGCAGAGGACGGCGCTTGCACCAGACACAGACATCCGTTTTTTGATTCAGGGACCGAACTCACGGGGACCGGAGTAAATGGAGCGTTTTGTCAAAATAATTTACGGAAGACTATTTGTGAATCACACTTAAAGTGAAAGGTTTTTCTATTTCTCAGCCAACAAAGTTCACTAATACACAGAAGCATTCCGAGAAGGGTATGAAAAACAAATCTGCAATTGTGGATATTTAACACATTTTACTATAAAAAATACGTCATTTATCAAATCTCAGTAGAATTGTGTTGGAAAGTAAAACCTTTCACATATGATGATGGAAGGTAGTGCAATATAAGAGATCATATGGTAAACTTCAATGAACAATTCATTCCCATTAAATGCAAACTTGACCTTAAAGGGGACCTTTTTGCTTTTCCTTCTTTTCTATCACACGAACATATTTCATGTTATTCACTATGTCAAGGAAGGAAATCATTTTCATGAACTAAGCAGGATACGGTAAGTAGGCATTATTTTGAACTGTGAATCGTACGACGTTGCTCATTTAAGAGTTCAAGAATAAAAATACGGAGTGAGAATGAGCAGAATGGGTCCCCTTTAAGAGCATTTTGTCCGAGGCCAGCAGCTTAGCTGAACCTACAAAACCATTTACTAGAAGGTGATTTGCAGCACACGCTAGTTCCCAATTGGAAGCTTGGTTGAAGCTACAAGGAATTTGGAAAAGTAACCGATTAAACTATTCGTTTTACTTTTCTGGATTAGATGACACAGCTATTTTCCACAAACGTTTTATATCATCGCGGCAAAGTGCTCTTCCCAAAATTGGCACTCCAGCGATGCACTGTATGATATATTAAGTGGAAACATTTACATCTAAGTTCTAGGGTAATAAAACTATTAGTGATTTAATAAATTTGTTGAATTTAAAATAAATAATTGACTTAATGCTAATGGAGTTTTTTTAAATAAAAGAAATCCTTAATGACTCAGTATTTCAATCTAGCAAGCTCTTTTTTTCCTTTTGGTTGTTCACAATAAAATATACAAAGTTTTTTCAAAAGTTTCTCCTAATAAGATCTCAAATTTGAAACATGTATTTTCATCTTTTTCAAGTTCAGCCCTCATTGGTCGGTGGATATCGAGGCATCATCTACTGGTAAACAATTTTTCTTCTTCTTCTGTAGTTTAAGCAACAGTTCTGTGCTCCTCCTTCTTAAGCACACATTTAAGTGTGAAACTTCCGTCACAGTGGTTTAAAAACATCATGTCTCTCTGTAAACCCCGAAAGCTGTCGGCAAACTCTCCTCCTCCTCTCATCTGAAGGCGAGGCTTTAAAAGAAAATTTACCAAAAAAAAAAAAAAAAGTACAGTGTACAGTTTTTTCTCTCCACTCAGACGAAATCAGCTGCGTATTGCAGAAACATCATGAAAAGCAGGGAATGTCCAGAACAGCTGCAGGTCGCCCAAAGTGCCTCGGGTTATAGCAGCAGCAGGAGCAGCAGCAGAAATGCAGGCAGGTCAGAAACGCCCGTCCTTAGATCAGGACAGGGTAAAAACTTTTTTTTTTTGTTTGTTTTTCAACTTTTCTTTCAGCTTTTCCAGAAGCTTCGACGACCAGAAGGAACCCTGCCGCCCTCTCCTGCGGTTTGGAGGTTGAACACTAGGTGGTGACACCTCCTCGTGATCAGCTGGAGCTGCTGGAGCTACCGCCCTGCTGCGCCTTTGATGCTGAAACAGAAAAAACAAAGACATTCAGAAATGAAATTCTGTCTCAAGATATAATTTGAAAGCATTTGCTGTGGAAATAAACTGCGCTTTGTCCGGGGTTCGTTTGTACCTGTGAGGTCTCTGAAGCGTCTCTTGGCCTCGGCTCGCTCCTCAGAGTCGAAATACCAAACTGTGATGGCGTACCTGAAACACAAACGGCAAGAACAGTGTCTTCAGTGGTTGCCATTGCTGTCTGTAACGACCAGTGTGTGTTAATAAGGGTTACGTTTTTGCTAATTAATTTGCCATGTTTTAAGGAAAATTACAACACATCTAACAAATGCCAACAAAGGCAGATGGTCCAAGTCATCATGTCTGTAGTAGTTACAGGAGAAGCTGCCTCATGAATTGGGGTACTGATGGGTTGGTTGGCGGGTTACCTGGTGGTATAGGAAGGCTGCACTTCATGTGGGTTCCTGCGGTCTGACCAAAAGAAGAGCAGCCTATCAAAAAGTGGCTTGATGTCTGCCACGTACGACTTCCCTTCTGGAAAGATCCTGAGGATGCCGCCATGCTCCTGATAAACAACAGCAGGAAAGACAATTTAGTGAAAGTTCTTTTTCTCTCATTTCTATTCACTCCTGTCCCCAGACAGAAACCAATAATGTGCAAATATTCACATCTTAATTCTAATCAGTCGCGATCACTTCCTCTGATTTTATCAAGTCAAAGGAAGCAAAAAAACATTTCATACTGATATCATCAGAGATCAAAGTCAGAAACTTCACTATTCACTCAGCTCACAATCAGACTTGAAATCATAAAAAAGATTCGAGATGGTGATCAAACACGAAAAACTGAAAAGAGGGTTCGATAAATGAATAAATGAACAAAGTGTAATAAGCACCTTGGCATTCCAGTTCTTGTTGAGGTAGTAGATGCAGGTGATGCAGCGTCCATCACAGTTGGGATTGTCCACGTGCTTGACATAACCCGCCCCATTTCCTGGGTAACACGCCACCATAGCCTAAACAGACACGCACAAGCAGAAATAATTAGAGCACTCCCGTGTCACTACTACCACAAAACCCTGCTGCTTTAAATGCACTTCACCACGAGCTCGGACATCATAGAAAGTGCTAACATTAACTGCTATTTTTTTCCTCATGTGTCTCATATTTGACTACATTACACAGATAAATAAAGTTTTTGCTTCACAGATTTATTTACGAAACATAATGGAAAACAGCACATATAAACAGAATTGATTAGTTATTACTTGGTTACTTTTTATTTTTGTTACCACTGATATTGTAATTATTCATAATTGTGGTTCTCATCAGTAGAATTTAACTGAGGCTTTGTAAACTTGTGAGCTGTCACAACTGCTGCTCACGTTTTTCCAAAGTTTTACAAATCAAACCATCAACACATGAATCAAGAGAGAAAAGAAAAGAAGTGAAGTTCTGAAACTGGAGTATAATGGAAGGAACTGATGAATAGTAAAAATACTAAAATATCAGGAATAAAATTGTAGTGTTAACAGAGATAACAGGAAATAAAAATGTACTAGACTGTTCTTTTAGTTTAGCACAATCTGATGTAATAAGATGATCATTTCCTATGGCTTGTTTTGGAAATATAATAACATAATATAAAAACAAGTAATGCTGAACGAGTACAGTGGCTGATATAATCTTCGAAATAAAAGCTGGCGCGTTGAAAATCAGTTATGCTGACACAATTACACATACTCCCTCTATGTGTGTGCGCACCAATGTAGGTGTGTGTGTGGTGGTTATTTACTAATATTTCTCGTGTCCAGATGTGCTTGTTGTGGTTGCATGCCTACACACCGAGTCGCACGTACACGTGTATGTGTACATATGTGTGTGTGTGCGTACGTGCTGCCAGTCAGTATTGGGAGGAAATTGGAACAGCCGCGCTTGTGGTTACAGTATTGATAAGAGGCCATAATAGTTTTGCAAAGACCGACAGATTTCCCAACACAACCAGGAATCCTGACGTCACTGAGATTTTGGCCCCATCATCTATTTGTTCCACTATTTTTTGAAAATGAGCCATTTCTTTTTACATGTTTAAAATGAAAGAAATACTAAAACTAGAATACCAGTTCTTACAAACCAGTGCTTTGACTACAGAGTCCTCATAATTAATTGCTTCCTCGAAGCAATAAATAAAAATAAAATAATAAAAATACAATAAATATTCACAGAAAACGAGTTCATTTCAGTTAAAATGGAAACCTTTTCCAAACAGGACATGGGAGGTGGGAGCTAGGGGGGGGGGTTTCCCTGCATCCCCTCCCTGCAGCGCTGCGACCTCATAACCCCAGCAGGAAGTGTCTGATAAGCTCAGAGTAAGAGACGAGACTGTGAGACGTGAGACTGTGTCTCAGAGTCCACAGAAAACAAAGCACAAACTGTGATCCTTGCCGATGAAACAAAACCCAGTGGTCACAAACAGCTGATTCTGTGCTACTCAGGTTAGATCTGCTCAGACTGCCCACTGCAGCTAAACACCTACATCTAGCATTTCACAGACTGATATTATTATTTACTTGGGCTTGCAGTAAAACACACCTGCCCCTTTAATTTTTTCCAAAACAGAAAAAAAATATTAAAAGACAATTTATTAAAGTTTTGTGCAAGTTTCCATGTTTCATCATTTGGCACTGAAAAATCAATCATTTTTTCCAGAATGTGGACCCTACTTTACAAATGAAAGAAAAAAAGAAAAGGAAAATGACGTTAGAGAAGATTGATGCTTGTTAAAAACACATGTTCCTTAAACGCGCCAAAACAAACATCAGCAGCACTGATTTATGTCAAAGCGTGTTATCTTTACCATCTCTCTGACGTCAACGTCGTCACCTCACCCCGATGATTACACACAGACTGCACGCAAGCCCCTCGACCAATGCCTGTAGCTCAATGTACGCACATGTCCAAGACATGAGCGTGATTTGCATTTATTCGCGGAACCTCGATAGCAGACAATTATAGAGGCAAAGTCACGGCAGCAGTCACGCTGTCAACGTGCTTGCCCCTTTTCTCTGATGGGATTTCATTGTGAACCCCCCTTATTGTCAAACACATGCGTGCAAAGGCCTTCTACACCTTTGCACGCTCCATAGAATCTCATGGAAGCGAACATCCTGTTCACTTCCTTTCCTTTACGATTATCAACACACATGCCAGTTTATACAGGAAGGTCACAGTGCAGATTAACCCCAGATCCAATAGACCATTCCCTCGATACATCAACGACAACAGCAGCACACCTTTAGTAACCTTACCGACATCAACATGTACCACCTGATGTCTGTGTTTATACACCCGTCGCATGCAACCATGTAGAAGCCACATCCCTTCCCTTTTGGGCGCTCTCGCTGTGAAACGCCCCTCTCTATTGCTTTTCATGAGAAGGGGATCGGGATGGTGGGTGGGTGCAGAAGTCAAGCCCCCGTCAGTATGCGCGAGGGACTCCAAACGTGCACGTAGTTTCAGGCCTCCCTGGCTGCCAGTGACGACAAACCCCTAGCGCTGATAACGAGCGGCTGACCTGCTCCACAGGCTCGCTCTGAGGGGAAGTGGAGAAATCACGCAAGTTTGTTTACACGCCGCCACTAGGGCACGTACACACACACATACAGGCTTCATCATCATTACTGTCATCGTACAAGTGAGTTCCTGTAGAATGAGAAAAAAAAAAAAGCGCAGTGACACAGGAGGGGGGCTGAGCGGAGATGAAATGATACACTGTGAGAGGAAAAGGGCTGAAAACAAAACGCCTTAGAACTGTTTTTCAATTCAACTTTATCTTATCTCTCTAGCAGAGGGAGATGCAGAGAGGGGGGAGGAGAGGGGCACGGGGAGATGTTGTGCAGGTGTGGTGATGTCTGTGCGGTTGTTTGGCAGGTTTCCAGCCAGCTGATGGTTTAATGACAAAGCTACGTGTGGCGCGTGAGGCTACAGCGCGTCTGCAGCGCCACCGACATCCAGCAGCAGTGATTCTGCAACTTTTAGCAAACCCAGTCCAAGAGGTTTTAAGACCTTTTTAATGCCTCACAGATACTGGAGCTAGACTGTTTGGCTTCAACCACCTAACAGACTGGTGTCAAGCAATGCTTGGAGTTGGGTTTGTCTACTACTTTGGGTGCAATCTTTGATTTTTAATTATGTCCAGCTGCTTGTATCATAATCAGAATTGTATTTCAAACTATTATTAAAGGTGTTTTGTGTCCTCCACACAAAAGACAAATCCTGCTGTTTATTCTCCTGCATCATCTCCACGTGTGTGTGTGTGTGTGTGTGTGTGTGTGTGTGTGTGTGTGTGTGTGTGTGTGTGTGTGTGTGTGTGTGTGTGTGTTGTAACCAGGCTGACCCGTTTTCACAAGAAGTTCTATCTGATAACACGTACACACACAAACATGTGATAAGAGCTTACTGTACACTGCAGCACGTGAATGTGTGTGTGTGTGTGTGTGTGTGTGTGTGTGTGTGTGTGTGTGTGTGTGTGTGTGTGTGTGTGTGTGTAATGAGGATACTGTATGTGAGTGAGTGAGCTTTAGTGTGTGCTGAGGAGGAGTGAAGGAAGAATTGAATGTGTACGTGAGAATGTCCACTGCTACACGCGCATACCTTCACGCCCACTCACACGAATGGGCGTGTATCTGTTCTGCTGTGTCTGACTTTCCGAGGAACAATGTCTTTATAGGGACATTTTTGAAAATTTAAGACAGTTTGGTCGCTCCTTGCTTTGGGATTTAAAACTTTAACAAGAACTTTTTGAGAGTTAGGCTTAGTTTTAAAGTTAAGGTCAGGGTCATTCGAGCCCAAGTGATGCTGATCTCAGAGAAAAGGACACAGACACAGTCTGGCATCCATCAAACACTGACTTGATGTTGTTATTTCAATAAATTAGCTGACTAGTTGTTGCAGGCTTTTGATATCATTTATCTAACATATTTTTCCATCTGTGTAAAATAGAATATCTGTAAGTGACTGACTAGATCTCCCCCTTTCTGTTGAGTTTCAGTTTTTCTGCTCTCCTATAACCAAAATGTAAAGTCTCAAATCTCTTAGATATATTCAATTAGATTTTTAGAAATGTCAAACAACAACAACAACAAAACAAAATGTGAATTTTTGCAAATCAGATCCAAATGACATTGAGGTATTTTAATAAAATGCAGTCTCAGTCTTGGAGTTCCTCTAAGTGCCACTTGGGGCTGGTACTAAAAAGGAGTCAATGCCCATAGACTCCCATGTTGAGCATTAAAAGCATATCCTAGTACAAAAATTGATTTTGGCCTCAATGGCTGGTTTCCACTTTCATAAAACTCTGAGTAGGGGGAATATGTTTATGACACATCCACCTGAATTTTTATATTAGGAAGATGCCCACACTGATTGGGACACCATACAGGTGGTCATGGGGTTTGCTAGGCTTGCTGTGACTATAGACGTGAAATTATGTTACGAGATGACAAACCCTTCAAATTTTTCTTAAAATGCAGCTCATAAATGTCTTTTTTGCGGGATGAATCAAGGAGATCCCAAGATTCATTGTGGATTGGTGGTTTGGACAGTCCAAGCAAAGTGGTCAAAGAATTCTCTTTTAGATGTAAGCACATTTCACTCGCCGATCGAGCAGTACCGATGTTAAAATTACTGAATTTCAAATTAAGTTACATTTGTGACGCGAGTCGTTACTTATTGTGGCTCAGGTCCAGCAGTCTAAAAGCCTTTAAAACAAAAAGCAGCTTAAATTTTTAATTTAATCTTACACAGACTGTGGCAGTGTTATAGGTAATGAATACTATCGTCTTAATTTGTCTTAGGACTGCAAATGTCTAGAGTGAGGGGAGACTGAGAAACCCACTGATGCAAAACTTCTTTGGTGCTTCAGAGGAGAGGTGATGGGATAGAGGTTTTCCACTGCTGATGACCCTCTGGGACAAATTCATCAATGTGCGAGAAAAGGGAAGAGAAACTGGAGTCTGGAGCACCAGCTTAATGCATGAGCTGTTTTCTACCAGTCCCTCAACTATAGAAAAATTTAAACCGATTCCTAAATATTTGCTACCTATATTTAAAGCAAGTATCAGCAACAAAATGTCCTTGAAGATAAGTGAAAGAAATCTCCGTCCCGGGTTTCTCCGTGGATCGGGTTTCCTCCGAGGCGTGGGCACCTATAAGCAGAGTTTTGTCTTTACCCTATGAGATTCAAAATTATTCAAAGTAACACTCAGGTATGCCGTTCAGCAGGTTAGTTACAGCGCCGGGAGTAGCTTGGGAGAACAAGGAAACACAGACTGCTTCAGGTTGCTTTCCCAAAATCAACTCAAAGGTTTATTCATCAGACAACAGTTTATATAGAGGAAAAAGGTTCGTGTGTCAGCAGAATCAGAATCAGAAAGGGGTTTATTGCCAAATGTTGAGCAGGTTTACAACATTAGGAAATTGCTGCGGTGCTTCAGTGCAAACATAGTGTCATAAATAGCACTTAAATGGACATGAAAAAATAAAAGTAGGGATAAGAATTAAAAGTGCTACGTAGAAAGATATGTGCATGAGCTATACATGAGATATATACATGAGAATAAGAATTAAGAGTGCTACGTTGAAAGATATATACATGAGTGCAGGTGGTGATCAGTGCCAAACATGGAATGATGCAGTGAACACAGCGTAGGGTCATGTGTTAGTGGTGGGAACAGTCATATGGTTATTGTTCATGTGTCCAACAGCAGAGGGGAAGAAACTGTTCTTATGGCGAGAGGTTCTGGTGCGAATGGACCGGAGCCTCCTGCCTGAGGGGAGCAGGTCAAACAGACTGTGTCCAGGGTGAGAAGGGTCAGCTGAGATCCGAGCTGCACGCCGCAATGTCCTGGAGGTGTACAGGTCCTGCAGAGATGGGAGTCTGCAGCCAATCACCTTCTCAGCAGAGCGCACAACACGCTGCAGTCTCTGTTTGTCCCTGATAGTGGCTCCAGCGTACCACACGGTGATGGAGGGGGTGAGGATGGACTCGATGATTGCAGTGTAGAACTGCATCATCGTCCGTGTTGGCAGGTTGAATTTCTTCAGCTGCCTCAGAAAGTACATCCTCTGCTGGGCTTTCTTAATGACGGAGGTGATGGTGGGCTCCCACTTCAGGTCCTGGGTGATGGTGGTACCCAGGAAGCGGAATGAGTCCACAGAGGTGATGGGGGTGTCAGTCAGGATGATGGGGGGGAGTGGGGCTGTGTGCTTCCTGAAGTCCACAATAATCTCCACTGTCTTCTGGGCATTCAGCACCAGGTTGTTGTGGCTGCACCAGGACACCAGACGTTCAACCTCCCTCCTGTAGGCAGACTCATCCCCGTCCGACATGAGTCCAATAACGGTGGTGTCATCTGCAAACTTGATTAGCTTGACAGACTGGTGGGTGGAGGTGCAGCAGTTGGTGTACAGGGAGAAGAGCAGAGGAGAAAGAACACAGCCCTGAGGGGAGCCGGTGCTGATGGTCCGGGAGTCCGAGACATTCTTTCCCAGCCTCACATGCTGCTTCCTGTCCGTCAGGAAGTCAGTGATCCACCGGAAGATGGGGTCAGGCACATTCATCTGGGAAAGCTTGTCTCGGAGATGGTCTGGAAGGATGGTGTTGAAGGCAGAGCTGAAGTCCACAAACAGGATCCTGGCGCAGATTCTCAGTTCAGACCGGTACAGACCAAATAAGGAAACGTCTTCCTGCCCTCTGAGCAAAGAAGTATCCTTTGTATAGTTTATCAGTTCAGCTACAATTTATGATTATCCCAGCAAAATACACTCCTAGACATAGAATACAGAGTTCTTTCATTAGTGAATTCTGAAACAAACCACCTGGCCTTTAACAAGCTCTTTTCTAGGAGATAAAGAAGGGAGGATGGGAATAAGGAAGTGATCTCTGTGGTATTTTCGACCTTGGTACCAGCCTGTGATTCTTACACATTAATTCTTGGGTCACAGAGAAAGAGAAAAACAACTAGTATTTACTAGTTGTTTTTCTCTTTCTCTGTAACAGTTTTCCTGTATAATATCACTATAAAACAATATCCTGTAAATGCTACCATGGTATCAAAATATCACAACTGTTCCTAAGTAAATGTATTTTGATCAGTTAAATTCCACCTCCGGCCATTTTTATGGAAATGTATGAAAAATATACATCCTATAATAAAATAATCCATTTAATGTAGGCCCTTGGATATTTTATTATACTGTGCCAAAGTGAAATGACATTAGTCACACAAACTACACTAACTGTTTACTGACTAATTGTAACACTACTGTTAGCTAAAGGACACAGCTTAATAACGTTGTTTTTACATGTGCCAAGTACATCACAAAATCTAAAAGTTCTCCAGTAAAAGTAAAACAAATTAGATAAAATAAAGATTTTCTCTAGCTGCTGTGCACACGAAACAGTGCGTTGTATCTACACCATCTCACTTAAGGGTGCCTTAGTTTCAGCCTTCAGTCTTCACAACTTGCATTATTATTCCTACAATACTGCTGTTCATTATCTGTCTGAGAGTTGTAGAGTTAAAGTTTTTAACACATTAATAGAACTTTAGATCTACTTTGAACTGCATTGTACTGCATGTCAATTCAGCAGTTTATATACTGCTAGTAAATACAATATTGTTATTATTATGTGGAGGCTCATTCTGGGTCAATGCCCACAGGTTTCTGTTCAGGTTAATAGGTAGAGACGATACATGTAAAAGCTGAGAATGGTACTCCTACGACGGAACCGTAATCTTCACGCCATTAATCATCACAGCAGCGGAGAACACCCAGAGGACCTGACCTGATGTCGTAAATTCCCTGCCCTTCCTGCACCTTGTTCTGGTTTCTGAAACACTGGCTCAGGGCCCAGAATTGGTCAGTTACTGAAATACTGCCAAAAGGCCAACAAGTTACTGAGAAAAAGAAGAACGTCCAAGCACAACAGAAAGAAAGAAAAGGATAGAGGAAATAAAGCAGAGCTCCAGTCAGTGCCTAGTGATTAAGTTATGTAGAGTCCACTTGAGCTCACATCTGCCTTTTTCACAACTAACAATTCGCTGTAATAAATACCAATATTAAAACCACTGTCACAGCATGCCATGTTTTTGTGCAAGAGCTTTGGTGTGTTTACTTCTACGCATGATGCACCTTTCCACTGAGCAGCTAGAGGAGGAGAGCATGTGAGGAGCGTGTGATGAGCCAAGCCGTTAAATGAAAGAAGGAAGGCCTGAGATAAACAGCATCTCCTGATCTCAGCATCACTTATAACCAGCTGGAGTCCAAACCAGCGCACAGCTTCAGCACAATGCCACTACTGACAGTGGGGAGTGACATCTCCGTTTTTATTTTAACCTGTGAGTTCCAGACACACGAAGTTTATTTTTAACTGCTGACTGGAGTTTGTTGATGGTGAAAACTACACGAAGCAAGTTATAAAGTCTTTACGGTCTACATCACAAATAAATTATATAAAAAACAGTTAAAGAATTTGTTACTTAACTAAAATGAGTTTACTAAAGTCGGCTTTAAACAGTGTACCCTTTTAAAAAGTACATATCTTATGATGCTTATTTCGGGGTTTTACTCACTTTAACTCTGAATAAACTACTCATGATGTGCTTTATTTGGGCTTTTTGGTTTTCAAACATTCGACGACAAACTACACATGTAAGCAGGTCTGATCGTGTTTAAAGATCGGTTCGTATTTTGCTTTCCTCAGTTTTGTCAGCTCTGGTCCTCTGCGTCTCCTGTTTGGTCGCTCCCGATCAAATACTGGCACATTTTGGCCCTTTATTAGCTTGTTTTTCTGAATCGTCACGATGGCTGTAAACCAGGATCGTGCCACCAGGCGGTTTCGCTTACCTGGGATCTTTCCCGAATCGCTTTGTTTCCCAGCCTCCCGGAGCAAAAGGAGATCAGCTTATCGATCAGGTTGAGCAAGAAGTTGATGGCCTCGCAGCCGCGTTCCGATCCGCTCACCCAGGCGATCTTGTCTCCACGGATGCTCCTCCGGTGGACTGCCGGGACGGATCCGGCCAGCCGGCCGTCCTGCAGAACTCCAGAGCGGTGCATGTCTTTCACCTGATCCAACACCGCGCCCCCGGCCAGCTCGCCGAGGAGTCCGTCCACGTAGTAGAAGCCGTATTCCTGCAGGGCCGGGACGACCTGCTCAAGAGCCAAACGCTCCAATTCCGTGTCCGATAAGTGTTCAATGAAAGGCATTTTAACTGTTGAGGTAATCTTGGAAGTTTAAAAAACGTACAAAAAGAAACGAGTCGCAGGTTCAAAGTTTTGGCTGTAAAATGATTGAATCGACAAACAGAGAGAGGGAAGCCCGTTTCGCCGTCAGCTCTGTTTCTGTGACGGTCTGAATTCAGCCCTGCTGAAGTCCAACAGTCAAGCACCGAGCTGACAGAGTTCACGGAATACCTCTGAAGTCCTGCGTTTCTCCGCTCGCGTTTATCATTCTGCCCACGACACAGGCGATCAAGCGACTGTACAAGTACACCACATCCGGTAACGGATTTCACAATAAGTGTCGCACTGCCTGACAAACCTTTTGCCTCTTGGTGTGTTTAATTTTTAACGGTGGTCGAGGGGATTGCTAGTTATTACAAGGGTGTCTGGAACATCAGTTCCAGAAAAAATTAAATAATATATCTGAAAGAATAAACCTTCAGCGTGGGACTAAAATATTTCAGTATGAGACTAAACAGGCTGCTATAGAGCATTTCTCATTAATTGCTGAAAACTAATCAATAATATGATCAAAAGACATTTTAACAAATCATTTTTGTACAAGTGATTTGTCACGTAAAATGCTAAATATTCTAAGCTCAGCAATAGTTCAAACTAATCTGTCGCATTATATATACACTAAGCATTCTGATGAAATTCAACTGTATTGAAATTCGTCATGATGCTTAACTGTAAAACACAAAGCTAACTTTTAAATCAAATGCACTAATTCTGATATTGATTCGACATTTAGCCTTCAATAAGACGAATTCCTCTGAATTGACAATTGATTCTTGAGAGTTACGATAGTTTTATAGCTTTATTTTACAGGAATGCCGGCCTACTTCCGGTGGCATTCCTCTAGCTTTACAGTAGAGATCGGGGAGTGAATGTGCGAGGAGTGAGAGACGTGCTGGATGTGATGTCCACTGTGTGGGGGAGAGGTGAGGCTTCGTGACTTCCCCACTGCGTTTCTCTTTTATGGCCTCCTCTTACATCACGTGACGATTCGCGTGCCAAATCATTTTCACTTGAATTCCCACACAAAACAAGCGGTACACAAAAAAACAATGTGCCACAACAAGAAACCACGGCAGCACAAACTCCACACAGATCATTCACCTCGTTGTCAGCAACACAAAATATCACGCAGTAAAGTTGCCACAATGCGAGTTAGTTAAAGTTAAAGGAGCAGTAGTGGTTCGGTAACGTGCCCACGCGCTGGGCGTGCCCGTCGCCATTAAGTACTACGTGAGCTGCATGTAGCCCTCGCGCTCACTGCCTCCTCCCCTCCCTAACGGAAGTAAACAGTGAACGTGTACTTGACCACGTGCAGGGAAAATACAAAGCAGCTGCAACGGAAACTATCATGCAGCATACAGGATAATAATATTAAAATAAATAAATAAATATATAAATAATAATAACAATTAAACTAAACCCGTAAACAATTGAAGTGTATTACCGGGTATGTCTTAAAATCGTTCATCTTTAATTAATTATTTGCAGCAATTTTAAATTCTAGTATTCAATTAAATTTTATTTATACAGCGCCAAATCACAACAACAGTCGCCTCAAGACTATGATTATGGTGCTATAATTACAGTGGAGTGTTGAATGCTGCACACTTTGATTACAGAGACTCAAAAAATAAAGATTGACTCTATGTCAGATATTGGATTATTTGAACACATACTGGGAGACGTTAAGCTGGAAAAAAAAAAACCCAAAAAAACAAATCAGGATTCCACAGACCTGCTGAGATATGTGAGCCCAACAGCTCTTTGCTTTTCACAAGACAACGGAAAGGTTTGAAATGGCTGGTTTAATCTACAGCATTATAAAATGTTGTATTGTTCACTGTGTAAAAACTTCCTATGATTACCACAAGCTGTAAAAACGCAGTGTAGTAAAAAGAACAATGTTACACTCTGAAATAATTTGGAAGTATAATTCAAGAAAAGTGTACTCAAGCACTGTAACCTCCTAAATGTTCTTAATTACTGTCAGGAAAAACATTTGAAATCTCTCACAGTAGTCCATCCCAGACTGTACACATAAACTCCAAAGTAATCAAGAGTTTATTGAGAAATAGGTCCCCTGCCAATATTGGCAGTTATGTACAAATCACTGATAAAAATAAAGATTCAAAGATCCTGAGGAAACACTAAAACAGAATTCCTATGGAATAAAATAACCTTCAGATATAAAGTAAGTGAGGTGCATGGGGATGTAGACGGAGTATGACAGCTACTAACCTTGTGCCTTCCTCTGATCTTGTGCTTCCCCAACTTCCCATCGGCGTAGGTGACCAGTTTGTCCATCTTCGACAGCAGGTAGCCGATGTTCTCGCAGCCTGGCTCGTTTCCTTCCACCCAAACGATCTGGTCTCCACGAATACTCCTAGTGTTGTCCAGGCCTCTGCTGGCCAGCTTGCCGTCCTGCATCTTCCCGGAGTGGTGCAGCTCTTGGACCTCTTGCAGAACCCGGTCTCCAATTTTGCTCCCGAGGAAGTTGTCAATGATGCACATGCCATAGGAGTTCATGCTGGGGATGATGTAGTGGAGCACCAGTCTGTGACTGCTGCGGTACCTCCGGTCTTTGGATCTGGGATGGGCGCTCCAGGGAAGAGCATAGGGTACGATCCCGGCCCTATTTTTCCCAGCCCCAGCCCTGGCTATATCTCTGACTGTTTTCCCGACTTCACTCACAGCTTCAATTCCAGCTTCAACCCCAGTCCCATTTTCTTGGATCTGACCTTTCATGTCTGCAACTGTAACACTGTTGCTGCTGGTCCCAAATGTAACGCCATCTCCAGTATCGAACCCTGTATCAAATCCAGCTTTGACACCAGTCCCAACTTGGGGCTCTACCCCCACAACTGTGGGGCTCTACCCCCACAAAAGTGTCTCCAGGTCCAGTGTCAGCACTGCTAAACCTCCAGGGGAGCAGCTGATCTGCATGTCTGTGGTCATTATCATCATCATTGACAAGTTTGTGGGAGTCAGTTTTAATTTCTTCCTTATTCACAACCTTGGATAGAGGACTCATGTCTGCATGCGTTCCCATCCGACTTGTTTAGCTGCTCTACACTCTGCTGACTGTTTTATAGGAAAGCACAAAGCCCCCAGGAAAGAACAGGAAGACAGAAAATGAGCAAGCTGGTTTCCAAAATAAGAGTGAGAGTAAAGGCCACCTTAATAGCTACACAAACAGCCATTACAAAAATATATCAAAAAGTTGAAAAAAAAAAAAAGTATCACAAGAATATATGCTGGAAAGGACTTTCCTTCACTATCCAAAAATCCAAAATCATTTGTCGACAATGCTTTTATTTTGAAAGTTTTGGTCAGAAGTTTTTGTTGCATTGTACTTTAATGGGTTAGGATAGTTTTTGAAAGTCTAATAATAATAATAATAATAATAATAATAATAATAATAATAATAATAATAATAATGTTTTAGGTTGTTCCACCGTCTACCGTGACCTTTTTGGCAGGATAGCCTGTCTATCGAAGTTGTACTTTTAAACTTATTCAGTAAAATATAGGCGGACTGTTCCTCCAAAACATACACAGAATGTCTTAAAACAGCTATCTGACGCGCATTTCTGCCAGCACCGCGCTGTTTGGCCGACTCCAGACCGTTTGTATCTGCCAAACTGAGAGTAAAGTCGTATTTTTTACGTTGTCATTAAAAAAATAAAAACAACATTTTCTCGGAAACAGCTGTCGGGGTAGTGTACCTGCTGGTTTTTCCCCCAGTCAAAAAGCCGTGTGAATCCCGTTACTGCTCCCAAAAAAGTCGCAGTGGAATAATCTGCTGTCACCTCGGAACGTACGTGACTTGCGGCAGATTCTAGTACAGAGGCTGCCTCGGATGACCGAAGCACGCACTGAGAGTCGAGCGAAGCGTGCACGTTAGCTGAGACATCCCGAGAGTGCAGGAAGGGGCTGAAACATCACTGCTGCTATATAAAGACGCAGAGCTAAACTTTAAAGAAGTGACCATCAGATTAATAATATCGGTTTGCTAATAAAAGCAACACGTATGCCGATTTTCTGGTGACTGTATCTTACAGCCGTCGAACTGTACAATACCCCTATTTAAACGTGCATTGGTTAAGTTAGTTATCTTTTTAAGCACATTTAAGTAGAGAGAACCAAGAGATTTTGAGTAATTATCAAAAAGGAAGAAGAAACCTCTAGGTTCATTTATTTAATGATAAATAAATGATTAATGATAATTTAATCCTCTTTCTCAGAGGAAGGCGTATAGATACGTAAACACGGCATAATACTATTTAGCTCTAGAAGGATCTAAACTTTAGAGATCGCTATAAGTAGACATTAAGGTCAGGGGAGAAGATAAGGTGTGGTCAGGGGTGGCCAAGGTCACCACAGCAACTCTATTCAACCCACATATAAAATGTAAAAGTTTACCTTCATGAAATGAATGTTTTTGTTTGTTTGTTTAAAATTACAGACATTGATTTTTTTTAACAAAAGGATGTTAGAAAATTATGTTGTCAGTAAAGGTTCTAGAAGAAGAATGTAAGTCAAAATGAGGTTTCATATGCTACACTCATCTTTATGGTGGAATAACCATGGAAATTTGAGCCAAAATGCACTTTTTGAATAATCCAGGGCATCAGCGTTTGTTTCTGCTCCTCTTCAACATGATCATTGAATTGGTGCCATTTTGCTATTGAAACTATGTAATGATACTGATGCTCAGAGTATGTTTTAGAAGAAAATTATGTTGAACGACAAGATTCCGGCCTTGGGTTGTGACATGTGGAGATGGTGTAAAAATGATTTTTCTGCAGTTTTTAACAGAGCTTAAGATCTGTTTTTCAACCATGAAAATATAAGACACGAGTGACCCGTAAGAATCTGCATGGCAGGCATAACAACAGCTCTTCAAATTCCCTAAATAAGTGAAGGTGCTGTAGTGCTTCCCATATTATGTCCTTTAGGCTACACTGGATGATTCTTTATGAAAGGAAAGGAGGTAATGCTCTCCTAATAAACCGTCAGACAATAAAATTTCATGCCATAAATTGCTGATTTGGTCTAAACCAAACTTTCAGATACAGGCTGTATTAAACCCTTCACTGGACTCTGAACGTCACACTTTTGTGATCCAATCTACATTTTGTCAAGTTATTGCTTTATATGAATATTTATAGTAAATTAAATTAAACATAAATAAATAAAATCTATAAATTAACATTTTAATAGTAACATGATTTCTTTGCAAGTGGTTATATGACACTCATGAGAAAACATGGTGAGAATTTGTGGAGGGAATCATCTAAGACGTTCTTTTTGTAGTCCCTTTTAAGGACATTGTAGTTTCACCTTAAGAGACCCACATTAAAGATCAAGGAGCCAGTGTAAGGGCAATTGGAATCTCTTCACATAAATCCTTATAAATGCTCCTTAACATATGTTCTTGATCACATGATGTTAATCATGGCAATTGCTTTGGACTATTCCATTACAGCCATTTCATTGATAATGATAACTGTGTGTACATATGTTGGGTTTAAAACTTTAAATTACATTTTTTTTAAAAACCTAAGACCAAATTAACTGAACAAAACCTGAACAGACAAACTATCAAATTCTTAGCTCCTGGAGACACAGGGTGTTTGGTTTGTTGTGGTTCATCATGGTTCTGGTCACACAGTAACATGTGTTAACAAGCATCTGCAGAATGCAAATCTACAGTACTGGACAAAATGACTAGTTTCACCTCATTTCTTTATTTTTTGCTAGGAAAATGGAAGAAGTCAAAGATGGAAATACAGCAGCATATAAGCAAAAATAGAGTTGTTACAGTTCTAATGAGCTTGAATGTTAATTTTTGGTATTGCCACCTCTACTCTTTAATAAAGCAATATTTCTTTTAGGCAAGCTTTCTTGTAATTTCCTTAGGTAGTTTCAAGAATAGTTCTCCAGATTTTTTTAAGGACTATCCAAAGTTCTTCTTTGGGTGCTGGCTGCCTTTTATTTCTTGCTCTTTCAACCCCACGCTATTTTAATAATGTTTGGGCTCTGGGGAGGCCAATCCATGACTGACAGTCAGTGATGGGAATAACGGCGTTACTTTTTTCAGTAGCGCGTAATCTAACTAATTACTATTTCTATTGTTACAACGCTGTTACCGTTACTAACAAGAAAATGCGGTGCGTTCACGTTACTATTTTTCAACAAACAGTGTTGAAGCTGTCTTCAGCTTATCCCTTCTTATATCAGTTGCACGGAAGTAGCTGTAAGTAATCTGGGCGCTACAGCTTTAATCAGAATCAGAATCAGAAAGGGTTTTATTGTCAAATGTTGAGCAGGTTAGGAAATTGCTGCGGTGCTTCAGTGCAAACATACTGTCATAAATTACGCTTAAATAGACATGAAAAAATAAGAATAAGAATTAAAAGTGCTACGTAGAAAGATATATACATGAGTGCAGGTGGTGATCAGTGCCAAACATGGAATGATGCAGTGAACACAGCGTAGGGTCATGTGTTAGTGGTGGGAACAGTCATACAGTTATTGTTCATGTGTCCAACAGCAGAGGGGAAGAAACTGTTCTTATGGCGAGAGGTTCTGGTGCGAATGGACCGGAGCCTCCTGCCTGAGGGGAGCAGGTCAAACAGACTGTGTCCAGGGTGAGAAGGGTCAGCTGAGATCCGGGCTGCACGCCGCAATGTCCTGGAGGTGTACAGGTCCTGCAGAGATGGGAGTCTGCAGCCAATCACCTTCTCAGCAGAGTGCACAACACGCTGCAGTCTCTGTTTGTCCCTGATAGTGGCTCCAGCGTACCACACGGTGATGGAGGGGGTGAGGATGGACTCGATGATTGCAGTGTAGAATTGCATCATCGTCCGTGTTGGCAGGTTGAATTTCTTCAGCTGCCTCAGGAAGTACATCCTCTGCTGGGCTTTCTTAATGACGGAGGTGATGGTGGGCTCCCACTTCAGGTCCTGGGTGACGGTGGTACCCAGGAAGCGGAATGAGTCCACAGAGGTGATGGGGGTGTCAGACAGGATGATGGGGGGGAGTGGGGCTGTGTGCTTCCTGAAGTCCACAATAATCTCCACTGTCTTCTGGGCATTCAGCACCAGGTTGTTGTGGCTGCACCAAGACACCAGACGTTCAACCTCCCTCCTGTAGGCAGACTCATCCCCGTCCGAGATGAGTCCAATAACGGTGGTGTCATCTGCAAACTTGATTAGCTTGACAGACTGGTGGGTGGAGGTGCAGCAGTTAGTATACAGGGAGAAGAGCAGAGGAGAAAGAACACAGCCCTGATGGTCCGGGAGTCCGAGACATTCTTTCCCAGCCTCACATGCTGCTTCCTGTCCGACAGGAAGTCAGTGATCCACCGGCAGATGGGATCAGGCACATTCATCTGGGAAAGCTTGCCTTGGAGATGGTCTGGAAGGATGGTGTTGAATGCAGAGCTGAAGTCCACAAACAGGATCCTGGCGTAGGTTCCTGGGGAGTCCAGATGCTGCAGGATGAAGTGTAGGGCCATGTTGATTGCGTCATCTACAGACCTGTTGGCTCTGTATGCAAACTGCAGGGGGTCCAGGAGGGGGGCCGTGAGGGTCTTGAGATAGGAGAGAACCAGGCGCTCAAAAGACTTCATGACCACAGATGTCAGAGCCACGGGTCGGTAGTCATTTAGTCCAGTGATCCTAGGTTTCTTGGGGACAGGGATTATGGTAGAGGATTTGAAGCAGGCAGGCACATGACATGCCTGCAGTGAGGAGTTGAAAATGCCAGAAAACACTGGGGCCAGCTCGTTTGCACAGTGTCTGAGGGTGGCAGGAGACACACCGTCTGGGCCGGGAGCTTTTCGAGCATTCAGACTCCTAAACTGCTTCCTCACACCTGCTTCATGAATATGAAGAGTTGTGGTGGGAGGAGGTGGTGTGAAATCCTCCTTTGTGTGGGGTGAGGAGGGGGGTGTTGTAGGTGAAGTGTTTGAAGGTGGTGATGGCTCTATGGAGGGGGGAGAGGTGGGGGAATGAGTGTCCAAAGTGCCTCTATTGTTGGGGCCGTTGGAGGTGTGAAGGCTGCCTGATGGCTCGTCAAAACGGCAGTAGAAGTCGTTGAGGGTGTTGGCTAAGAGCAAGTCATCAGTGGAGTGGGGGGTTTTAGGCTTGTAGTTGGTGATATTCCTAAAACTTTTCCACACAGAGGCCGAGTCATTCTCTGAGATCTGCTGCTGCATCTTCTCAGAGTGCTGATGTTTAGCAACGTCCACTTCTTTAGTGAACCTGTACTTGGCCTCTCTGTAGCAGTCCCTGTCTCCGCTTCTGAACGCCTTTCTCTTTTCCAGCCACAGCTTCTTGAGTTTAGGAGTAAACCAGGGTTTGTCGTTGTTATAACTCACCCTGGTGCGTGATGGCACAATGCTGTCCTCACAGAAGTGGAGGTGACAGTGTCCGTAAACTCATCCAAGCTGTTAGAAGCAGCCTTCATTGTGTCCCCGTCTGTAGACTCCAAACACGTGCGAAGCTCCTCCACAGCCTCGTTGCTCCACAGTTTTTTGGTCCTCACGACAGGTTTGGAGAGCTTCAGCCTCTGTCTGTACGCGGGGATTAGGTGGATCATGACGTGGTCAGAAAGTCCGAGTGAAGCGCGGGGCACCGCGCGATAGGCCCCGCTGATCGTGCTGTAACAGTGGTCTAATGTCCTCTCCTCTCTGGTCGGGCATTTAATATACTGCTTGTATTTGGGAAGCTCATGGCTCAGATTGACTTTATTAAAGTCCCCAAGAGCAATAATGAGAGAGTCCGGGAATGTCCGCTCCATGTGCAGTATCTGCTAAGCAGCTGCGCGCATTGTCATTGTCATTGTTTTGCCAATCACATGACCACTTCAAGATGACAAAGCAACAAGGTGACATATACCAGTTTTTAAATTGTGTTGATAGGCCACGTGAAACCAGAGTCATGATAAACAATACATACGTGTGTTTTTTCCTGAATAGTTTTGTCACGTTTACTGTCTAAGGACAGCGCAGCGAGCACTCTCTGCTTATGACCAAAAAACCCCCAAAACCCCGCCCTTTCGTGTTGGTGGAAAAATGCACCGTGTCGACCAATCAAAAAATGATATGGCAACATGATATTTGGTTGTTTAGGAAGACGGGGAAGTTATAGGAGTGACGGCGAGAGAGAGAGAGAGAGAGCGAGTTTTGAGATGTGAGAGATTTGTGACGTTTAGCGTGTTGGGATTATGTAGTTAATGTGTTGTCTTGTGTAGTTAGTGTGTAGTGTTGTGGATAGTTTTGTTTTGTGTGTCAGAACAATGAGCTGACTGCTGTCTCCTGGTAGAAACAGGAGTGATACACCTGCTGCTGTCAGACCTGCAGGTATCAGGCTGTGATGTTCTCCTTTATAGTGGACAGAAATTTTTGGAGTGGCACAAATAATTTGTGTGGCATCTTATTGAATGCAGAACAGCTGATTGTTACCTAGTTTGAAATGGTTATTAAAAAAGGGTAAAAGGTAAATGGCTGCAAATAACTTGCAACATAGGATTTTAAAATTGACAACTTATATTTGCATTTAAAGTTATGAAATATGATTCATTAAACATGTTAGTGGTTGTTACAGTAAAAAATATAACTTTTTCTACTCAGATATTATGTTTTTTGTCTGATTTTAGATCAATTGTGTTAATACAGTATGTCAAAATGAAAACATAACTGTAAATTCAGACATATGAGGTTGACCTCATTGGGTCGCAAAGTAACACAATAGTTACTTTTCAATTAATTACTTTTAGAATCTTGTAACTCAGTTACTAACTCAGTTACTTTTTTGAAGAAGTAACTAGTAACTATAATTAATTACTTTTTCAAAGTAACTTGCCCAACACTACTGTGTATTTGCTTTTATCCAGATAGATGCATTGGCAACTGTATTTGTTGCTTTTTTCATGTTGAAAAAAGACACAAGTGACAGCAACAAATACAGTAACAAATACAGATGTTATTGCTTGATAAATCAAAATCTGACACTAAATTGCAAACTGACTGTTTTTTATGGAGCATCTTTATACTAAATTGACCACTCAAAGCACTTGCCCAATCACATACACATTCATTTAGCACTTCTGTGTTCATAGTTCCATCAGTTTTGATCTCAAATACCACTGGCTGAATTGCAGCCCCATGCAATGACAGAGCCTCTACCGTGTTTTACAGATGGCTTTAGACTCTCACTGTTGTATGTCTCGCTTGGCTTCAGTAAACAGTAGATGGATCAACTCAAGGAAAAATGATGAATCTGTCCATTTTTGTGTCAGGTCTGTGCTGGATTTTTTTCTAATTTCTTAGTGACATGACTTGAAGATACTGTTCATAGTTTTAAGGGCTGCCACAGTCTTTCACTTGTCCAGTTTCCTCTGTTTTTTTAAGGACACATGGCACACCATGCTGAGCTATAGATAAGATTTCAGCCAATAACTCTTTGGGAATCACCTTATTGTACCTCATAGTACAAAAATACTATTTTATGCCTTTAAAACTGTATTATTGGGACTTTTCGTGCTGATTCAGTGAAAGAAATGATAACAAACATATGTTTTTGTAATGGGCTGCTAGTAAAAAAAGTGAGGTGCCTGTTATACAAAAGTTGAAATACTTTCTAAATAAAACAGACTGCTGGCAATACTAAAAACAACTGGACTAGACTGCCCCTTTGAGTTATTTTAGTTGCTTCTATTTCAAACATTTTTATTTGTTTTAAATATTATTAGCTGACTATAAATATCAATAGCATTAAAAGTCTTTCAGTATCACTATGTTGTGTTGGCAGCGCTCTACAGCAGACACTCAGTGACCCTGCAGGGTGGATTCAAGGTTGAAGAAAATAACCCGTGTATCTGATAACCAAGTACTTAATAAGGAATCAGAGGGTGCAGACGTGTCACGTCGTGCCTCGCTGTCGCTGCTCGCTCCCCGGAGCTCCATTTCTGAGGAATGTCTGCATACGTGATTCTCCACACAGCAGTCAGCTTCCTGTTGCCAGATGAAACAGGGACGGTGTTAAAGAAGCTGTGCCAGCTCTACCAAAGGCTTGCCCTTAATCAGCACAGTGACGCCCATTAATGACCACACCCCCTATGAGTCAGTGTTTGCTGCAAACTGGTTGTAGTGTAAATATTTTTTTCTCTCTTCAGACAAACACAAAAGTCAGAAATAACAGTGACTCTTGAGAGCAGAGGGTCAAAGGTCACCTGAAGGGGAATGTCATTTTGGTAAGTTCAGCTTGTTTCCATTACATGTAATCAGCTTGGATGATGGCCCTGCAACTTATAGTGTCAGTAGAGAGGGCGTAAACGTTTTAATATAATTTAACATCATCAACATTCAATTCAATTCAATTTTATTTATATAGCGCCAAATCACAACAAAAGTCGCCTCAAGGCGCTTCATAGGTACAGAGAAAAACCCAACAATCATATGACCCCCTATGAGCAAGCACTTTGGCGACAGTGGGAAGGAAAAACTCCCTTTCAACAGGAAGAAACCTCCAGCAGAACCAGGCTCAGGGAGGGGCGGGGCCATCTGCTGCGACCGGTTGGGGTGAGAGAACATATCACCAACATAATGTCTTTGAAAAAAGAACTACAAATTCTATTCAGCACAATATGTTATTTGCTCTCCAACAGTTTCCACAAAACACACGAATGTTTTTATGCATTTTTATATTTTTTATTTAAACTGTATTGTGAAAGGGCTTCCGTTAGGTCTAATAAACATGTAAAGGTTCTTTTAGCACCTAGTTTGGGTTTTACACAAAATTTATTTGAACCTATATCCAAACTGATAAATCAGCCTTGCCTGCTGGTATCTTAAATGAGCTTAAATTCAGTTTTATTTATATTGCACCAAATGACAACAATACTCGCCTCAGGATGCTTTATACTGTAAGGCAAAGACCCTACCATAGTACAGAGAAAATCCCAACAATCAAATGACCCCTTATGAGCAAGCACTTGGCAACAGTGAAAAGAAAAAACTCCCTCTTAACAGGAAGAAAACTCTTGTAGCATCAAGCTCAGGGAGGGGCAGCCATCTGCCGTGTGCCATTTGGGGTGAGGGGCTGGAGACAGGACAAAAGACACACCATGGAAGAGAGCCAGAGAAATGTTTCAAATGGTTTTTATATTGGAAAAAAAACTAACTAATAATTGATCTTCTTGAAATGAATAATCCCCCTAGTAGAATATAATATGTTCCTACCTCTGAAGATGGCAGTATATAAAGAAATTGTTTAGACCACCGCCATTTAATCACACAACTACAAAGAAGAAAGTGTTGCCAACAACCACAGACAGTATAAAAGACGGACAGAGATACTGTAATGTCACCACATTATTTCTGAAGTCCTGCTTTGAAGTGTTTCCGCCATCTTGGTTGCAAAAACTGGATGTGACAAGAAGGTCTTACTGTGTGACTGCATGCTCATTGGCTAACAGCTTTTCCAATCACAAGTCACTACCCAATGGATGATGCCCCTTTTGGCCCAAGAATGATTGACAGTGACTATAAGTCAGTAAGGTTTGTACAGAGGTCAACAGAGACATGCTGGTTTTCCTTAGACTTCTATAGGACTGGAAATCCTTTTGCAACTACAACTAAACACAACAAATCACTCTAAGAGTTTAAACTGCCACAACCATCACCATCATCAGGTTAGTGCCATTATTCTTGGTTAAGCAAAGTATACTCTTTATAATTGGAAGATTTGACCATTCAGGGCTCAAAAAGGGCGTACAACACAGTCAAGCTTTGTTTAGGTTTGCACGTGTGGGGGGAAAAAAAGCACTGTGTTGCTTCTTGTTCATTATTTAGCATAAAAATGAACATCTATTAAGAGCACTAAAACACAAAGCAAATTAAAGTAGGTGTAGCCTTTAAAAGTTAACATCTGATGACATATAAGAGACAATAAAGGTATATTTGTGGGCAAATCAGATTGTTTTTGTGTTTCATATAACGGCGGTTCAAACTCCAGTGAGCACCCTCTTGTGCGTACGTGAGAATAGCTTCATCGTCTGAGTTAACCAGTAACCAGACCTCTGTTTCCTTTCTGATCTGCAGCCAGAGAGCAAAGGAAGGAATGATTCCTTGGCAGAGTGCGTACATGTTGTAATTTGAGAGTGTTTTTGAAGCCTGGCAGCGACACAGAGGAGATTTCGACTGAAGCTCCTGATGGCTGATAATCAGGAGATATCAATTTGTGATGATTTTCAAGACCACAAAAATCCACTCTAATTCATCTGTTTTTCCTGGAGGCTTCTGAAACTGAGGTTAGAATGTCATGGGACATGACAGGCTTTTTCTTTTTTTTACTGAGGTTTATACAAGTTCCTGGTTACAGGGCAAGGCTAAAATAACGCCTGACAGTCTACTGCAAGCCATTACATTATGATGCCTCATAACAAATCCTACAACATTGTACTGTCTGACAGGATTAGATTCAGATATATGCAGAAAATATGCAGTTTAATCCACAAAGGAGTGACTGAAGGAGTTTCACAACCTTTATCCACAAGGCTTCTCCAGTTGCGACTGACTGATAGGAATTTCTGTAGATTAGCAGAGCTCCTATACTTTCTATTAGAAATTGGCTGCCATTCAGGAAGGGGGCAACAGATGGTACCTTCTATGAATAGGAGACAATGGTAGAAAAGCCGAAAAAAGTTTTTACTTTTTGTGTCTGTAGCTATAATATGTACAAACAAACAAAACAGAATTTCTGTCCTTTTGGCTTTTCTTACAGAAAAGCTGGTATAGCCATAAAATGCTAGCTGATGTATGCTGACGGGTTTACATTAAGCAACAGCACATGCATAGTTGTGGTGGTTGTAGGTGTGACTGTACATGAAGTCCCCATGTCACAGCAGAAGTCCAGAGTGGTGCATATTAACAGTATATTAGACACGAATGTTAAATGTGTCGTGGAAAGCATGAATTAAACTGTCTTGACTGTAGACAACATTAATATTAAGTGTGTTCCAAGACACAACATGTTGTACCATAATTTCCGCAAAGCGCACACATGTGTCTCAACATACATTTTGAAACTATTCTTGCAAGTTTTACAGCTCAACCTCCGCCATGGCCATTCACAATACACCAAAGTGTATCAAAATGATAGATTTTTGTTATTTTACACATTTACTTCTTACAATTTAAGCCCAGTTGTGCCGACAGATTTATTTCATTTACTACAGCAGTATTTCTTTATGATGTAGAAAAACAGACGTACTGTTGAAATTGTGCTTCTTTGTCTTATATTAGGAAATCTTAGTGATTAAATGTGTAGTTAAGTTTCTTTATACCGACAGGTTTCACAGGTCCGGCCCACATAAGATCAAAGTGAGCTGTATATGGCCTGCCATGTAAAATGAGTTTGGCATCCTTGCACTACGCAACAAGCATCAAAGTTGGGTTTGAGTTAAATAACCTTGTGTTTGTATCGTTCTGTTCTGTCTGGTGTTGTACTGTTACTTGCAGTTTTATTTGGAATGTTGCACTTTATGTAGTCCTGTGTTGATTGTCTATGTAGCACCATGGTCTTGGATCAACACTGTTTCCTTTCACTTTGTACTGTACCACTGCAGATGGTTAAAATGACGATAAAGCCAGCTGACTTGACTTGAATTGAAATAAAGAGAAAACCAGCAAGCCAAGCGAGCTAAATGAAGCAGTCAGATGATGGACATCCTCCAGTAGCTAAACAAAGAGATGGGAATGACAAAGGTGAAGGTGAACAATGTATTGGTAAAAAACCAACAGCAGGCTGGGAGCTGGAAAGATGGAAAGCTCATTAATTTGTTCAATTCAATTCAATTTCTTTATTGTCCCACAAGGGGAAATTAATTTAGCAGCAGGATAAAAGTAAACAGAAGAATACTTTAAAATAATAATGACAATAATAGTGATAGAAAGTCCAAGGACAGTTATTTGCCATTGAGGAGACAAGATGCAGTGAGGATAAAAGAGACCTGGGCCCGTATCCCTAAAGAATCTTTGTGCAAAAAGTGGCTCCTAGCGGCCAAATTCTAAGAAAATTCTCAGAGTCATGACGTTTTCTTAGAATTTCCCCTAAAAGTGACACGACAATCCCAGTTAATATAAAAGCTATTCCTCAAGATTCCTAACGCTTAAAAGGGCTCCTAAGGCGAGATCTGCTAAGAGCAGGGAAGAGGACTTTTAGTGGCTTAGGAGTTCCCCTAAGCAGCTGCACAAAATGGCCAACAGAAGAGGCAGGAGAGATGTCCTGCAAACACTGGATGACAGGGAATTATTGAGATGCTACAGATTGGATCGTGCAGGAATCATGTTTGTGGTGGATCTCCTTAGAGATGCAATTACTTCACCAACTCGACGCCACAACACTATTACACCAGAGACGAAAGTAATCACAACCCTGAGGTATTTGGCATCCGGGAAAATGCAACAATGCAGCAGTGATGACTTGGGTCTGCAATCACAGACATTGCTAAAAGCTGAGCCGTGTTACCCTCGTTAAGACCACACTGGACTTGTAACGTTGTGATTTCTACTTCATTAAGGACAGCCCCTTGAGATAGGCCATCTTGTTTTCAACAGGGTCCATATGGGAGTGAAAGTACAAAATATGTCAGCTAGGATATTAATATGAGCAAATAAGACACAAATCATTATTTGAACAGGGTGTAATGAGTTTAAGTTTTCACATATTTTAGATTCTAATGTTAGGCTATAACCCCTACAGCTTACTATTCATTTTCCAGATATTTTCTTGAATGTGAAATATTATTTACAATTACAGTCAGCATAAGATTAGAGTGTATAATTATGTTTATTGATTTGAGGGTACATCCTTTCTCATTATCACCAAAAGCTCATTTCCATCAAACTTGTAGGATCAACCAATCACGGCTTTTGAAATGATGACTCATACCTAGTAACGGGGTCAACCACACCTCCTCACTAAGATAGGATTTTTCATCCATTCCTTGCTCAGAGTTCACTGAAAATGTTCTGGAATCACTTCTAAGCTAAAACTCCTGGCAAGGAATTTTTAGGTTAAGTTAGGAGCTCTCTGAGAGGATTCTCAGAATCTTTAGGGATACGGGCCCTGGAGTCTGGAGAATAGAAATTCCACAGTGGTATTCGCTACATTACATCTCTGTCAGTCAATTATTTTTTACTGCTTCCAATTCAATTTAGTGTCAGTTAGTTTACTAAAAAACAGAACAAAAAAACCCCAAACAAAAACAAATGAAGAGAGAAGAACAGAAACGGACTCAGCATGGGGGAAAAGTATTCTTCCACTTATCCAAAATCTAGTGAAGTCAAAATTTACAGTTATACTGAAGTAACAGAAGTATCCAAAAATGAGGCCGTGATGATTCACCTGGCTGAGTGTGCTCTCAACGGCTTCCCTCACAAACTTCTCTATAACAGAGTCCTGGTGCTTGTGTTTGTCAAATGAATGACAGTAAAATTAACACATTTTGGCTAACTTACCATTAAAAAGGGGAAATTGTGGGGAAAAAATACTGAATTGAAACATAATTAGAATTACATTTAAATTCCATTTCACTTTCACCACAACAACAATCCCCTCAAGCTGTTTTATATTTTATATTTATTTTACATTTATATAAAACACAGAGAAAGCCCCAGCAATCAGATGACCCCCCTCCCCCCATGATATTAATTACAAGTTTTAAAAATCTACATACAGCTCTTTTAAACCTTTAATATTTGCTGCTGTATAAAGCTACAATTATTTACATTGTAAATACTTTTTATAATTTTTTTTATTGCATAAGTAAATGAAAAAAAATACTTTTGTTCATTTGTGCAAAATTTTACTATGATGGCTAAAAATGTAATAACTGTGGACAGGGTTGTTCTTTAACTGCTACACATGCATGCAGAGACTTTTAAACACAAGTATGTCCCAAACATACACTGGAAACAATGGATATAGTCATCTGTTAGCTTGTGCACACCCACTTAAAACCTTTAGTTGAATATGTTGGTTGGTTACCAGTTACAAAGTAACCTGTTTTAATGTCTATTTTAATCAACTTTACACAACGGAAATCATAATTTATCAGACAAGACCTCATAGTAGTGATGAGTATTTGTCAAAAATGGTGAAACTTCAGATTTGCTGTAATTCAAGACCAAAAAAGAAGCAAAATTTCAGCTTTTATAAGTTCTTTCTTTTTTTGGGGGGGGGGGGGGGGGTCTTTTAAATGAACCATAAATTATTTAGTATTTTATATTACAAATTTACTTTAAAAAGTAACTCTATAGCCCATGGGGCAGTTGACTCATTAACAATCAGGCCAATGGTCATCAAAAAAATCATAGTAAAAAACTTTTAAACAAAGAATAATAATACTCAGGTGCGGTAATCTTACCTTAAATTTGTACTTCAGTTTATGTAACTCCCAGAAGGTTGATTCTGTTCATCTGGATTTGGCGCTTTCAGTAGGAGAAACGTTTTATCACTCATCCAAGTGACTTCAGTCTCAGCTGACTGCAGGTTTCCCCAATCTTATAAACAGTACCTTTGTGCAATGACTGAAACTAGCTCACTGAATGAATAATGGGCTGTGAAGTCAGTTTCTTGATAATTAATTAATAATTAATGTGCAAATGCACGGTTTATAAGGTTGGGGATGATTGAGCATGCATCAAGACCTTCAGTTTATGTAAATACTCATAAACATGTTTACAAAACTTTGATGATGAAATCCACAAGATCCACTTTAAGGCTGTCTTTTTTTTATTGACGAAAGTCTTGAATGGACTGTTTACAATAAGTTACATTCACTGATAACAACGCACCTGCGTTCATTCTTGTTTGGATTGCAGGAGCAAGAGAAAAAGAAAAACCATAGAAACCCTGCCATCTAGTGGCCTACACTGACAAGTGCACAGGAAGGATTGAGACCAAGTGGAACAACGTTAGTTTAACATCCCTTTAATGAGTTCAGTCATGTAGAAGAAGAAATAGCTCACAAAAACAAATGATTAATTCCATTTACTAATATATTTGACTATAAAACTTTACAAATATGTATTTAAGGTTATATATACATAATTGAGAAAAATACATCATTTTGCAAGGAAAGGGGATCGTAATTCTTACAGGAGTAACATTGGCAGTACAAATACACATAAAATATTTTCACATTAAAATGTATTTTCGCTAACATTTCTGTGCTGAAGAAACTCTTAATGACGACCACAGTAACATTAACTTTGGATAATTGAGCACTCTCAAGCATAAAAGGGGACAATGCTGGCTTTTCAGAGCAATGCATATGTACAAGCACATAAAACCACACGTTACCATCTCACAGCCTCATAAAGGGAAGAAATCGCTGTAGTTTCTCAGTAGATCAAAGTGAATTTACTAATATTGACTGTATAGTCGTTCTTGGTGTGCTCTAGTCGCTGCAGTTCCATTGGTCTAAATTAGACTTGGCAGCAGATTAAAATCAAGCTTAACAACATCTCTACATTTTCTGCATCAACAAATTAATACTTGCACCATTCTCATGACAATGAAACTTCATTCAGTAGTTTGGAGGTGTATTCTGCAGTAGTACTTAGTGCAGGCAGAACTGCTGTGCCCAAAATCAGACCGTGTTAATTTGGCTTACAGCAATAAGGGCTGGAGTGTAAAGTTAAAAAAAAAAAGGAGGATGTGTCAAACCCAGCTTTGTTGCAGCAAGTTCACACTGTCATGACTATTTATTTGATCCCTGGAATTTTAAGTGATTACAGTGCCACTTAAAAATGACAATGTGTGTGGAAGGGAAAAGAGACAACTGAAGAATATTGAAATAATTTATGGGGACTAACCAAATTTGGAAGACGGCAAATTGAGTCAACTCATGTCCACTCAAGACCTTCAGGTGGGCAACAAATCCTTTAAAATGGGCGGGTGTTTTAGACCAAGATTCTCTAAAATGCCCAGACTGCTTCATCACACTCACATTCTGACCCAGCTTGGACTAATGGGATAAGGATGAAGGTCCTTATTGTAGTGGTGGAAGTAGAAACAAAAGCATTTTTTACAGATGTGCGCCTCCAACGTGGAGAATAAATCACTCATTTAACTGACTGCAAGTGCATTTGATTTGAGAGGAAGTCACTGAAAGTTACTCAGCAGTTTAAGTCATGCCTTTGACCTTTATATTGTAAAAGGATTAACCTTTTGACTGAACCGTCTGATGATGCACACGATCAACAGTTACAGTGCCCGTATGTACAAACCATAGCATAAAAGTGATGGGAAATAGTTACGGTGGAAAAGAGTTTATCAGTTCCTAAGAGCAACAACTTGACAGCCTGGATTGAGAATCAGGTGCCCTTCGGATCCAGTCCTGCTCAAAAAATGGTGTATTTTTTATTCTATGTATTCTGTTCATCGTCCAGTGTGTCCCATCTCTGAATGTAACTAAGACAACAACTGTTTTAGTGTATCAATGAAATTAACAAAATAGTCCTCTTAACGTACACACATTAAGGCATAATTGATCCAGAAGAGAGAGGGGGAAAAAAAGAAGAAGAAAAAGCACAGCACAAAGAACAACCTAATGTGAATCAACACCAAGCACACCCCTTTTCAAGGCTTTGCCTCCAAGCCCAGCACTGCTCACAATCTGAACGTCAGTAGCAAAGAAACAGTCGTGAGGACTGTTTCTTTGCCTACAGTGTCCAACAAAGTATCTGGCATGACCCTCCCAGCCAGATACTTGACCGTTGATACTGGATCAGTCTTGGAAAGGAGAAAATTTCCGCTGCAGAACCCCAGAGGACAGCAGAAAGACAGGTGAATGGGGAGTAGGCAGATGGACTGACAGGAAGCCACAGACATACACGACGATCCGGATCCCTGGATCACTGGATGACTTCAAAGTAGTGCAAGATGGCCATGATGTGCTGTGGCATGAACACATAGCCGGTGTATATGGCCATACCAGCCACAGAGATCAGCAGGGAGTCTGAAGGAGAGACGTTAAGGAGGAATTTCTGAAGACATTCAAGTTTTACTGCAGGGAACCACAAACAAACTCTAACTGATGTGCCTTCAACAATCAGTAGCTGGTAATGTGATTTACATCCAACAAACACTGCCTGCTAATGGATACAGGCTGGCAGCCAGTTACACCTGCATGCAAATGTTTGGCCACCAAACAGTCAGTGACCTCTTTTCCTGGTTTGTGAATAGAAAAGATATCAATACAAGCCCTGCAAAATGTTAACTGGCTTATATAACAGCTGTGGCTAAAGTGTAGACACAAAGTCTCATAATTTCAGTAAGGCAAGTCAAACTTTAGTGGTAAATCTTCTAGCAACTGGAAAGAATTTCAAACTCGTTCGGCAGGATTTACATTCCAGAAAGCAGGGAGGAAAAAATATTTGAAATAACTTTAAAACTATGTACAGAGATAGCCACAATAATGCTCTCAAAATCACACTATTGAGCGTAAAGCATGTTTACACACTTTATAATTACCTTGCTAATGTAAACAGGAAAGCAGACTGTTGCCATCATTTTGCTCAAAGCATGGTCCAATAGACATTTTCATTGTTGAATGTCCTTGCTGATAGCTATCATATAAGATCACCACTACACAAAAAGGCAAGTTGCAGAAGGCTCTGCAGCTCTTATACTTGCTGCTTTCCACAGGCAGCATCTTCCAGTGGGAATATGTGACACTGTTGTCTTGCCTGACAAAATTACTGTGCTTACAAGAAAATTAGCAACCGCATCACACACACATCTGAAAGCTCCTGGTTCTTCAAGGACAGAAACTGCTGCTTTTTATCATCTTACATTTTTAACTTATGACTCAAAAAGATCATTTACAGTACCAGGAAACTTTAGGTGGAGGAACTTCAGTGTTTATTTTTGCTCCATTTAGCTGTAAATGTTGTACAAAACAGATTTTAAACTTGTGACAGGATGTTTTGCAATGAAAATAACCTTGGAGGTCACAGCTCTCTACAGAGCTGTACACCTTCTATCAAGTGACCAGATATTTCCTAACAGATTTGTCAACCAAGAAATTTTGTCAGTCACTGACATTTTCTAACGCTCATTCACTTGCTATTCCCGATAGGAAAAGAAACAGGAAAAAACCCAAACCCTTAAATACTTACAAAACCTACAAAAGTCTCATCAGCCACTGGAAGTTAAGTTCATCGTAGCCATAATCTGCTTCCTGTAGATCAACAATAAAATAACCAGTGTGATCCCTGAGCGACTGCGTCAAGTTATTTGATGAGATGCAGGCCGATAACGATCAGGAAGACACAGTAACACACCTGACCCTCGGAGGGAGACGAGATACACCCCGACAGTGACGCCATCATGCACAGAACGTGATACTGATGACTTCCTGCACTGCCACAGATCAAAGTACAGTCATAAAACCATCAACAAGGGGTACACTCTAATTATTAACTTCGTTCAGTTAACATTGTTTGCGTTTTTTTAAAAGCATAAAATTAAAATAAAGGTCATACGTAACGTGTATGTACTTCACGCGACAATCACCTGACCGACTCTCTTACAGTAGCTGAAGCTAGCTTAGCTTTGATGCCGCCCAAAGAGTAAACTAACCGCACACACGCTGGACTTGAAAGGCAAAGTACACAGCACGACAACAAAGTGTGAAACATTCTTTAATGTATCAATGAAAGGAATTTGACGCTTTACTCAAGTCTGTCACTACAAACACGTTTCTTTATGTCAACTAGGTTATGAACTAGGAAGCGGTTTACGCACACATCGCTCCAGTTTTCATCCGTTTATACACAAACCAATTACAGATTAAAACACATAACTTGTAGAATAACATTTAGAGCAGTCTCTACAATGTGGCGGATGAGTGTTCAATTCAGAATTGACTAAGCTGTGAACTCTTTAGCTTTCAACGATAACAAGGGCCGACTCGGTCTATATGCCGCATTTGCCATAAATCACCGCTCATGTGTTAAAATGCTGTAAATGGTTTATACAAACAACTGAAGCTATGTTTACTTTTACCCAAAGTTAGCGCTATCAGTGAAAGATCTAGGCCAGTCAGGCTAGCGTTCGGCTAAAGGTAGCAAATTAGCTCGGTAGTACATCCCTTCAGAAGCCACTTCAATACGGAAAAAGGATACTGAACACCGTCCTCTCCCAGGGCTCCAGCATGTACAAGGCTGTCACCAGAAGATACTGGTAGTAAAACCAGGATAACTGCTTCCAACACTCTCCAAGTGCCATGGTCCAACTTTTAAAATCAACTTTGCTCCTTCCTCGCGGCTCTTATCCTCTTTATGTTTCGTGGTGAGGTGTTTTGTGCTCACGTAAGGTTTAATCGCGAGGCGCTGGTTTCCGGCAAATCACAACTCCGCGTTCAACCGTATGATTGTGACGCAGACCAGGGTGTTCCACCTTCCTAATTTCAAAATAAGAGTCAAAAGTAACTTTCAACACCACATCAAAGTTGGATTTATACTCTATGTTTCAGAACAGCAGCTCTATTTTTATTTGCTTGTTTATCTTGCTTTGCCTTAACCGAGTGCCCATCTTAGTGTATTTTCTTTCCATTAAGCATCAAATATCTTGGTTCTTTAAAACAGATTTTGAGTCACCCCCCAAACCAAAGCACTCTACTGGCCCAAACACTCACTAAAGCACTAAATGTGGATCATTCCATGGCTGAATAGATTCCCCAACAAAATGCTATACTCCCCAGTTTGAAACACATTTCCTTAAGAAGTACAGATATTTATGAAATCAGTTAACTACCAATTAAATGTCAGGAAACTATATTATGATCATACCAACTGTGTACAAGTGAGGCAGACAAAGCACTGTCTCTATTCCTACAATTCTGATAGACATCAGAACATTTACTTACCGAAGCCATAACTGTGGCATGCATATGCTGAAAATTACCCGTCTCAGGCGAGATTATTTGTCAAGGAAAAATGATGTAGCCTTTCAAAAGTTTCAGAAAACTGTATTTTTTTTGCATTTTAAAAAATAAAAACAGCAGCAAATGTAAAACTTTTAGAAGTTTTTCAGTGTCAGTGTGATTTAGTCTATATTATTTATGGCCAATTACACAGGCCACATTAGCATGATGGCAAAATTGCAAAAATACACTGATAGTCGTAGAAAGTTCTGTGGCTGCTCTACTAACAATGCACAATAATGACCAGCATTCAAACTACAGCGGTGCAAATTGGTCGAAAACAAGCAGACACTATGAGTGTCGAAGTATTCTGCTAATAAAATAACAAAAAATCTAATAAAACAAGGCACAGGTTTGATGATGCTCTTGTTAATATAAACAGCATTGTAATTCAGATTAATGAGGGGAAGCTAAAGGAAAATCAATATGTTTTAATATAGGGGCAAACTGTCCTGTCAGAAATTGATGAGGAATTTGTGTAATCAAGTGGGAGGAGGTGAAGTATAGGATTCAACCAGAGGAGAGCTGCATTATGCTGACCTGTACCTTAATAAATCAGATTTGTGTGACCGATTTAAATTTTCTACTCCCAACATTTTTGCTCTCCAAATTACACACGCAGTAAGACAAGACACAAGAACACCGGAGTCAACGGCAAAAGGTTGTGTTCAGGCGCAGCACTTAAAGTTTTACAGACATGAGGTGGTACATTTTTTCTAATGCTGAAAAGGATTTCATTTTTGTTACCTGTTGAACAATGTGTTCAAAATGTGTATGACAAACATGATCAGGCGACTGATCACAGACTGATTTGCCATCTCAGCCGTGACGCTGAAGCAAAAAAAGCTGTCAAAACTGTTGTAACTCCTGTAAACACAACACTGACAAGTTATCACTGGCGCCATGATCTTATTTGCAGAAAAAGAAAAAAGAAGATGGACATTTACACATCCTGCAAATACAGAACAATAACAGCGTTAACTTAAAGTGATGAGCACACGTCCAGCGTTCACTCCCCTTTAGCTTTGCTTTGGTGAGCATTTTGGATATAAAGACAAAGATCTGAGCCACGAGGTGTGAAGTTAGAGACAAAGTCCAGCTCAGACCTCGTTCAGTCCTTGTCAGCAGTGGCTGGCCAGGATGTTGAAGAAGTGGTAAACCTCATCTTTATCGAACACGGCCACCTCAGTGGAGCACTCAGAGCACTGCACCGGGTGGTACACCTCATCAGCATCCATCCCCATCGCTGCTGGAGTCTCATCCGCAGGCGTCTCTGTCTGCTGTCCCCTCCTCCTCTTCCTGTTCCTCCGGTTCTTCTCCTGCTGGTTTTTGTAACGCAGCACCTCCTCTCTCTTGACTGTGCAGTTCATCACAAACATTGCTCGATACTGCGTGCGGTACTTCTCGTGCCTGAACGGACACAAGAGTGAGTGACATTTTAAAATGACAAAATCTCTACAAACTAATGAACATTTCTCTTACAATCACTTCAAATCTTTTTTAAAAAACAAACAAACAAACAAACAAACAACAAAAAACTGATGTAGAGTATGAAGTGACTCACATGCCTTGTGTTGTCAAAACAGCTTTGACTGTGATACTATGATCCCTAATCTAACCAGGCTAATCAGAGACATGTAATGGGAGTTGGGCAATGGCCCATTGGCTCTCCTTAGTCAGTTTTTATTCATATTTTCATCACATATTTAATCACTCCAGCTTGTCAAACATGGGAACTAGTCCTGTGCATATATGAAAACATGGGTGTAGCTTTGGTGTCAGTGAAGTAAAGCTTAAGTGGAAGTGGATTAACCTGCATTCTTTGTAATGGCCAGCAGGGGGGCAGCAGGGGGCGAGTCCTAGCTTTGCGAAAAGGTTTCCAGTTGTTTGAAGTATATGGCTAAACGGCCCTCAGCTCCTGTTATCTGTGCCCTCAGCAAGGACATTCTGGATAAGTTAAATCACCAAATTAAAGTCATAAGGCTCCAGTACACCCTCTGCTTTGGTCGCTTCACACGCTGCAGCAAGCTTATCACGCAGTCACTTCTATTTATGCCCATTAGGGCATAAAGGAAGTCAATGCATTATTTGCCTGAATGATGGGTGTCGCCACTCAAAGAATACCGCCAACATCAGCACTAATATATGAGGAGAAGAAGTCAAAACCCCAAAGTCTCAAGTTTTCAAAATGTTTCAAAATCTCCCTCTGTATATGTGTATGTCTCTGAGCTTCTGTCCTGGAATATCATTAAAATGGTGATGAAAACCTGACACAATCGTACACTTGTGTTCAACCCAGCTGCGACAGCTGCAGTGGAACACTCCAGGTTACAAAATCAAGAGTTGCACCACAGGTGGAAGATAAATCAAAACAGCAGTGTGTGCGAACTGATGCAAGGTTATTTTCAGTGCACACTGCCGTGCTTTGGGGCACACGGTGAGCATATTGAATACAACATGATGTTGTTCTCAATCACAACAAGTGACCTGAGCTCTCCTAAAATATATTGCATGTGATACTTTGGCACGCTGTGCATAAACAAGGATTAATACAAACACTTTTCAAAGACTTTTCTTAAAATGTCAGTATTATTACGTTCTAGCAATTTTCCCTCTGCTGGACTGAAACTCCACTGTGTAGGACATGAAGCACGTTTTAGTGTAATAAAAAAGAAACTTGGCCACTATCAGAGATGGTATATGTAACACTACTCCATCATCAGTCAGATTTTGTGGATGTCAAACTTCTGTAGAGGCGAGCAGCTCTGTGATCTCAGTTAACATTAGGCTGACACCTTAATCTGTTGTGGAGCCTCACCTCTGACAGTCCAGGCAGAGCGTCGTCATGCAGGCGGGACAGTTAAGCACAGCGTCGCTGTGAGGCAAAGCTTGAGGGTGGCGAAGCTTTGAGTGAAAAGCTGCAGCAGGTCGTTTTCTTCTGCTGTACCTACACAGGAAGGTAAGAGGTGGAATGAGTCTCTGGAGGGAAATTTAAAAAAAGAAAAAAAAAAGAAGCAAAAACATCTGGTGGCATGTGTTTTAGAAATTGTAAGAGAATCTGTGTTACTCTCTCCTCCTGGCGTCAACCCAGGCCTGGTCTCTGTCGTCCTCGTCGGGGTCGTACAGCAGCTCGTCATTGGTCGGAATGGTCCGCTGTCTCCGCCTCTGGCTTGTTGAGCTGCCTACAGAAGAAATTTTAAATACTGTTAGTGGCAGGTTGTACATGTATTCTGTCATCATGATTCAGTTAAAAGGACTGGATGTTAAAGTCCCTGATAATGCATTGCTTTAGATGAAGAGACTCTCGAGGGATGGCTGTTATGAGGAAAAGGCAGCCTAGAAACTTTGCCAGCAGCACACATCGTTGTGTGCCTCAACTTTCGGTCTTTTACCCAGGCTAATCTGCCATTTTCCTTCCTTGGTTAGGTTTAGGGATTAGAGATCGATCTAGATTATCATTTTAAATTTGGGACACATCATCAGTAGTGGACCTTGGATTCATCAGGTGTTTCGGCCATTATCACTAGACACCCTCATCCAAGGAGGCCCTGCCAGGGTCGATCAGGCCCTGGAGTGTGTCACTGGTTTATGTTAAATTGTTACTTCTCTCCTTTTTTCTTCTGTTCAGTTTCCTACAGTTTATTTTCTATCTATTCACTGCAACTGAGAAATAATACTTACCTCTTTAGCATTTATGGAGCCTAACTTCTTCAAAGGGATAGAAAAGGTGATAGCGAGAAGTAAGACAATGACATCTTAATGACTGTTAGTAACCACAGCAGGAAAACCAGTTCTCTTACTCGGTGTGCCGTCCTCCTCTGAGTCCGAGTCAAAATAAACCTCATCATACATCTGTGGGTTAGAAAGTCCAGGACCACCAACAGCACTTCCTTCCCCTTCTGCTGCTCCTCCTCCTGGTCGTTTTGAGGTCTCTACCAGAGAACAAACACACAAATGCTAAGCACAAACTGTATTTACAGAGACGGTCTGTCAGACACAGCAGGATAAGTTAGTTAACCTTGGGATTAAACTTGGCTTCCTCCTATACCACTAGTGACACAACATAATACTTGTTTTGTGCTTAAACATACGCTGCAGCACATTATTTAGTGAGTCAGAAATTAATGCTGGGCTTACACTGTGCGATTTGTGGCTCATTTTGAGCCGATTTTTCAGTCGTGCGACTGTTTTGGGGATCGGCCCGAATTTCGCCTTCATCGTGTTTCGTGCATCGTGTAGTATACGTAGGGTATCGAGAAGCGATTAACACCTCACGACCAGCTCCCGATCATCAATCGCTCGGTCGTAAGAAAACCAAACCTGCTTGAAATCCTGTCGGCCGTCGTGAGGGTGTCACAGCAGCCTCTCACACTGCGCACGCGCAAACACAGAAATGAAAGTGAAAAAACGGGGCACACGACACAAGCGATGGAGGCACAACTTGTAGAACTTTGGCAAGCTCATCTGAGCCTTTCCCATGTGGCCTAACAAAATTATCATGACCACAACAACCGTGAAAATAATTGGATGGACATTGCTGCTCAATCACAGCTGCCTGATCAATGTTTTTCATTAGCAATTTAGCAAAGTTGATGGTGGCAGTGTGCGTGTCTGTGTGAGTGAAAGACAGAGAGGGAGAGCGAGCGACAGATTTTCCGTTATAATGAATAGCCTTTATTGTCATTGTACAAGGTACAACGAAATTGGAGTAATAATAATAATAATAAACTTTATTTATAAAGCACACTTAAAAACCAAGGGTATGCCAAGGTGCTTAACAAGTAAAACTTCCCACCACTCCCTTGGTGCAAAATGCAATAATAAATATAAAATATAAAAAGTACAATAAAACAACCAAAGTACTCAAACAATAATAAGTACGATATATACAGAATAGCAACATTCATATAATGATAGTATGAATAGCAGCATAATATAGTGACAGTGGTAAGTATGGTATAGTTAAGCAGGTTCAATTGTTTTGTGCCTTTTTACTACGGTGATAGCTCTGGGAAAGAAGCTATCCCTGAATCTGTTTGTCCTGGTTTTATGTGACCTGTACCGTCAGCCTGATGGTAATAGTTCAAACAGTTGATTACTGGGGTGAGAGTAGTCCTTAATGATATTGCCAGCTCTGCTGAGGTACCGAGAGTTTGCAATGGCCTCCAGGCTGGGCAGAGAGCAGCCAGTGATCTTCTGGGCTGCGCTGATGACCCTCTGCAGTACTTTCCTGTCTGCAACTGAGCACCCTGCATACCATGTTGTTATGCTGTACGTTAGGATGCTCTCTATGGTGGCTCTATAGAATGTCACCAGCAGCCTCTCCTCCAGGTTGTTCCTCCTGAGCACTCTCAAAAAATGGAGACGCTGCTGGCCCTTTTTTACCACCACTGTGGTATTTGCAGTCCAGGACAGATCATCAGAGATCTGCACGCCCTTCATGTTATGGACGCACAGTGTGAGCACTGAAGTCGCATCAGAGCATTGGGGCGTATAATGTGAGCATCGTGACCTGCGAACTTCTAACCCCTGCGAGTCAATCGTGCAGTTTGAGCAGAAGCTGAATAACGTGACTGAAAAACAAACAAACAAAAAAAAAAACGCACAGTATCTGCCCAGCTTAACAACAGTGGCAACGCCGGTTGTTTTGGAGCCAGAAGTGGCCATAATTGGACAAGATGATGGAGTGCTAAGTTTTACTCAGCAAATAAATGAACCACACAGCTGATTATTTGTAAGATATTTTCATTAAAAATGCTCAAAACGACAACATCACAAACACTGAATTAGCTAAGATGAAGCTTTGCACACAGCTTTTGGCTATAGCTGCCATCTAATCAGTTAATAGAAAAGTAAATCCAGACATATCACTAAGAAAATACAAATACTAGCAGCTGGGTGTTACCTGCTGCTGGTCCCCAGGTTCCCTGCATGGTCTTGATGGTGGAGCTGAGCTCTGCCTCCATCTCTTTTTCAAAATCATCCTCGCTGGATGACTCGCTCTCCCCAGTTAGATACTCTCTGATCAGCTTCTTTTTCTGGTCCGGAGTCCCGTTCAGGAGCACGTCCAGCTCATCCTCCGAACTGAAACAGAGAAAAAGTTTTCAGGAAAAAACCCCAAAAAAACCCACAGACTCCCAAACCCAGAAGATTAAGAAATTGAAGTAACCATTCATATGTTATTCTGCACACGTAACATTATATCATCTGGTGGTATCGTATAGTATTTAAAAGACCAAATAATTAAGCACTTAATTTGAAAACCAAGAATCCACGTCGAAACTGTCGCTTTAAGCTTAACTCAAAACCAAAATAAGTTGCCTGTACTCACTGCATCCATCGGTACATACATATTTGCTGCTTTAATAATGAATAAACTTCAGATCTTCAGGTAGACAAGTTCTTTTGAAGTTTTGGACACATCAAGACATCGCAAGACATCACTTATAACTATTAATAATTATGACGTCTTGCTTAATTTTCTCCAATTTAGCGCCATAATAATAAATCCAGAATATTCTTGGCTAATTAGGGCAATAATAAGCATCTACACTCGTGTATTTTATTTTCTTCTCACCCGCTTTCCTGCAACATTTAGACTTGTAAAAATCTGCCGCCTTTCTATAAACATAATTAAGCAGTAACATCCATGTCACGTTAAAATAAATTCACCGTAAAGAGGGGCTCAGCGCAGTCTCCCTGCTATTCTAGTTTGTTTACATGTTAGCTCCCAGCTAGCTAACTGCACTTTAGCCTCCCAAAGCCAAAGCTGCGCTGGCCCCTAAAAATAAACACCCGTGTTATCCTCGCACCTGCTGGCGGCCCGCTCTTCGTCGCTCGGCTCTTCGATCTCATATGACTCAAAGTCTTGTGCTTGACCTAGCTTATTCATGTTAAATGTTAGAGGAGCGTTAATTACAATAGCATGAGGTGCTGATAAGTTAGCTACAACACGCCAAATTGCTTCTTCCGCTTCCGCTTCTTCTTCGTTTGTGTTTAATAAGGGTTGGTAAGCGTATACTAAAGTCTATTACCGCCCTCAACTGGGCTGGAGTGTGGGACAGGCTCTTAGGGAGGAATATAACAAAAGGATGAAAAAAAACCTGCTTTATGTTATAAAGTTGTATATATCCCCAACAGTGTCACCAGCAAAGCACCTCTACACTATCACACCTCCTCCTCCATGCTTGTAGAGACCATCCGTTCACCTTTTCTGCGTCGCACAAAGACGCATCTCAAATTTGGACTCATCAGACAAAAGCACAAATTTCCACTGGTCTAATGCCAATTCCTTGTTTTTCCTAGCTCCAAACAAATCTCTGTTTGTTGCTTTTCCTTAGTAGTGATTTCTTAGCAGCTATTTGACCATAAAGGACTGATTAGCACAGATGTGTCTGCTTTGGAACCCTCTTTTCCGGACTGACTGAACTTAAGTAATAATGGACTGTGATTTCTCTTTACTTAGGTGACTGCTTCTTGTAATAATATGGAACAAGGTTGTCAGCTGTGTGCCAACCTGACTTCTGCACGACGCAACTGATGGTTTCAACCCCATTAAGCAGGCATAGTTGGTGCTGTGGGAAACATTAAAATCTCACACTCCAAGCCCCGCATAATCACAAAAAGAAATTTAAAGAGTTTTCAGTGAGCAAGCTTTTCTTTATAACTTCTTCAGTTTTACCCATATGGAAAAGATATATATAAATCTTATAAAGTTTGTATCTGTCTTGTGTGAAACTTGTATGAAAAGCATATAAGAGTGAAAACAGATATAAGATCCCTTGAAAAATTATATAATGAAACTTGTATGTTTTGGATACTTACTAAAACAATGTATGAAAGTAATGCGAAAGTGGCCACTTTCATGAGTAAATCATGTAAGCCTTATATGATTTACTCATGAAAGTGACCACTTTCATGAGTAATCACATATAAGTTTTTACTATTTCTTTTCCGTATGGGTAACTGGTGTCGTATTACATTGATTGACAATGTCGATTTAGCTTGGAAATATTTCCAGAGAGTTTTATCTGCTTTGTGGACAAACATGCACCCTTTTGTCAGGTCAGAGTTAAAGGTCGGGTGGGCCCCTGGTTCAGTTCTGAACTGGCTGGTCTCCTACATGAGAGAAACCAGGCCTGGGCAGCTGTGAGATCAGATTCTGATGGTGATTGGCCACTTTTTCATCAGCTGCAGAAAGGCCAACTGTGACTACTTATTGACTTTAACCACTGACACTCGAAATGACCCTAGCTGGTGAGGTTTTGGCAAGCTATAAAGTCTCTCTGTCAGCTCTCATTCCACAGAGCTACCTCCTCACTTAATTATTAACTCCACTCCTGTGTCAGACAAAACCAAAACTCTCAATTGTTGTAACAAACACTTTGTTGCTTCTTATTCTGTGTAGCACATACATATACAACTCTGCTGGCAGTTCCTCAGTTACTAATACTTTTTCCTTTACACCCTTTATGGTAGAGGAGGTATGTATCTGCTCAAGGCATTTCCATTGAAACTGAGGCGTCATACAAATATCTAGGCATTGTGATTGATGACAATCTTTCCTTTAAGCTATGCATTGACCACCTAATAAAGAAACTGAGGGTGAAGCTGGGGTTCTTTTTCAGAAACAGATCATGTTTCTCTTTCACGGCAGGGAAAGGACTTGTTGCTGCCACTTTTTTACCCCTCCTGGATTACGGTGATATACTTTACATGAATGCCTGTGCTCATCTGTTGGATTCTGTCTATCATGGGGCATTAAGATTTATAATTGGCCATAAACCTTTAACACACCACTGTACTTTATATTCTCTTGTTGACTGGTCCTCATTGCTTTAAGCAGGACGGTTCATTGGTATCACTTTATGTATAACTCTATTTCTGGTTTGCTGCCCTCTTATTTATCAGAGTGCATGTTACACAAACAGTTTAGTCATAGACTGCGGTCTCAGGACATCATTACGTTCACTGTTCCACCAGTTCATACAGAGCATGGAAATAAGGTGTTCTCCTTTTCTGCCCTGTCTTCACATTATTGCAGGATTTGAAGCTCTCTCAACTGATTCCACTTGCAGACTTTAAAAGACGAACACATGTTTTTGTGAAATCATCACTGGGAACTTGTTCTTGCCTTTGATATGACTGTGTACATTAGACGAGTTTAGCTATTTTATTGTTTCTGTTGTTGTTGTAAGTTTAATATGTTTGTCTGGAACAGGTCTTGCTTGTAAATGACACATTGAGTCTCAGTGGGTCTACCTGTATAATAAAGGTTTAATAAAAATAAAAATGTAAACACAATATTGAGTTTTTAAATGATTTCATTCATTCAGAAAAAACAAAAAGCCACCCTAATGTACCCAGCCCTGTATCAAAAAGTAATTGGTGTGAGGCTGCTTTGATGTTTGACGACCTGGACAATTTGTCGTAATTCATGGAACCATGAATTTTGCTCTCTGCCACAAAATCCTGAAGGAAAATAGCTAGCCACTAGCTTGTACCTTGAAGCTCAAGAACACTCAGGTTATGTAGGAGCACAATGATCTGAAACACACCATCAACTTCACCTCTGAAAAAAAGGTTGTCGAATGGCCTCGTCAAAGTCAGAGCAGTTTTAGACGCATGACCTTAAACAGAAAACCCTTCAATGTGGCTGAAGTAGAACAATTCTGGAAAAAAGAGTGGGCCAAAATTCCTCTACAGCTTTGTGAAAGACTCATTGCCAGCTATTACAAATGTCTGATTGCAGTTCTCGCTGCCAAGGGTGGCACAACCAGTTATTCTGTTTAGGTGGTAATTACTTTTTCACACAGGCTTGGATATGTTTTTTTCCTTAGTAACTGAAATCATCATTTCAAAACTGCAGTTTGCATCAACTGCGTTTTATCTTTGTCTAATATTACAATTTATTGGATGATCAGAAACATTTAAGGTGTGACAAATACACAAAAACTAAAAACTTCTTCACAGCACTGTATATTACCTTATAACATTTGTGCACTCAAACAATTTTTTTCCCCAGGTGATGAAATAAATTAACAGTTTGTTTCATTGGTTGAAATGGTCATTTCAAGAGTATTTCATGTAAGAAAGCCATGAAAGCTGACTGCATCACTGATACTGGAGGTGATTCTCAGGAGTCAGGTTTTGATGGTGATGCTGGCATGTAGGCCGCACATCCACAGTAAAGCACTGGCTTCATTAATGCAGTTTGTGCACCATCTTTAGTCGTCAGAGGACATACTGGAGGATCTCTCGACACCTGTCTCTTCTCTGTTTTGATATTGTCCGTTAAAGCTTTGGTAAGCATTGGTGAAATATGCCGTGATAACATTTCAGCAGAGTTTTATGCCGTATTTATGGATGGCATGGTGAACTGTGTCCACAGACAGTGATTTCTGTGATTTCAGTGACAGAATCATGCCTGTTTTTAATGCATGTGAAATCCCCAAAATCATCACCCAGTGTTGATTGTTGACCTTGCACACAGATTTCTACAGATCTAGTGATGATATAATACACTTTATGAGATATTCTTTTGAGATAAGTCTTTTTTTGTTGGAGAGCATTATTCTGAAGTTGTTCTATTTTTGGGGATGCTTTTTTTTTTGCAGATGAGTGAAGCTCTGCCAATCTTTACTTCTGAGAAACCCTGCCTCTCTGAGATCCTTCTTTTATACCCAACCACATTACTGACCTGTTGTCATTTAACATAAATGGCAGCAAAACGTTCCTCGAGCTGTTTCTTTGTAGTACTACTTACTTTTCCAACCTATTCTTGCTCTTTCCTAACATTTTTGTTTCAGCTGAAAATGAATAGATTTTTTTTTCTAAATAGTTAAATGTGAATTGTCAATAAAATGTGGATTTTTAGGATTTACAGATCATTCTGTCTTTCTTTATATTTTACACAGTGTGCTAGTGTTTTTGGAAGTGGGGATGTATTTTCTTAGGTGATTAGAGATCGTCCACTATTGCTGAAGGAGAGCCCGACCCAACAAGACACTACAAAGTGGTTGATATTTACAAGATACACGTAGACGTGGTCGTGTTTTTTGTCTTGCCAGATGAAAGATGCTTATAAAAGACAGAAGAGAACTGCAGGAGCAAGAGCCTTACATGCAGAGACCATAGATTTAAAGAATGTGAGATAGAGATGGAGCCGCCAGTAGATGGAGCCAAAAGATCAGACATGTTGTTTCAGATGCTCAGGACAGATGCGCTGATGAAGGCCGACACCATGAGGTGCTATTAGGAAGGCGGATTTAATACACAAATTCATCCATCCATCTATCCTCTTGCGCTTGTCCTGGTCCCTACTCCTTTAGTTTTTCCCATTTTTGAATTACTGATGAAACTGTGTGCAGGGTGATGCTGCTTAAATAGTATGCTGTGTGAGATTTAGTAGTTTGATAGCCTGAGTTGATCTACTGAGACTGCAGCTTAATTTTGTGGCCTGTTTGGACTAATGTTTAATTTTCCACAGTACTCAGTAATTCTAAAATGAGTGTAAATTAAATATCTAAAATCAGTGGTTAATTAATTTCAATAATTTAACCATTATGAAAATATGCTTGGCTTATACAGAATATATATCAATTAGTTACATTTAATCCAACAAGATTAAATAAATTTTAACATTTTACATGATTTTATGTAACAAAACATGTAATCAAATGATCTAAAGTCAAGGTTTTGGGCATAAATATTTTTTTTTCTGTTTTCATGCATCTGACTGAGCATGAAGACATATGGCCAACCTGAAATCTGATCACATCACTACCAAATCAGTACATCAATTTCAATTCTTTTTTATTTATTATCCATCCATTATTTTTAACTACTCATCATGCGTCACCAGTCCTGCACAGGGCTAACACAGAGAAACAGACAACCGTTCACTCTGGCATCCAAAACAACAAAACCAAAACAAAACCAAATGAACCCATAACACACTGTTTTTGTGTCTAACTGTATTGTTATCTCATCATCTGGTTAAGTCAGTCTGAGCACAAATGTTTGAGCCATCTTTGGGCCAAAACGGCTCAAATATGCTTGATTTGTAAGAAGGCTGTCTTAGATATGCCAGGTTCCATAAATGAACAACTCGACATCTGGGTAAAGGAATGCACTTTCTAAATTGTGGTAACATTGCCTGTGACATTAAACTTTAACAAGACTGACAGGTTTACTTTAAATTGCTATTTGCTACTCGAACTGAATTGAATGCCTTGAAAGCACAACTACTCGATTTCATTTCAGTTTTATTCATATAGCACCAAATTACAGCAACAGTCAACTTGAGGTGCTTTATGTTGTGAGATGAAGACGCTACAATAATACAGACAAAAACCCAACTATCACACAACCCCCAGTAAGCACTTGGTGACAGTGGTTAGGAAGAAATCCATTTTAATAGGAAGTAACCTCCAGCTTAATTAACAAGACTCAGAGAGGGACAGCCTACTGATGTGAGCAGTAGGGGGTGACAACAAAACTGATTTTGGTTTGCAGGCACCAGCCAGAAAACACTCCAAATGCCATTATGCAAATATCATGCATTGTTTTGCTGTGTATTCAAATGGTTTCTCAACAGATGAAATCATGTTAAGGCAAGAGATTATTTTTTGCCAGAGTTATACTGTCAAGTTATAATAAATAGAACTGTAATCTGTAGCAATTACTGAAAAACATGCTATTTAATTACAGATTTTGAAAAAAAAAATCTAGGAACCATCCATGTGTACTGGCCTAATAATCTCTGAGAGTGCCAAACAGGCAGGCAGCTGACACCAGCAAGACAGGAAGCCATGTTGTCAGACATGACTGACTATTAGTGCTGTTCTAATGAGCTCTTTTCTTTATCCAATCGGTAAAAGGCTCTGTTACTGTACAGAGTAATGCTTGTTCACCAGCATGTTAAACGTGAGGTAACATCCAGAGAATGGCTGAACACTAATTCTCCCTTCCAAAAAACAGCACTTTAACAAACATATTGAGGTAATAATGTAATAATGTGTGTGGCTCATTTATTGAATTCGCTGTAGTTACATGTACATTACAGTGCACAGACTGTAGTGCTTTGGTGGAAGTAAGCAACAACTTTTTCACACAACTTTTTTAGATCTAAGATATTTTGAACTACGAGACATTTTCACTGTTACTCAAGGTGATAACAACAGAGCAGCAATAGCTGTATTTTTTATGAGTACTCAGTGACAATATTTCACTTTGCAAAAAAGCAAAGGCTTCTGAACTGAACCCTTTCAGCCTCTGGCATGACTGACACTTCGAATCTAAAGGCCATAGAAGAAGCTTTATGTGCAGATTTCATGCCTTATTTATTTCTTGGTTGTCCCTTTCTGAGCCTGGGTGCTTGCTCAAAATAAAGCACTGCTCTAATTTTGTAGATTATATGTTGTAATCGCTAATCAAATATTTTCAGTCAAACTACACTGATGAAAATAGTTCCATCATTATTATATTTTTGAGAGGGTAACAAGCAAAGTCAGATTTCTCTCATTTGTGACCATCACAAAACGACTGAGACTCATGCATCTATGACTCCACTTGCTTGTCTTGAGTCATTATGGAATATGGTCATCATATTCAAAATTTGTCATGATCGGCCATGACAGAGCATGACCAGTAGCTGTTATGATGACTTTGCTGTTTGACAGCAGACACTTTTTTTCAGTGTCTGCTGCTGTGTTTATCTTTATTAAAAACAGTCAGCAACAGCAACAGAAGCATAAAAGACAGGAAGTCCATGCAGATCTTCACAGTTACTTTGCTGGATTTAGGAGAGGGCACGAGGAACCAGTACAGCAGCGAATTCTGTAGAAATGCAATACACCAACCCAAAAGTTATAGAGCGCCGCTAACTAAAGCAGATTGTCACAATACAAGAATCAATAGAATACCATACAGAAAATGCACTGAGAATGTAAAAGATAAGCCAATAAACTTTGTTTTCAGAAGGGGAAAAGAAGCAAACCTGAGATCTCCCACAAAGCTCTGCATCCAGGCTCTGACTGCAGACAGGACTGGAAGATATCAGGCTGCACTCAGATGAAAACAATGCAAACCTATGTCTCTGCTCAGATCCCAAGTGTTTAGAAAAGAAGGGAGACCAAACGCAGTTTTTCAATAAAACACAGTAAAGAAAACAAGCAATATTATAAGACTGTGTGGAAGTCATTGTATTGATATCTGTGCGCTTGCTAGATGAATGAATGTGAAACAAAATAAAGACAACAAACTGTAATTCAGACAGCCAGGGAAAGAGACCTGCCAGTTCCTCTGGGAGAGGACCAGCCAGGCCTGCTTTATAGTCAGGTGTTCTGCAGCCCTAAGAAAGAAAGTTATAGGCAAATAGAAGAAGCACGAGTAATCAGTGATATTCCCACCCACAAGACATGATTCCTTCAACAAAACAACAAAGTACCCTGAACTCTTCATGTTACGAGCGCTAGACCATTTAATACTTTAGGTGGCTTAGAGGTTTTAGACGTGCCAGTCTTAACTACACCCCCAGTGCCAAACGCCTCCCCAGACCATCGAACCTTAGCAGCCATGGCACCTAAGTGCAGTTTAAAAACAATAAAACACTGTTGTCATTTCCTTTAATATAGCAGATGGTTAAATTGTCAGGCTGCAGAAACAGAACATTAAAAAAAGGTGAGTTATGGCAAGAAAATGTGAGCGCACTTTATATCTTATCAACAAAACACCCGATGTGACGGCTTTGTATGTTACGTTTATGTATCACAACCTTTGGGCTGCTGTTTTAATGTGGTCACACATCACTGATTCAAACCCACCTGGAGTCAGAGCTACGATAAATGACCAGGTCATCAGTTTGGTTCCAGACACTTTGTGCCTCAATCTCATCTGGACAGATTTTAGATCCATTCACAGTCTTATTTTGTTGTTACATAGTCTGTAATTGCAACAAATTGCAATTCTACATTCATTAAACACTTGGAAAGCTACTCTGATGTTTAGTTAAATTCACCATGACTGACCCCTTACTATTAAGAGTCACTCAGTTTATATTCAATCACATTCTAAATGGTCACACTGTAGAACATTAAACAATAACTGATAACACTTTATAATACGGCCCATGATTGATGCCATAGTTCTGCTGTAATTAAATGGAATTTCAATGTACTGTATCTGAAATTACAGTGTAATTATATTTAGATGCAAATACTTAAAAGTAGGTACTAGAACAAGGGCGTAACAAGTCATGGTGTTACAGGAAATAAAGAATTAATTATGCCATAAGTAAATTGAAGTGACTAATTTTAAGTACTACATAATTTCAGTACTGTGTAATTTAGCAGAAAAACAAACATTTTCATCATAACTATACTTTTTAGGGTGCAGAATGTATTGTGGAGTAACTAAACCTTGCCTAACTTCTGGGTATTTCAGAGGAAAGGAGACACACATTCTACTGGAAGTAATTTTGAAAAAATGAAAAACCATCATGTATAGATGTCAACATAATGAATATAAAATAAAGAAAAACTAGGCAAGACTAATCTCCTCTGAAAAAGTAAAGCATATTTATAATGTAAGATGTAGAAATACTGTCTGTTTTACCAAAAAATGATTTATGGGATACTTAAAATGAGTGAAAGCATAATTTGTGTCTCTTTTCCTGTAAATTGGCTGGAAGTTAGATCAGGTTAAGTCACTCCATAATCCCACCTGCTCCCCAAAAAGCACAGCGTACCAAGTAAATTAAAATTGCTGTTTTCTCCTGCTTTTTAAGATAAACATCTTGGTCTGTATTGATAAATATTTGTCTTTCCACTGGATTAAAATGGAGGTGCTGCTCTTTATTTACCCGTTGCCATGGTGAATCGTGGTATCGATGGCTTCCTTTCTCTGCTCATGCACAGGTTCACCTCAGGTTGAACATACTCAGAGTTGATTGAACCAACCGAAGACTCCGATCACAGAGTTGATTAACTCAGATTTTCGTTTTTAAACTCGGGCTTTGTTGAACCCGTTTGAGGGGAATAGGCCCCTGGTGCATTTGTGAAACACGTCCTCTGCATGCATTAACACGATCTTTTCCTTTTCCCCATATTTTTCTAGACTACAATAAGAGATTTGCAGGAGAAAAACTGTGTGTGTGAGTGTGTTTAAACCTATGTATCTGGCCTCCTTTGCCTCTGCTCACTGTTTGTGTGTTTATATCTTCCTCTGTTTTTGTTTGTCTGCCTGTGTGTGCTGTTTGTTTTGTGTCTTTTTCCCCGAGTTTGTCCTTTAATGTGTCTTTCTGTTGCGTGACTGTGTATCAGAGTGTATGTGTGTGTGCGTGGAGCTGCTGGGTGACATTTTCCATTGCAGGTGTGACATCTCTGCTCCCCTGACAGCCTCTTCTCCGACACACACTAAACAACTCCTCGCTGATTTTACCTGCCTCCCCCCCTCCAGCCCCTCCACACACACACACACACACCTTATCGTCCACCTCTGTCTCAGCACTGCTGCTCGACAAGCTAATTTAGCCAATTACACACAGGTGTGATGCTAATTTCCCCGAGCTGGCAGCCAGCTCCTGGAGGAGGTAAAAAATAACATAATTACACCCATCTGTCCCCCTGCAGGCAGGCAGGCTCTCCCACTGGGTGTCGGCTCCACCGCCATTACAAAACACACACAGGAGAGGGAAAAAAAGCCACACTGTTGGCTTTGATAATAGGGGAGAAGACAATGGACAATGTGTGTGTGTGTGGAGGAATCCAGGCTGCAGCCACAGTTGCTTTTCCTCCTCTTTGTCTGAAGCTTTCAATGGATTTTCAGCGATACACAGCAATTTCCCACAAGAAAAGAAAACAGACTTTTGGTGCGGCAGTTATGTGAAACTGTTTTCGAAGGCGATGGGGTTGGATGTGCCACTGTTAGGTTTTGTGTATGTGAGAGGAGAGGAGATGAGGAGGGTATTTCAAAACTGAAACACACAACAAAACGAGGTCAGAATAGACGGAGGTCTGCAGACGGTGGAGGAAACAGAGGAATCAACAAGCTGCAGAGTTTCTCTGGGCCTTAAATGAACTAGGCAACATGGAGTCTTAAAAGAAGACTCTGCAGACGCCACTATGGTTATAGCTGGTGGAGGGGCATGTATAGTAATCAAAAGGCCAACGTATCGATGCCTGGCTTCTCCTGTTTGCATACTGATTTGTCCTTGGGTAAGATTTCAAACACCAATGGATGCACTGGCGTGTGACAGGTAAAGATAAAGTGTGACATGAATGGCTGGATGTGGCCTGAGGTGCAACAGTGTGTGAGTACTTAGTAAACCAGAAAAGTGGATGTCACTAATAAATTCAATTGATGCTTATAAAGTCTTCAAGATTTGTTTCTTTACCTTACTGATATATTGTTGATGAATTATTACGCCTTTAAAATACCAGAAAGCTAGAAAATATGATTTTAATGCAACTCAGTAATCCTTCTATACACTTTAGGTGGGGCTCAAAATAATGAGATTTTAAATAAATACATCAATTTCCAATGAGACGATTGGAGTATGCATTTAAATAATTCAAATAATCTACAGATGTTTCCCAATCAATATAAACATCCAGTGGTTGAATCTGTAGCCCACAGTGTGTAGTAATATATCAAGTCCTGTTGGTGAGGTCACTGTGAAATACTACCAGGACCCCCTTTTTGTTATCTCATGATCTTTTCACTATACTTTCTATATAGTTGATATATTTATAAGGTTTTCATATATTTAACATTTTTTATTTACAGTGTGAATGACTATGTTTGTTCTTTGTTTCTCTTTGTGCCTGAAGGTGTAGCGGCTCTGTAATAATAGTGATAAAAGGCTTCTAAATCTTGGTTTATAACAGTCTATGTCCTAACAGTTTTAGGCTGAAATAGCACATTGATGACTTCAGAGTATACAGTGGGATGCAAAAGTTTGGGCAACCTTGTTAATAGTCATTATTTGCCTGTATGAATTGTCGGTTGTTACAATAAAAAAATGTGAGTTAAATATATCATAGACACACACAGTGATATTTGAGAAGTGAAATGAAGTTTAGTGGATTTACAGAAAGTGTGCAATAATTGTTTAAACAAAATCAGGCAGGTGCATAAAAGCACCACAAAAAAAGACATGAAATCAATATTTTGCAGAAATTACAGCCTCTAAACGCTTCCTGTAAGTTCCAGTTAGAGTCTGGATTGTGGTTGAAGGTATTTTGGACCATTCCTCTTTACAAAACATCTCTAGTTCATTCAGGTTTGATGGCTTCCGAGCATGGACAGCTCTCTTTAACTCACAGCACAGATTTTCAATAATATTCAGGTCTGGGCTGAGATGGCCGTTCCAGAACGTTGTACTTGTTCCTCTGCATGAAAGCCTTAGTGGATTTTGAGCAGTGTTTCGGGTCGTTGTTTTGTTGAAAGATCCAGCCCCGCGCAGATTCAGCTTTGTCACTGATTCCTGGACATTGGTCTCCACAATCTGCTGATACTGAGTGGAATCCATGTGTCCCTCAACTTTGACAAGATTCCCAGTCCCTGCACTGGCCACACAGCCCCACAGCATGATGGAACCACCACCATATTTTACTGTAAGTAGCAGGTGTTTTTCTTGGAATGCTGTGTTCTTTTTCCTCCATGCATAATGCCCCTTGTTATGCCCAGATAACCCAATTTTTGTTTCATCAGTCCACAGCACCTTATTCCAGAATGAAGCTGGCTTGTCCAAATGTGCTTTAGCAAACCTCAAGCAGCTCTGTTTGTGCTGTGGGCGGAGAAAAGGCTTCTTCTGCATCACTCTCGCATACAGCATCTCCTTGTGTAAAGTGCGCCAAATGGTTGCACGATGCACAGTGACTCCATCTGCTGCAAGATGATGTTGTAGGTCTTTGGCGCTGGTCTCTGACTGTTCTCAACATTCGTCGCTAGGGATGGGTACCGGTATTCGGTGCCACGATGATGACCACGTTATTAAATTAATGCACGTAAGGTGAACTAGCAAACACCGTCGTAGTTACATGCGGCTGTCTTCTTGTTTGATGGCAGGTACTCCCTTCACCCTGGCCAAAAAGGCTAAAATGACCAAAGAAAAAGCGGAAAACAGCTAAACATGAGAGGTTTTTGGACAAAGTTGTTTTTTTTTTTTTTCCCATTGATTAAGCACTGCTTCCAGCCAAGAGTGATACCATAAATCCCCTATAGCTGCAGAAAAGGCTAACATTGTTATCTTTTTACAAAAAACAGCTGAACATGAGAGGTTTTTGGACAAAGTTTGTGTTCTTCATTCTTTAAGCACCGGTTCGAGCACCGTTTAAGCACTGGCACCGTTTCAAAAGTACCAGTTTGGTACTGGTATCGGATAAAACCTAAACGATACCCATCCCTATTCGTCGCTTCTGTCTATCCGAGATTTTTCTTGGTCTGCCACTTCGAGCCTTAACTTGAACTGAGCGTGTGGTCTTCTATTTTCTCAATATGTTCCTAACTGTGGAAACAGACAGCTGAAATCTCCGAGACAACTTTCTGTGTCCTTCCCCTAAACCATGATGGTGAACAATCTTTGTCTTCAGGTCATTTGAGAGTTGCGTTGAGACCCTCATGTTGCTACTCTTCAGAGAAAATTAAAAGAGGAGGAAAACTTACAGTTGACCCCCTTAAATACTCTTTCTCATTATTGGATTCACCTGTGTATGTAGGTCAGGGGTCACTGAGCTTACCAAGCCAATTTGAGTTCCAATAATTAGTGCTAAAGGTTTTGGAATCAATAAAATGACAACAGTGCCCAAATTTATGCACCTGCCTGATTTTGTTTAAACAATTATTGCACATTTTCTGTAAATCCAATAAACTTCATTTCACTTCTCAAATATCACAGTGTGTGTCTATGATATATTTAACTGACATTTTTTATTGTAACAACCAACGATTTATACAGGGAAATAATGACTATTAACAAGGTTGCCCAAACGTATGTTGTACTGGGTTCCACATTGACCTATGTGTTGTTTACATGTTTCCATCATATTAGAAAATATATATACTCCTCAGTTTTTACACAAGTGCTGATAAAATGCAGACATTGGAAGAATGTACTTTCAAATTTGCACATTTGGCTGCAGACAAGACTTAAATGACAAAAACGTATAGTTTGGTGGAAGAACACAAGGCTGTTTTAGCTGTAACTATTATAGGTCTGATAAATCCTGTCCAAATAGGACTTACACCCTTTTAGGTAGCATTAAGCATCTCCTTCCGTCCAACAATGCACCTTTGACTTATCCATACAGTGAACAAGTGGCACAGCAGCCTTTGGTTCCTGCAAAAGACTTAAGTGAGAACTACCATGCCTGTTTTATGCAACACCTACTTACCATCTTCATTCTGCTATGCAGAGAACATGGAGAAAACAAGCCCAGGTGTGTGCTTTTCACATGCCTTATGAGAAACAAATTTGAGGTGAAGATGCAAAGACACTGATGGGGCTTGTGATCATCTAGGCAGCCTAGAGATTATTCTATATGTCACCTTATTGGACCTGAGTGTCTTCAGATATAAATACAGTTTGAGAAGATTTCATTATTGAGACTTCTGCTGTCACGCAGACATGTGAAACATGTCTCAGAGGCCTTCCCACCCTGCCAAGAAAAATAAATTGGTCCTCACACATAACCTCTTTATCTACATTCTTGCCGTTTCCTATGGTGCGTTTGTGATGGCTCTGTCCATACAGATTGCATTATTCTACATTCTCACTTAGATGGATCTGTCAGTCTATCTGTCTCACGGTGATGTGCCCCGGAGCCCCACTGACACCTGCCACACTCTGAAAAATAAAGGTTCAGAAAGACCACAGATGGTCCACTTAAAAAGGTTCAGTGAATCACAATTTGAACAAGGAAACAGAATCACACACTGTAACAGACATGCTTATTTTTATTTGCTATTGTAGACACCAGGTTTGCTTTATTATACTGCACATGAAATTCCATTGATCTGCAAAGATGCCGGTAAATAGCAAAGTCACTAAGAAATAAGGAAAAACAGCAAATCTAAAGCAGTGGGTTCATGTGTGTGAGTTGTGAACACAGTGGGCATTCTATGGTGTCCAACATCTTCTAACACAAGCCTAGACATGACAAACCCACGGCTCGTGCAGCTGGTACAAGCTGGGATAGCTGGGAAAGCCTGGAGGCAGCTGTGACCCCTGCTGAGGATGACCTGGCAGTGTATCCTTGTGGCCCACCATCAGGGTGCGGCAAGTTGGTCGCTGGCCAGTGCTGGAATCAAGGAAAAAGCACCTCCCCTCATGTGACACAACAGTTTGGCCACCAAAAGGGGCTAAGTCTCTCTTAGTCACTCTTAGAAGTGTGACCAGCCCAGGCACTTCTCCAAGGACTACCCATTCCTTGTAGATGAATGGTTAGTCCTTGGCAGGTGAGCCAATCCAGGGGGAATTTACAGCATTCCAGTAAGGTGTCCAAATATTCTCCGGATAATGGTAGACTGAGGTTGAACATGGGCCCTCTTTCACCAAAACGTGGATCACCATGGTCAACGTGGTCAAGGTATATGACAGAGTACTATATGAGAAATTCAAGAGTGGTAGAGAAGTATGTGAGGGTGGTGCAGGGCATGAATAAGGACAGCCCTGAACCCCTTCTTGTTTGTAATCGTGATGATGAATGGGTCAGAGAATCTCCAAAATTATAGCTCCTGTGGGCTGTTGCTGGTCTGCAGTTGGTCAGTATGTATCAAAAGTGGTCCAAAAAATGAACAGTGGTAAATGAACAGTAAAGACTGGCTTGTGTGATCTGATCCAACTGACGAGCTACTGTTCCTCAGATTGCAGAAATGTTAATGCTGGCCTGATGAATCATATTTTCTTTGCATTACATGAATGTCTGGAATGTGTGTGCTTAACTTACATGGAGAAGACCTGGCACCAGGGTGCACAATGGGAAGAAGACAAGCCATGCACCTTTCATAGAAAAAGTGTTCCCTGATGGCTGTAGCCTCTTTCTGCTTGATAATGATCCCTGCCACAAAGCAAAAATGCTTCAGGAATGGTTTGAGGAGCACAATAGCAAGTATGAGGTGTTGTCTTGGCCTCAAAGTTCCCCAGATCTCAATCTGAATGAGCATCTGTGGGATGTGCTGGGCAAACAAGTCCGATCCAAGGATACCCCACCTCACAACTTAAAGGACTTAAAGAAGTGGTCCCCAACCTTTTTTGCGCCACGGACCAGTTTATGCCTGACGGACCGGCTTTTAAGGTGTCGCGGATAAATACAACAAAATAAAACTAGTACCGGTACAGAAAAAAAAAAGATTTATTCATAACACACGTGAAAAGACCCAGGAAAACCGAGTTAACGATAAAAACGATAACAAAATAACGCTAAAAACCAATAAAAACCCTGAAAACCATACATTTCACACCTGAGCCTCAACTGTCGCGGCCCGGTACCAAACGACGTGGCCCGGCGGTTAGAGACCGCTGACTTAAAGGATCGGTTGGGGTTTTTACCTTACTCTATAAAGCATTGTGTTTTGGCGCTATGTAAATAAAATCAGATTTAATTGAATTGAACTGAATTTAATCTGTTGATATAATTTTGGTTTGCGGCACCACAGCAACCCATGTTCATAAGGTCTAGTGGAGTCCATGCCTCAATGGGTCAGGGGTGTGTTGGCAGCAAAAAGCGGACCATCACGGTATTACACAGGTGGTCATAATGTTATTCCTGTATTTGTAAAAGACAAGGAGACAGGTGTAACAGTGAAGATGCAAAAAACAGAGGTAGTGAGGTTGGATGAGTTCAAATACCTGGGATAAACCATCCAAAACAATGGACAGTGTACCAGAGAGATGAAGGACAGAGTGCAGACAGGGTGGAGAAATAGGCATCATACAACAACGCCAAGTGTCTGGTGATCCTAAGAGCAGCTCTAAGGTCAATGGGCAAGTGACCATCAGTGAGGCCACTAGGATTTCTCATTTGACTGGATAAGCGTGGCTGGATAACTGCAAATAAAGGGAAAGTAATCTGCATGAAGATACGGAATTCCCAGAAGTCAAAACAGTGGGCATACAAGTATAGTTACAAGTTCCTGGGTACCCCACTAGGATTGTAGAGTACAGGGCTGTTCATGAACTCCAATAAAAATGATGACCAATATTTTCTATGCTGCATGTAATTCTGTTCAGATATCATTATTCCCCATGCCTCTCCATTTTAAAAAAGTCCTGATAATACCATATTTGATTTTAATATCTTGTTTTCGAAAGCATTTCCCTTATGTCTCTCTCCTCTAAGTTAGATACTGTGAGATCCATGCAATGATTTTTCTCTTGCTTTATTTTTGTAACATTGTAAATTTTCCTGAGAAACTTGGATAGCTCCAGCGCCCCCCGCGTCCCTGGAAAGGATAAGCGGAAGCGAATGGATGGATGGAACTTGGATAGCAGTTTATTAAAAATAAGATAAGATAAGATAAGATAACCTTTATTAGTCCCACACGTGGGAAATTTGTTTTGTCACAGCAGGAAGTGGACAGTGCAAAAGTTATGACGCAAAAATTAGAATACAATAAGAATAAATACAGTACACAGCTGTACAGAATAGAATAAAATAATATACTATATACAGTAGAATAAAATAGAATAAAAATATACAATAAGATAAAAATAGAATACGAATGCTATATACAACTGAGTAAAAATACAACGATGCCAGAAAAGATTATTGCACTTAGTGTTATTGCACATGTGTGGATGTGTGTGTTTGTTCAGTTAAAGTCTTTGTTGTGGAGTCTGACAGCAGTGGGGAGGAAAGACCTGCGAAATCTCTCCGTCCCACACCGTGGGTGCCGCAGTCTCCCACTGAAGGAGCTGCTCAGTGCTGTCACAGTCTGCTGCATGGGGTGGGAGATGTTGTCCAACAGGGATGACAGCTTAGCCGCCGTTCTCCTGTCACTCACCACCTCCACTGGGTCCAGAGGGCATCCTAGAACAGAGCTGGCCCTTCGGATCACCCTGTTCAGTCTCTTCCTGTCCCCAGCAGAGATGCTGCCGCCCCAGCAGACCACGCCATAAAAGATAGCAGAAGCCACAACAGAGTCATAGAAGGTCTTCAGGAGTGGGCCCTCCACCCCAAACGACCTGAGTCTCCGCAGCAGGTACAGCCTGCTCTGCCCTTTCCTGTAGAGGGCGTCTGAGTTATGAGTCCAGTCCAGTCTGTTGTTCAGATGAACACCAAGGTACCTGTAGCTGTCCACAGCCTCAATGTCCATACCCTGGATGTTCAGTGGTTGCAGTGGAGAATGCTTGTGCCTGCGGAAGTCTACCACCAGCTCCTTGGTTTTACTGGCGTTGATCTGGAGGTAGTTCAGCTGGCACCAGTCCACAAAGTCTTGAGTCAGTCCTCTGTACTCCTTGTCGTCCCCATCAGTGATGAGGCCGACTATTGCAGAGTCATCAGAGAACTTCTGCAGGAAGCACTGGGTGGAATTGTGGGAGAAGTCTGCAGTGTAGATGGTGAAGAGGAACGGAGCCAGAACCGTTCCCTGTGGGGCCCCCGTACTGCAGACGACCCTGTCCGACACACAGCCCTGAGTCCTCACATACTGTGGTCGGTCGGTGAGGTAGTCCAAAATCCAGGTAGTGAGGTGATGGTCCACTCCAGAGTTCTCCAGCTTGTCCTTCAGAACCGAGGGAAGAATGGTGTTGAAGGCACTGGAGAAATCAAAGAACATGATTCTCACAGTGCTTCCAGCGGTCTCCAGGTGAGCGAGGGAACGATGTAGGAGGTGAATGACGGCATCATCCGCTCCAATGCCAGGCTGGTAGGCAAACTGAAGTGGGTCCAGTGATGAGCTTATTAGGCGCCGAAGCTGAGCCAGGACCAACCGCTCCAGGGTCTTCATCAGGTGGGATGTCAGAGCCACCGGCCTGTAGCTGTTGAGGTCCTTGGGGCGTGAAGTCTTTGGCACTGGTACAACACAGGAGGTTTTCCAGAGCTGTGGGACTCTTCCCAACCTCAGGCTCAGGTTGAAGAGGTGCTCCATCACCCCACACAGTTGGTCCGCGCAGGACCTGACGACCCTCGAGCTGATGCCATCTGGACCCGCTGCCTTCTTGCCATTAATCCTCCTCAGTTCCCTCCTAACCTGGGTGGTTGAGAGAGACAGGCTGGAGCCTTGTGTTGAGTGTGTATTGGATGCTGTTGTTGGGGGTGGGGGGGAGTGAGCAGGGTGAATAGAGGAGGTGTGAAGTGTCTGAGGTGTCAGAGGTGGAACAGCAGCAGTGGGGGTGGGTGAGTCTGCAGCCGATGTTGTAGACTGTCTCATGGTTGAATCAAATCTGTTGAAGAAATGATTCAGTTCATTTGCCCACCTCACATCCCTCCCAGGCAGAGAGTTCTGCTGTTTGTGGCCTGAGATGGTTCTGAGGCCTCTCCAGACTTCACCAACGTTGTTTTGTTGAAGCTGGTTCTCCATCTTCTGCCTGTAGCCGTCCTTCCCATTCCTTATCAGTCCCCTCAACTCTCTCTGCACCCTTTTCAACTCCATTGACAGATATACAGTGGGGCAAAAAAGTATTTAGTCAGCCACCAATTGTGCAAGTTCCCCCACTTAAAATGATGACAGAGATCAGTAATTTGCACCAGAGGTACACTTCAACTGTGAGAGACAGAATGTGAAAAAAAAATCCATGAATTCACATGGTAGGATTTGTAAAGAATTTGTTCGTAAATTAGGGTGGAAAATAAGTATTTGGTCACCTCAAACAAGGAAAATCTCTGGCTCTCACAGACCTGTAACGTCTTCTGTACGAAGCTTTTCTGTCCCCCACTCGTTACCTGTATGAATGGCACCTGTTTGAACTCATCATCTGTATAAAAGACACCTGTCCACAGCCTCAAACAGTCAGACTCCAAACTCCGCCATGGCCAAGACCAAAGAGCTTTCGAAGGACACCAGGAAAAGTATTGTAGACCTGCACCAGACTGGGAAGAGTGAATCTACAATAGGCAAGCAGCTTGGTGTGAAAAAATCAACTGTGGGAGCAATCATCAGAAAATGGAAGACATACAAGACCACTGATAATCTCCCTCGATCTGGGGCTCCACGCAAGATCTCATCCCGTGGGGTCAAAATGATCATGAGAACGGTGAGCAAAGATCCCAGAACCACACGGGGGGACCTGGTGAATGACCTGCAGAGAGCTGGGACCAAAGTAACAAAGGTCACCATCAGTAACACACTACAACGGCAGGGAATCAAATCCCGCAGTGCCAGACGTGTTCCGCTGCTGAAGCCAGTGCATGTCCAGGCCCGTCTGAAGTTTGCCAGAGAGCACATGGATGATACAGCAGAGGATTGGGAGAATGTCATGTGGTCAGATGAAACCAAAGTAGAACTTTTTGGTATAAACTCAACTCGTCGTGTTTGGAGGAAGAAGAATACTGAGTTGCATCCCAAGAACACCATACCTACTGTGAAGCATGGGGGTGGAAACATCATGCTATGGGGCTGTTTTTCTGCCAAGGGGACAGGACGACTGATCCGTGTTAAGGACAGAATGAATGGGGCCATGTATCGTGAGATTTTGAGCCAAAACCTCCTTCCATCGGTGAGAACTTTGAAGATGAAACGAGGCTGGGTCTTCCAACATGACAATGATCCAAAACACACCGCCCGGGCAACAAAGGAGTGGCTCCGTAAGAAGCATTTGAAAGTCCTGGAGTGGCCTAGCCAGTCTCCAGACCTCAACCCCATAGAAAATCTGTGGCGGGAGTTGAAAGTCCGTGTTGCTCGGCGACAGCCCCAAAACATCACTGCTCTCGAGAAGATCTGCATGGAGGAATGGGCCAAAATACCAGCTACTGTGTGTGCAAACCTGGTAAAGACCTATAGTAAATGTTTGACCTCTGTTATTGCCAACAAAGGTTATGTTACAAAGTATTGAGTTGTATTTTTGTTATTGACCAAATACTTATTTTCCACCCTGATTTACGAATAAATTCTTTACAAATCCTACCATGTGGATTCATGGATTTTTCTTTCACATTTTGTCTCTCACAGTTGAAGTGTACCTCTGGTGCAAATTACTGACCTCTGTCATCATTTTACGTGGGGGAACTTGCACAATCGGTGGCTGACTAAATACTTTTTTGCCCCACTGTACAACTGTACTCTACTGGAAAGGTTTTGTTGCTCTCTAGAAGAACCGCAGGCCACACTATAATGTCAGGCTACAAATATCAGCATTCACCATCTAATGTCAAACTTCATGTTCACATAAACCTTTGCAACCTCAGTGGTGTGCACGGAGTTGGTTTGCATACCTCAGCAACTTCTGGATTTGGCTTGCAGTGTTTTCATTTTGGTGGCACGGTGGCACGGTGGTTAGCACTGTTGCCGCACAGCAAGAAGGTCCTGAGTTCAATTCCAACATCAGGCCGGGGTCTTTCTGTGTGGAGTTTGCATGTTCTCCCCGTGTTTGCGTGGGTTCTCTCCGGGTACTCCGGCTTCCTCCCACCGTCCAAAGACATGCAGCTTGTGGGGATAGGTTAATTGATTAATCCAAATTGTCACTAGGTGTGAATGTGAGTGTGAATGGTTGTCTGTCCCTATGTGTTAGCCCTGCGACAGACTGGCGACCTGTCCAGGGTGTACCCCGCCTTTCGCCCTATGACAGCTGGGATAGGCTCCAGCGCCCCCCGCGACCCTGAAAAGGATAAGCGGAAGCGAATGGATGGATGGATGGATGTTTTCATTTCGTTTTTGTTGCCACTATGTACCTCTAGGTAGTCCTGCTGCTCTCAAAGTGTGGGCTCCACCTGTTGGCCTGCACTGCAAACACAAGAGATGACCAAGCTTCATTATCTTCTGTCACCTGAGATGAGCTGCACTCACCCGTCACCCCCAAAACTCCCCCTCTCTTTCTCTCCATGTAAAAAGTGTGGGGACTTGATTATCAGTCATGTCGGCGAACTGTGATCCGCTGTAACCCACTGACGAGATTGAAACACACCTGCATGATACACACACACACATACACACACACGCTCTACATGAAGTCAAATTAAACGACTCAACCCCTTGTTATTTCCTGACACTTTCAATGTTCCTCCTACTCTGTATGCATGTGATTGTGTGTGTGTGTGAGTGAGTGTGTGTGTGTGTATTTCTCCACAGTTTACAGATGGATCATTTCCATCTTTTTCTGCTTTTATTTCATCCCTCTTTCTCTTTTATGTCTCCACAGACAGATTAATCATCCCGGGTGGTACTGTGGGCAATGTGTTTTTGGATCCTTACTAACCTTCATGCCACTTTTCTTATTCCACAGGCTTCCAGAAACCAGACTGTTGTGCAGAGCTGAAATGATTAGGTGGTCATTATCAGCCAGTATAAAATTAGTTAGCAACAATTAAGATTCGTTTTTAAATATTGTTTTAAGAAAAATATATATCTGATATTTCCCCTTTGTCCTTATCAAATGGAAAAGTGGCAAGATAAGAAATTTAAATATCTACATTAATGCTGAAGCATGACTTTGATTACAAAACATCCGTCTAATGTTGATTGAGGGGAAGAGAGACATCATCCCTCAAGCTATAAACCCGTATTCAGTCATGACTTTCTACCTCTGTGGCAACAAAAATAAATTCTTGTAGGTTAAACTGGGCTTGCCAAACACAAGTGTGGACAGACTCTAAAAGAACCCCACAAAATTAAAACTTCAAAAAGCATGTAATGCAAAAACTGTAAAAGACTCTCTTCCCAATACTCTCCAGTCAAAACCAGTATCTGATCTGGTTAATATCTCATTTTCTTGTCCTTGAATATATAATATCTGAAACTTGCCTGAATTCACAGAAATCTGAATAGACTTAAATTAAGGCTAATACAGTAACTCAGTATTTACATAGATTATGTAATATGCTCTCTCTTACTGCAGCATTCTGGATCAACTGATGGCTTTTCAGGGAGGTTTTTGGACTATCTGATAATAATGAATTATAACACTCCAGCCTAGAAGTAATAAATGCATAAAGCATCACTCTGAGACAGGATGTTTCTAATTTTACACCTGCTGCACTAATGCAAGAAAGCATCCTTCATTTTTGTTTAGTAAGTGCATTGAGAAAAATATCCCTGTCAAAAATGACTCCAAAATTAATCACAGTGATAGAATCCAAGGTAACGTTAAGTGTTAGTTTCTGGTTAGTCACCATGTTTCTAAGATTTTTAGGGATAAGTATGGCTGATTATTAATTAAGCGTATTACGCTTAATTGGTTGATTGGTAGCTCTGTAATGTATTGAAATGTCTTATATAATGATTTTTCATACTAATTTTACATTTTCATGGCTACAAATTTTAGGTTTTCCTACATGTGTAATCCCTCAGTGATCGGGCCTTGGACCTATTTTGTTTTCACTATGTCTAACCCAGTTTTTTCTCTGTCCACTGTTCTGCTGATGATACTCTGCTTAAATTCGTTTTTAAACCTAAAAATCTCAACATGATCACTAATATCAGTTTGTTTCACTTCCCTTACTGACAGGCTATCTCGGCATTACTTCTATTGCAACCCTGGCAATACTCTTCCTTCCAGTCGCAATTATTTTAAAAGGGGTGGCTGTAGCTCAGGAGCTAGGGCATGTCACCTACTAACTGGAAGGTTGGTGGTTCCAGTCTGTGTGCCCAAGTTGCTCAGTGATATATCCATAGGTGTGTAAATTTTAAATGAAAAGCATAGAAAAAAAATGCATGGGTGAATGAAGCAAGTTGAATAAAGCACTTTGAATGCTCAGGTAGCCTAAATAACAAAACAACACTAAGTGTTGAAATGCAAAACTCACACCTATACCATTAATCACTGAGTCTTCTTGTTCTAGTAGATACTCTAACCTTTCTCGATCTAGATCACTGCACACTGCTCACTTGCACATCACAGTTTCCTCAAGCTAAGCTAACTTATGCTATGCTGCTAATAAAAACTAGTTGTCGATCTCATATCAGTCCTATTTTTTGGCACCTTCCATTGACTTGCAGTGTAATTTAGAATTCATAAAAAAATCACAAATATAAAGTCCTTCCAGGCACACCCAGTTTGTAGGTGCTTTCCTCAATCCCCTGGCTGGCTGAACCATATATATTGTCACTAGTTTCTGAAATATATATTCTAAGCATTTGAATATAAATAAAGGTTAAAAGAAAGAGTACAAAATATTTTTAAAATCATGTAAAGATTACATATTATATAGAGATATAACAGTTTCTAACAGTAATTCCAGTGTGAGGGTGATCCTTTTACCCAAAATATGTCAGGTTAGCTAGCTAGAGTTCTTCTCTCTCTCTCTCTCTCTCTCTCTCTCTCTCTCTCTCTATATATATATATATATATATATATATATATATATATAAATATATATATATATATGCTCCAGTGATTGGAGCACTCAGTGCCGTGACCCTCAAGCTAGGCTAGTTTGGTTCCAGCAAGTCAACATCCAAGATCTTTTTCCAAAAGACCACAGTCCTAGCCACACCAAAGACCCTTAAGCTCTGGTAGAGGACCTGAGCTTGAAGGATAAAGACCGCCCTGAGAGGCGAGTGGGGAATTAATTTGTATAAACGAAGAAGTTTAGTATTCGTAACATGGGCTTCTTATCCAGGTAACCTACACTTATTTTTCTAGATGTACAAGAACATTATAATTTTGTTATATATCAGTACACCGTTGAATCTGAATTGAATCTGAATCTAACCTTTCATATAAATATACATATTAACATTTAAGGGTCTTTAACATTCGCGCTCTCTTCTCTCTCTGTCGTATTCCTATTCAGTAACATCTATAGATTCAACCTTGTGTCGTTTTACGTTTCTCTCCATTTCCTCTATACCAGTTGTTCAGCCCACATTAGCATGTGAGAGACAGCAAGCGGATAAAGAAAATAAACAAAAGACAGAAAAAGAGGAAAGAGGAGGCGATGGAGAAAGACAAAAGTCCAGCTGTGAGATGAACATGGGATGAACGGTGGGAGAATGAAACGGATCTCATCTTCCAGGGAGAGAAACTTCCACAGCATGGCTGGGTTATTACCATGTAAATCACACACACACACACACACACACACACACACACACACACACACACACACACACACACACACACACACATATATTCGGGAGGATGTTGCACAAACACAATTCACACCAGTACACACTCCTTTGACACAGTTTGATTGGATGTTTTTGAATGAAGTTGGCTCCTGCCTGGTATTTTGATGAAGTTGGTTATTTATTGGGTGATGAAATTAAGTTAATTGCTTATTGGTATTTTAATTAAGTTTCTTTCTCCCTCAGTGTTTGAGTGATTTTTTGAGTATTTATTGGTATTTTAATGAAGTATTATTTGGCTGCAGACTCAGTGGGAGAGCAGCTGAACAGGCATACACACAGCAGGTGGCCCCAAAACACACATGTACACATACGCACACACACGAACCCACACTTTGAGACATACAGTTCATAACTAACAGAAGTGTACACATGATGACATGTTAACACGCAGCTAAGCAAACAGATTTACGTGTATCTCTTTCATGAAGACATTCAGTTACTAAGCTTAAGTTAGTTATCTGAGGATAATGCTAGCATCATTCTACATGACAAAAGGATAATCCATTAGTGTTTTTCTCCATACTTTGACTCAGTTTGAAGCCCGCTGGTCCTTGCTAAAGACACAACTCTTAAAAACACATCAATAACATTATCTTCAATCATTTTCAAAAGCAGTCCTATAGTTTTGTGACTAAGTGTGAGACTGAGTCAAAGTAAACGTGAATGTGTGTGTGTGATTAAGTTACACAATAACTTGCACCAAATTTCTTTCTTTTTGAGTGCCACATTTAAGGAAGCCTGTTGAAGCCAGTAAAGAAAATACTGTCTGCAGTGATTACCCCCCCCCCCCCCCCAAAAAAAAAAAATCACTTTAAAAATGTTTTCATATAAATATGACAACTTTGTCAAGAAGAAAAATTTAACAAATTCACGATGTAAAAATTCAATACTGTGAGAACAGTAAAAACTACGAGTTAAAAAGTTAAAAAATTAACATGAAAAAAATATCAAAGGATACAAATTTTTAAAATTAGCTCATCAAATTGGTTGGAAAGATAAAAAAGGTCAAAGAACAAGTATGACTTACTGAAGTAAAGAACCTATGAGAAAATTTTAAAAACTGAGGTGAAACAGTCAACACTAAAAGAAAAGTAAGCAAAACAAAGAAAACAGTTGTCATAGCTACCAGACTTAAAAAGATTACTGACTTAAAAGAAAAATTCACGCCTAACTCTTACATGATCTATTTTAGTAGCAGCAGTGGGCTTCAACACATACAGGAATACCTGGAAACACAACACCTTACTTACAATTAAATTCCTGAAGGGAAAGAGAAGTCACTCTTGTATAATTATAGACGTTACAAACATCGATATGAAAAATAAAAAATCCACATAAATAGAGTTCACATAAATATTTCAGCATTCAATTCTAATGCAGGAGATCGCTGCCTTTCTACTTTGTTTAAAGTGAAATCACCATCTACTTTCACTTTTGCATGACACTGTTTGGGAGGACATACAGGCCCAAGAGTTTGTAGTTCATTAGACCACTGAGCTGTAGAGATAACTGAACCCTCCGGTGTGGCACTGCTGAGCAGATGCTTTCTGACAGTCTCTTAGGAAACACATCTGCAGCTGCTAGTTTGTGTCACATGTTGTTCCAGGGTTGTGACAATATGATTTAAGGTGGCATGTTTAGTTTCAACATGCTAAGCATTGCTCTTGGCTGTATACTACTGTATGGGCATTAGACTGCAGAGTGTCTGCATGGCTGAACAAGCAGGGCCCTCTGTGAGCGATCAGTCAGAGTTAGAAAGCTCACACTTATGAGAGAGTGCTGGCTCCATCGTGTAGTCATTTACTCATTTGCCTAACAAGTGAAAGTTCTACAGTTTGTTCCCAGGAGAAGACAAAAATCCCTTTGGAGTTTCCTCAAGAAAGGCATCTGGTGTAAAGATAAATCTAATATGTGACATGATGCCCTGTGAATAAGGAAGCTACTGAAAGAAACTTGTGAGGGAGTTACTGCAGCTCTCATAGGAAGACACACTGACGTAAATCACTTTCTAGCACTTTGAAAGGTTTAAGAACAAAAAAAAGGGGGGGGAAAAGCACCCCCCCCTCACCAAACAAATGACTTGATGCTCAAAACAGAGAGATTAGATGACAAGTTAGACTATATGTATAAACTCAGTTCTAATTTATATAAACACCTTTGGACATAGTCAAACTCATAAACTTTGTCATGGATATTAATTGGATAAGGTTTATTCAAGATATTTCACTCTTCAGTATCTTATAGTATAATACCAGGACGAGCTATTTTTAAAGCAAAAATTAATCTGATGGTCAGAAACATTTGCCTGTTGTGAAGATTCTTTCGTCATGTGTTATATCTCCTCTAGTTGGGTAGGACATGACATGAAAGAAGAATCAACGTTCCCAAGTCCCAGGCAGCCACAGAAACATCATCTCTCTTAAAGAACAAAGGAGCATCAAGCAGATCCACAAACAAACGAGTACAAAATCCTCAGAGTGAGCTAAAGCCAAAACAACAACTAAGTAGAAGATGAAACATGACAGAATCAAACCAAAAAAAACCCACTTGATTTTGTTATCCTAGACATTAATGAACTAGTGTTTAAATTTCCTTGAATTCTGTTTCCCGGATGGGACAGAAAGGAAAAAATTGTAACTTTTAGTCCCTTATTAAAAAAACCCAAATGATTCTTGACCTTAGAGACAAAAAAATTAAGATTTTTTCATTTATGTCCTCATCAAATGTGGTCTACTTTTCTTCTGGGCCATATCTGCCCACGTTTGGTCAGGGCTCTGAAAATGTGCCTGCAGTGTCCAGAACCAGAGGTATCAAAACAGTCCCAAACCAAGATGCCCCCTCCACCGTGCTTCCCAGATGGTGTCCGTGTAGAGAATCCTTTTTATATCGCAGTGTTGTGAATTTTTGGGTAAAAACTGTTTTCTTTTCCTGGCATTATGCTGAGAGGCTGGCTCTATTCTCCCCCAGAAAACAACACATGTATTCATTGTATAATATTTAGATTGTGATTTACTGAGATTCTCACTTAGAATGAGTTTTTACCTTTCAGAGCTATTTGGCTTTGTGATGCTGCACTGATGTTATTGAGTTTCACGTTTTTTTTCACATTTTTGCTGCTGTAACACAATAAATTTCCAGCTTTTAGGATAAATTAAGTGTATCTTAGCTTAAACATTCCTGTCTAGTGAGGCTATGGAATGTCCTCCTAGAAGAGCAAAGACGTGGTCTTTTGTTTTAGAGAATAGTGGCTTACTTCAGCCACTTTTCTTTTCTTTTAACAATTCTAATTTAGTGGACATATTTAAACAAGTGGTAGATGTTTCTTTGGCAACAAACCAGCCAAACAGTGCTGAGAAAAAAATATTTTGTCATTAACCCTGACTTTGTATGGCCTACTTTTATACATTAGCACTAACTCAAAACAACAGTTTATAGTGCAGCATAAAGACGGTACCTGATAAGAAGTAACTTTTTTCTAAATTGAAAGTGAGCACCCAACATATTCAATAAAGATAAAGAAGGTAGAACTGTCATTGCCCTTTATTAGTCTACAACTGTGACTTAAATGAAAATTGGAGTTTTTAGGACCAGAAGTTCTGGTTATTGTGAAGGGGTCACAAACTCACAGACATATTCAATCTGTCCTTGGCCCACGCTGTGGTACCGGCCTGCTTCAAATCCACCTCCATCGTCCCGATACCCAAAAACTCCAACCCATCTTGCCTCAATGATTACCGCCCAGTAGCACTCACCCCCATCATCACTAAGTGCTTAGAGCAGCTGGTCCTAGCACACTTCAAATCCTGTCTCCCCCCCACCCTGGACCCCCACCAATTCGCATACCGCCAGAACAGGAGCACAGAGGATGCAGTCTCCATCGCACTGCACTCTGTCCTCTCACACCTGGACAACAACAACACCTACACCAGAATGCTGTTTATAGACTTCAGTTCAGCGTTCAATACAATCCACCCCTCACAACTCATCAGGAAACTGACAGACCTGGGCATCAGTTCCCTCATCTGCAAATGGATACTGGACTTCCTGACCAACCGCCCCCAACATGTCCGGCTGGATAACCGCTGCTCATCTACAATCACGATGAACACCGGTGTACCACAAGGCTGTGTGATGAGCCCTTTCCTCTACTCCCTCTTCACCCACGACTGCAGACCTGCTGATGGTTCCAACACCATCATTAAGTTTGCAGATGACACCACGGTGATTGGCCTCATCAGTGACAACGATGAGGCCGCCTACAGGGAGGAGGTGGATCGTCTGGCTGAGTGGTGCGACAGAAACAACCTGCTGCTTAACACCGAGAAGACCAAGGAGCTCATCGTAGACTACAGGAGGAATGCTGACCCACATCCACCCATCCACATTAAGGGGACGGCTGTGGAGCGTGTGAGCAGCTTCAAGTTCCTGGGAGTCCACATCTCCGAGGATCTCACCTGGACGACCAACTGCTCCAAGCTGGTCAAGAAGGCTCACCAGCGCCTCTTCTTCTTGAGGACTCTGAGGAAGAACCACCTGTCCTCAGACATCCTGGTGAACTTCTATCGTTGCACCATCGAGAGCATCCTGACCAACTGTATAACAGTCTGGTACGGGAACTGCTCTGCCTCGGACCGGAAGGCGTTGCAGAGGGTCGTGAAAACTGCCCAGCGCATCGCCGGAGCACCACTTCCTGCCATAAAAGACATCTACAGGAAGCGGTGTCTGAAAAGGGCTGGGAAAATCATCAAAGACCCCAGTCACCCATCACATGGACTCTTCACCCTCCTGCCCTCTGGGAGGCGCCACAGGAGCCTCCGGACTAAGACCACCAGGTACCGCTTCTTCCCCACAGCTGTCAGACTCCTGAACTCTGCCTCCTGACATCTGACCCACGTTAAACTCATGGACTGAACATACACAGACCCACAATGGACAACTGTACCCTCAAACACACAATAATAACATGGACTGAACCACCACTCACAACCACCAGCACCATCCATTTCTGTAATATACTCACATATCTATATTATTGCTAATATATATTGTAATATATCTATATCACTAAAGCACTTCTGGATGGATGCAAACTGCATTTCGTTGCCCTGTACCTGTGCATGTGCAAAGACAATAAAGTTGAATTCTATTCTATTCTATTCTAACCTTTTTTGGTCTGAGCCCTAAAACCAAATGTAAACAGTCCAACAGTGTTTCGAAGCTCTATCCCATTGAAAGAAATAACCAGATATTCCCCCTTGAGTTTTAAATCTCCAAATTGTTCCTGACACAGACAGATTAATCATTACAGTCAAGGTACTGAACACAAGTCTGTCAGGGTTACGGGTTCATTTCCACAGTGGAGCAGTACTCCAGCCGTTATTCTTTTGGTTGCCTGGAGGGCAGAGGAGGCTTCTGGGTAGTGAGAAGGGACAGGTCTGGCTATCAGTCACGCACACACAGACACACACACAGAACACAACACAAAAAGCTGAGAGCTGTGAGAACATTTTCTTGTGGCCTCAAGGTGTCAGGAGATCCATCAAACCACCAACAACTAATTATTACCTTCCTTTCCTTTCTCACTGCACAAGTGTGTGTGTGTGTGTGTGTGTGCGTGTGTGTGTGTGTGTGTGTATTGGCCCCCGGGGTCCGTTGGTGTACATAATGGCTTTTTGAAGAGATTGTCGGTTTGTAAAGACATTTGATTGACATCTCCTGATGTCTCAATCCAATTAGAGAGAGAGAGGTCCTTTGTGCATGTGTGTGTATGTGTGTTTGTGTGTGTGTGTGTGTGCGTGTGCATGTGTGTGTGTGTGTGTGTGTGTGTGTGTGTGTGTGAGAAAGAGAGATGAGAGAGATGTCTCCGAAATATGTGAGGGTGTAAGTTGATTAATTCAATACTTTTGATATTCAATGAATTGTTTAAATCGTGTGTTGGGTAAAAAAAATAAAATCAAAAACAAAACTTAAAAAGTGAAATGTTGACATGTTTCTAAAAAAATGTTCATTTATTAAACTCTTGACTCCACTGGGCCATATCACGGAAACTAATCAGTTTCCCAAGCAGCAGGACTCACTACGTGATCTTTGAACGTCAGAGGTTGGACAGGAGTGAGTCATTCATTTAAAAAGTACTCAGCTACATCAAAACCCTGAAGAAATTTATTTGATTCATTTTATGCTTCAATTAAACACGCTCTCTTTATTTGCCACATTTGCACAGTTTTAAACAACAGGACTGACCTGTGTGTGAAATTATTCTTATTAAAGGATCACAAGGTATGTAGCAAATTATTATTGTTCGTGCCATATTAATAAAAAAAAATCGTATTTAAAGAAAAATAGTTTAAGTTTTCAGGAAAAAATACAGACTTCTTATTTTTTGTTATTTTACTCATTTTATTTATTATTGCTGAACAAAAACCGAGCTTTTAAACACAAGAGGTTGCTAACATCAGCCGTTCTTGGTTATGCAAATAATTTTATATTGACAAATAAATATAAACAATAAAAAACAATAAAAAATAAATTAAATACAGGAACCAGTTATTTCAAAAATGTAACACACATAAAAATGTATATACAAACAGAGTTTTTTTTTTAAAATGACCAAATGAATAATAATAAATGGAGAACAGAAACGTTGTTTTTGAAACAGTACTGTGGCCACCATGACCTGTCCCAACTTTTTTTTGCTGATGGCATTAAATTCATGTTGAAACATGCATGAAAAAGGAAAAATGGAAAAGGCGAGAAAACAATGTTATTAGTCCTATAATCAGGAAATTTACTTACAATTACAGACAAACATTTCAAAATATAAAGATATGAATAAATGTCAACACAACTATATTACTGAAACAATTTCAGAAGACGTAAATAAATCATTCAATACATATGACTTTAGATCTAACAACAGTAATTTACCAGTTTTCATTATTACCTTGTCGTCCATTTGAGTGCTTTAAATAAATTAGGAATGAATTTTACTGAAACCTTTATTTGCTTTTTCTAATTTTAGTAAGTCATTTTGCTTCCTTTGTTTTCTTGTGTTGCTGTTGTTTTAGGTTTACTCATATTTATATAAATTGTATCTAATTTTTTCAGTGTATTGAGTTTTATTTCAATTTCAATTTGAAATACTGTTTGATTTTAACCCACAGGAGCAGTAAAATAAACACTTGTCCTAATGAAATAAGCTTGTAGCAAAAGTTATAAACCTCAAAGATGTGGTTAAATAAATACTGAGTAAAATATAATCGAGATTTATTTCCTGTGTTTGGTTTATGTAGAAGAAAATTCACTGCCACGGTCTCATCTGTTATAACAACGAACATTTTCAGGTCTAGAAACACACACACACACACACACACACACACACACACACACACACACACACACACGTACAGGCACACACTTAGGCCTCTCAAGGTCTCTATTCAGTCTGAGTAACAAAGCCCAGGACCTCAACCCAGCATGTCTGAAAAAACACTCTGAGTGTGTTTTGTAAGTGTGTGAGTGTGTTTTGTTAGTGAGTGTGTGACCGTTTGTGTGTGTTTTGTACTTGTGTGTGTGTTGTGCTAACAAGGTCCGGGCCTCAGCGTGATGACGATCTTAACGAGCTGTCTGTCACTCTTCAGCTCTCAGCTCAGACCTCTGTGTCATTAATGACTGTGTGCATGTGCATGTGTGTGTCTGTGTCAGGGGTATAAATGGAATAATGTCTCAGCAGGACAGAAAAAACATTTAGTCTCTTTTGGCGCCACAATGTCAAGGTTTCAATGGCTGCTGTCTCCTTCTGTGATTGTGTGTTTCAGTGTGTGTGTGTGTGTGAGAGAGCAGCTGCCCAATCCCAAATATCAGTATTTTTCTGGGTCCATGTTTAGAATAATGCTCCCCTTTTTGTTTAGTGCTTTTCACAATCAATTTCATCACAGATTTTCTTCCCATAATGCACTGTGCAAGTGTATTTTCTCATTTGGGGAGAAAGCATAAAGTTCACTGTATGAAAGACAAGAGTCTGCATATTTTCTTCAAATCTATTCATTTGCAAGGATTGAAAAATGTCAGAAATAGTGCTGAGCAATTTTGGGAACCACGATTATACAGTCTTTTTCCAAAAGGTTTGATAACCCTCACTTTGATTATGTTGGTGAGTATGCTCTTACTTTATATTATTCTCTTTATATGTAATATTGTTATCTTTACATTTCATGGCATGTAATGTGTAAAGAATTTGACATTGCACGTTATGTCATCAACGTTAATATCATCCATCCATCCATTCTCTTTTATTAGCAGCTTATCCAGTTCATGGTCACAGAGGGTCTGGAAAAAAGCCCAGATGATATACCCTGGATCAAATATCAGCTAAAGCTGATTTAATATTTTTAATTTCATGCCATTCAATTTAATTCAATTTTATTTATATAGCGCCAAATCACAACAACAGTCGCCTCAAGGAGAAATACAAGTGTCTGCATATTATTAGAATTTCTTTACATTATGGTTACAAGTCTAAGCGAGGACCAGAACTAATTATCATCAGTTTTTTAATCTGCCAATAATTTGCTGGATTTAAGGTAGTGAAAAAGTCCAGTGATTTAAATGTCTTTAAGGGTCAAAATGTATTGTTTCATGTCATGTACAAGAGAGAAAAGAAGAATTTAGCCAGTTTAGGCATTTGTAAGCAGATAATCATTTTAGTTTAAAAACCATCGCATAATAAATATAATGCAGTGATTTCCAGTGGGTCTGAGCGATCCTGAGCTCTTTAAAGCTAAATACAGGAAACACCGTCCATCAAATTGTCAACACACTGTTCAAAAGTAAGTCTCTGTGATGGTATGGGTGTGTTTAAAATACCTCATAAATACTAAATGAAATATGAAGGTTTTAGAGAAACATGCAGACAACAACCTTTTTGAGTAAGGCCTTGATTATTTCAGCAAGACAATGACAAACCACTTAAAGCAGAAACGTGGCCATGTTGCAAAAGATGTGCTAAACTGGACAGCTTGCAGTCCAGATCTGTCACCTTTTGAGAATATTATCAAATATTATCAAAAGAAACACAGAATGGCTCAAACTGTTGAGCAGTGGAAAATCCTACATTAAGTAAAAAGTTTGCTTTTGAAAATATGGAAATTTAGTCTCAGTAATGTGGCCACCATGCCCTGTCCCATTTCTTTGTCAATGGTATTAAATTCACATGATAATATTTCCAAGAAAGACAAAAGTGTATTAAAATCATTTCAATTTTATTGACAGTAGCAATGAAAATGTATTAATTGTTTTCTAATGATATTGCCTAAAAGACACACGTATGCAGGTGGCCCCAGGTGACCCTGTGGATCAGGCGTAGTGGGAGACTTGGGTTCAGACTCAGACTGAATGGGACCTTTGAACACAGATGCAGGGTCAGGCATGGGCAGGACCCACAGGTGTGTGAGTCACAGGCCTGGGCTCCTACAGGCCTGGGCTCTGGGAGCTCTGCAGGCACAGAATAAACACTTCAAGTCTTTATTTTCCTCACTGGGGTGTTGAGAACTGGTAGCTCACAGTCAGTTGACATGGGTTGAGAAACTGTCCTTGATTGGGACTTGGTTCCAGCAGACACGGGTGAGAAGCTAGCTCTCGCTGCAGTGAGGAGCAATAACAATGAGAGCCCCACTGTGTCCTGGAAGAGGGTGCAGAGCAAAAGCTACTGGCTCCTCAGCATCTGCCCATAGCTCTGTCAATGATGAGGGATGAAGCAGACAGCATTCTCTGGCAGCATCACCTTCAAACTGACAGAATAGTGCAGCCTCTGATGAGCGCAGCAGTGTGGCATCAAGGTTGGGCTGTTGGGCGGTAAAATGTCTGTGATTCCTAAAAAACGCCAGATGACTACTCATCACAGGTAATTATGGTCACTGACTCTTGTCCCTAATTCTGCTGATGAGAAGCATGCTTCTTTTAGTGGGAAGCTGGCTGCTGCAGCTTGAAGCCATCTGCCTGCAGTGGTGAGGAGCTAACTGGGTACAACCTGAGGAGCACGTTAGTAGTAGGCCCAGTGGGTGAGAGGCCGTGAAAGGCTGAGCCAACCCACTCTCATCATCGGAGCTTCAGACTGTGGATGGACTGCTGTCAAGCAGGCCTGTTGCAGCAATCACACTTGGGTTCTGGGGTGCTGCTGCAGTGATGTTGAGGTGCTGGGTAACTGAGATGAGGAGTGCTAAGAGCAATGCTTCCTCTTTGAGAGAGGGCTGGAGGAGTGGAAGCAGTTGCATGTGGATGAGGGTAAAGTGTAGTGACAACAGTCCTTTTTCAGCATGGGTACGGAAGATCTGAAATCATTCTGTGTAGATTTCTTCATTAAGAAAACTGGAACATAAACTAAAGCCGAGGAGACCTAAAGACCAAAGTAATACAATAGCCATAAAGAAACGAACCAGGAAGTAGAACTTGATAGAATACAAAACCCAAAAGACCCAGAAACCCCAAAATACAGAAATCCAAATTTAATTACAAAAACTGCAAACTCAGGGTCTATGACCAAAATAGGAATATCTGTGGCAATTTCTGAGACCAAGCTTTTCAGTGGTGACATTAATTGCAATGCTATTCTTACTGACTAATTACCCCAATTATGCCACTAAATGTACTTGCATTTAGATAGCATTTTTCTATTCTTACTGACCGCTCCAAGCACTTTAGGCTACAAGTCATTTTAACTACTATTCTATGCACTTCAAGGACTTTATATACCTCAGTTTAAGGGGTGGCTGTAGCTCAGGTGGCAGAGCAGGTCAGCCACTAATCAGAAGGTCGGTGGTTCGATCCCAGGCTGCATCCTGGCTGCATGCCAAATATCCTTGGGCAAGATACTAACCCCATGTTTGCCTACTGGTGGTGGTCAGAGGGCCCCAGGGCAGCTGTGGCTACAATGTAGCTTGCCATCGCCAGTGTGTGAATGTGTGTGTGAATGGGTGAATGACTGAATGTAGTGTAAAGTGCTTTGGGGTCCTATGGACTAGAAAAGCGCTATACAAATGCATGCCATTTCATAGCCAATTTAGAATCACCAATTAACTTAATATGAATGTATTTAGACTTTGGAAGGAGGCCAGAGGACTAAAGGAAACCCACACAGGCACAAGTAGAACATTAAAGGTGGAGGGCTTGACAAATATAAATATCCACTAAGGAACATGCAAACTCCCCACAGGCAGGTCCTAGTCAGGATTTAAATCAGGAATGTTCTCACTGTGAGGGAAGAGTGCTAACCACAACACCGCCAGGTGACCCCAAGCATTGCAATTTAAGCAAAAGCATCTGGGCTTTGTCATTGAGTTGAGCTGCCAACTACAATTTGTGTCTCTTTTTCTGTTGTAATGCTTGCATTTTCATAAATTCCAGATGTTCCAGTGACTATCAATGGCTTTACTGATCAATGACTTTATTGACATGATAAAGAAAGCAAATTGGTCAGCAAGAAGTTATTTTTATATTTGCAAACCATTCATTATTTGAAATGGGAATCAGAAATAATGCAGTTCTACTTCATCCAAAAGTCCATTAACTCAGTTTAAAATGAGTATATTATACCTCAGACAGAAATCGCTGCACTAATTGTTTTAACAAATTTGCAGACATGTGGCTCTGTTAGTGTTGCTTCAACAGTGGGTCAAGTTGAGAAGTAATCCAGAATGTGGAAGCTAATTTTATGTTGTTTCTCACCTCATACAAGTTTTGCTTTTCATACAGTGCCTCTCTTAATTAAACTTGTCTGGTCTATAAACAAACATCAGTGGAAACTACCCACTGGGACAAATACCTGGACCAAAGTGGTTTACCAATCAGAAATGACTAACAAATCAACACAGTACAGAGAACAAGAACAAATGATGAGTTTCTTGTACCTTCGTGCTTTTGTGTGTTTGCAGTCAGCAAGCTCCTAGCAGACCTTGAATCATCAGTACTGTTACCATGGTGATGTGCAATTTGGAAACAATAGATGAAATATCAAAATTGGCCCTACTGAACTAAATTATGTTTCAGCAGTTCCCAAACAGGATTTGAATAAACACCTTTCAGATAGTGAAAGACTTTTACTTATTGTGGCTGCAGTTTAACTTGAAACAAGCTTAATTAAGTCAAACCATGGCATCTGTGTGTGTTTCTTACAGCACACGCAGTGTTGTTCGCAACCTCTGAGTGCAAACATCCATCTTCAGCTGTGGCTCAGTGAAGCAGAAACACACGCACAACACACACAAAACACACACTGCTATGGTCACACCTCTGTTTTTGAGAGTTTCTAATGTGGGTCTGTGTACTGCTGTGTGTTTGTGTGTTTTGACAGTGCAGGATTGTATTGGTGTTTGAATCAGTTGCTCCACACTCTCAGCATCAGCAAGCCGCAAAGGAGATACTGGAGTGTGCACTAACAGCAAACACACACACACAAAAATAAATCAATTTTACAACCAGAACAACATAAAAACGGTCCAGTCTTTGACACTATAGAGGGAAGTGACATCTTTAAACTTGACTTTGTCTAAAGATCAGAGGATCAAAGGGCCAAAACCCCTGAAAGGAAATCAGGATGCTTTGAATTATATACAGGAGAAAAGAAAGAGTCAGCCAACACAGCCTGTGGGGTGATTGGGGTGGATGGACAGGTCAACAAAGCATCAAAATGAATATAATAATAATTATTACTATAATTTTTTACTATAGACTTTACATTTACACCACAGGAATTTACAGCACAACTTCTCTGTCTTAGATTACAATGTGCTTCACACAAAGAAATTTATGGAATATTCTCCTCTGACCTTCACCCCATGCAAATAATGAAAATACAATATATTAAAAGAAGAAAGAAGTTGCCATTCTTTCAAGTAAATGTCTTGGCATATACTGTTAGTAGTTAGCAGTGTTGGTCAAGTTATTTGAAAAAAGTAATCAGTAACTAATTACTGATTACTTCCCCAAAAAAGTAATCCAGTTACTTTACTGATTACTTATTTTCAAAAGTAATTAATTACTTAGTTACTTAGTTACTTTTTAAAAACACGATTTACAACCTGAATAGGTGATAAAGCGATAGATCTTTCAGCCCAATTCTACTTATAATAATCCATCATACAAAATGTAATCAAATGGAAAAGTCTCCTTTTTTAAAACTTGTTTTATTAGTTTTAATCTTTTAACTTTATGCATCAAGCAAAAATTTAATTATATGCAACGTTCTCTGACTGGAAGAAATTTGTTTAACATCCATCCATCCATCCATCCATCTTCATCCGCTTTATCTGGGGCCGGGTCGCGGGGGCAGCAGCCTAAGCAAAGAGGCCCAGACCTCCCTCTCCCCAGCCACCTCCTCCAGCTTATCCGGGGGAACACCAAGGCGTTCCCAGGCCAGGCGAGAGATATAATCTCTCCAGCGTGTCCTGGGTCTGCCCCGGGGCCTCCTCCCGGTGGGACATGCCTGGAACACCTCACCCAGGAGGCGCCCAGGGGGCATCCTTGTCAGATGCCCGAACCACCTCAGCTGGCTCCTTTCGATGTGGAGCAGCAGCTGCTCTACTCTGAGCCCCTCCCGGATGGCCGAACTTCTCACCCTATCTCTAAGGGAGAGGCCAGCCACCCTTCAGAGGAAGCTCATTTCTGCCGCTTGTATCCGCGATCTCGTTCTTTCGGTCACTACCCACAGCTCGTGGCCATAGGTGAGGGTAGGGACATAGATCGACCGGTAAATTGAGAGCTTCGCTTTTACACTCAGCTCCCTCTTCACCACGATGGACCGGTGCAGCGTCCGCATTACTGCAGCTGCAGCCCCAATCCATTTGTCGATCTCCGGCTCCCTTCTCCCATCACTCGAGAACAAGACCTCGAGATACTTGAACTCCTCCACTTGGGGCAGGAACTCATCCCCGACCCGGAGTGGGCACTCCACCCTTTTCCGGGTGAGAACCATGGCCTCAGATTTGGAGGTGCTGATCCTCATTCCCGCTGCTTCACACTCGGCTGCGAACCGTTCCAGTGCGAGCTGGAGGCCCTCACCCGATGAAGCCAACAGAACCACATCATCTGCAAAAATCAGAGATGAGATTCTGAGGCCACCAAAGCGAAAGCCCTCCGCCACTTGGCTGCGCCTAGAAATCCTGTCCATAAAAATTATGAACAGAACCGGAGACAAAGGGCAGCCCTGGCGGAGCCCATCACCCACCGGGAACGAGTCCGACTTATTGCCGGCAATGTGAACCAAGCTCTTGCAACGGTTGTACAGGGATCGAATGGCCCGTAGCAATGGGCCAGACACCCCATATTCCCGCCATACCTCCCACAGGACACCCCGAGGGACACGGTCGAATGCCTTCTCCAAGTCCACAAAACACATGTAGACTGGTTGGGCAAACTCCCATGCACCCTCAAGTATCCTGGAGAGGATAAAGAGCTGGTCCAGTGTTCCGCGACCAGGACGAAAACCGCATTGTTCCTCCTGTATCCGAGGTTCGACTAACGGACGAACTCTCCTTTCCAGCACCCTGGCATAGACTTTCCCAGGGAGGCTGAGGAGTGTGATCCCCCTGTAGTTGGAACACACCCTCCAGTCCCCCTTCTTAAAGATGGGGACCACCACCCCGGTCTGCTAGTCCACAGGTACTGCCCCTGATCTCCACGCAACATTGCAGAGGCGTGTCAACCAGGACAGCCCTACAACGTCCAGAGCCTTCACGAACTCGGGGCGGACCTCATCAACACCAGGGGCTCTGCCACCAAGGAGTTGTTTAACTGCCTCAGTGACCTCGCCCCCGGAAATTGGCGGGTCATTCCCCTCATCCCCAGACTCTGCTTCCTCCTCGGAAGACGTGTCAGTGGGATTAAGGAGGTCCTCGAAGTATTCCTTCCACCGCCCGACAATTTTCTCAGTCGACGTCAGCAGCGCTCCGCCAGCACTATACACAGTGCAGGTAGAGCACCGCTTTCCCCTCCTGAGACGTCTGACGGTTTTCCAGAATCTCTTCGAGGCAGTCCGAAAGTCTTTTTCCATGGCCTCTCCGAACTCCTCCCACACCCGAGTTTTTGCTTCAGCCACTGCCCGAGCCGCATTCCGCTTGGCCTGTCGATACCTGTCGGCTGCCTCCGGAGTCCCACAGGCTAACCAAGCCCGATAGGACTCCTTCTTCAGCCTGGTGGCTCCCCTCACCTCTGGTGTCCACCATTTGGTTCGGGGATTACCACCATGGCAGGCACCAACCACCTTGCGGCCGCAGCTCAATGCAGCAGCTTCGGCAATAGAGACGCTGAACATGGTCCATTCGGACTCAATGTCCCCAGTCTCCCTCGGAATGCTGTTGAAGCTCTGCCGGAGGTGTGCGTTGAAGATCTCGCGGACTGGGGCCTCTGCTAGACGTTCCCAGCACACCCTCACTACGCGTTTAGGTGCACCAGGTCTGTCCAGTGTCCTCCCCCGCCACCTGATCCAACTCACCACCAGGTGGTGATCAGTTGACAGCTCAGCCCCTCTCTTTATCCGAGTGTCCAGAACATATGGTCGCAGGTCTGCTGATACGATTACAAAATCGATCATCGACCTACGGCCTAGAGCAGGGGTGGGCAATCTCAGTCCACGAGGGCCGGTGTCCCTGCAGGTTTTAAATCTCACCTTGGGTCAACACACCTGAATCACATGATTAGTTCGTTACCAGGCCTCTGGAGAACTTCAGGACATGTTGAGGAGCTAATTTAGCCATTTAAATCAGCTGTGTTGGTTCGAGGACACATCTAAAACCTGCAGGGACACCGGCCCTCGTGGACTGAGATTGCCCACCCCTGGCCTAGAGCGTCCTGGTGCCACGTGCACTTATGGACACTCTTATGTTTGAACAGGGTGTTCGTTATGGCCAAACTGTGATTAGCACAGAAGTCCAATAACAAAGCACCGCTCGGGTTCAGATCAGGGAGGCTGTTCCTCCCAATCACGCCCCTCCAGGTCTCGCTGTCGTTACCCACGTGAGCATTGAAGTCTCCCAGCAGGACAACAGAGTCTCCAGGTGGAGCACCCTCCAGCACTCCCCCCCCCCCCCCCAGGGACTCTAAGAAGGCTGGGTACTCTGAACTGCCACTCGGCGCATAAGCGCAGATGACAGTCAGGACCCGTTCCCCGACCCTAAGGCGCACCCTCCCCGGGCCTGGCTCCAGGGCGGGGCCCCGGTAACCCTATCCCGGGCAGGGTAAACTGTTCCCTCGGTGTCCTTTTCATAAGGGTCTTATGAAAGGACATTTAAACTTATTTTCTGCACATTCCAGCACATAAAATAAAAATATTTTTTGTGTTTACACTCACTCTTTCAAATAGATGCAAGTAAAACACAGCAGAAAATAAATAAAGTCAAAGACTCAGTGGTCCTGTTGCTCTATTTTCACCTGTAAAGCAGGAGTGGGGTAGGCGGAGGTTTACCCTGGTGCAGGTGTGCCGCAGCGGTCAGTGGAAGAATCTGCGAGTTTCTCTGTGAATTTCCCATTACGTCGTAACGCACTCGGTGCTTGCTTGGAAGTTTAGGGTTTTTTTTCGCTGTAAAAAGAAGTTTTCTTCCCACGCACAACGGACGCTAATGTTTTTAGGGAATCAAACTCAAAATAAGGTCAGTACTTCCACGCTTTAAACGCTGCACGCTCATACTCTCTCCTGCACTCGATATATGATCCATTGTTGATCTGCACACAGCTGTTGTCATGAACGTCGCACTCGCTTACGTCATTGTCAGAGACATTCTCGCAAAAAAATCACGGTTTTAGTAACACAGTAACGCAGCGTTCATATGGGAAAGTAGCGGTAATCTAATTACCGTTTTTGCAATAGTAATCCCCTACTTTACTCGTTACTTGAAAAAAGTAATCAGATTACAGTAACGCGTTACAAGTAACGCGTTACTGCCCATCTCTGGTAGTTAGTCCTTAATGTACTTTGGAACAAGGCTATGTTGTGCTTTAAAAGTGATTAGAAAGACTTTAAAACTATTACAAAAATTAACATGCATGCCAGTGTGAATTTTCTAGCATTGGAGTAATATGTTTATGTTTCTGAAGACTAACAATCCCGGAAATAGTGCTTTGAATCGTCTTTTTTTTTTTTTTTTTTTTTTTAAATGACATCAGAAACAGCAGTATGCGACATTACGTGATGGCAGAGCTTCAGTTCATCCTTTGTCATTTTTTTTTTTTTTTTTTTTTTAATAAATAGGACAGGGGGAATGAATGAGAGAAAGAGGGGGAGAGAAAGAAAGAAAACCAAAGGGGAGAAGAGACGGTGAGAAGGGGGGGGAAGAGAGAGAAAAAAAAAAAAAAGAACTCCTGGGTCACCTGTATGGAGAAAAAAAAACAAACAAACAAAAAAAACAAACAGAGGAGACAGCAAACAACAAAGAGCAACATAATAATAGAGAAAACAAAGCACCATCACAATAAACTAGCTAGTCATAGATATCAATATTTACTAAATAATAAACGATATTGTGCAGCACGCAAGATAGACAGCGCACAGTGTGCTTTGAGGCAGCAGCCAAGAAAGCTTTAGTCCGCGTCTGTGAATACCCATGTGTGCATACCTGTGTGGATCAGCATGCTTGCATTCCAAAGGTTTCTCCATGTAATGATCTGCTAGGGAGTGTGGGGGGGCCACAGCCCCGTCCTCCAGGGTGTGAAGCGGGTATGGAGGAGATCAAAACTCCAGACATCCAGAGGCCCCCAGAACACAAGAAACCATGGAAGACCAACAGAGGGGCAGCCGCGCCACTGTTCCAGTAAGAGCTGAGGAGAGTCCCAGATGAGGGCTCGCCCAGCAGCCGCGGAGCAGAAGTCAGGGGGAGTTGCAGTGACGCGCCCGTGAGCTCCGCCGGCCCCCAGCTGTGCCTGAGTGACCGAGCCCCAGGCCGAGAGGCCGGGGGCACCCCACCTCCAAAGGGGCCCGAGCGAGCCCCAGGCCCCAGGCCCCGACAAGCGGCCGCCAAGGAGTGAGCCGGTGTGTACCCGGACGCCCACCCCCAGACACAAAGAACCACCAACACACCGACACCTGAGGGAGTCCGCCACCGGCAGGGGAAGTGGTGGTGGGTGGAGATAGGCCTCCAAACCTTGGAGGGCCTGAGGTGTCCCCAGAGAGGTGGCGTCTGATACCCAACCTGACATATAGACACAGACATACAGGCACACACAGACACAAACATCCATTCCCACCCTCATGCTCTCATATGCACTCACTCCACACTCAACCAACGTGGAGACAGACATAAAGAGACGCTGTACACACAATCACACTCCCCAAGCGTACTCTACCAACCGGGTCTAGGTACCCTTGCCCCTGGAGGGGGGAATTGCACCCAGACCCAGGTGGTGTTACCCTTTTCCCTGCGGTGGGAGAGGCAGACCACCCCGACTCCGCAGCAGCAGGGAGGCCCCACACCCCAGACCGCAGTCGGACGGCCAACTCCTCCTACTAGCCCTCCCGCTCCAGCAGGCCGCTTTGAATCGTCTTAAGTTGGTGACGTGACCAAAAACTGATAGAAGAATAGGTTCCTGTTATTAATCTCTGAGTCTCTTCCACAGCATGTCTTTATCCTGTCTTCCTTCTCTCACCCCAACCGGTCGCAGCAGATGGCCCCGCCCCTCCCTGAGCCTGGTTCTGCCAGATGTTTCTTCGTGATAAAAGGGAGTTTTTCCTTCCCACTCCCAAAGTGCTTGTTCATAGAGGGTCATAGGATTGTTTTTTTTTTCTATGTATGTATTATTGTAGGGTCTACCTTACAATATAAAGCACCTTGAGGCAACTGTTGTTGTGATTAGCGCTCTATAAATAACATTGAATTGAATTGAATTGAATTGAATTGAAAGTGAGAAAAAGTAAAATTCAGCAGGACAATAAACCAAAACACACCAACAAGTCCATCTCTGAAAGGTTTAAACAAAAACAAAAGGAATGTATTGGATTTACCTAGAAAATGTCTGGACTTCATGAGCTGCTTTGGAATTAAATTAACAGGTTATTTGTGCTTGAAACTGGTGAAGTATCAGAGTGAAAGTGGAAACAAGAACCTCTCTGAGGCGCATACAAGAGCCGGGACACTATATTTATACTGGGCTTTTAATAAGATGAGAAGCTGTGTAGCTAGAAGTATGAGGTCGGTGGAGGGAAAGTGGATGTCTGTCTTTATACTTCTTTATAAGCATAAAAACAGACATATACTGTCTTTATAATCCTAAAATAAAGAGTCACTATGTGGGACAGGTTTATATTATTAACTGGTAAATATATGATGTGCATTTCAGAACATGTTGCAAGGGGTGAAAAAAGTAATGTAATGAGTAGTGTAACAAGTTTATTTCTCCGGAGAGTAATTAAGTGATGTAATGTGTTGCTTCAAAGAAAAAGGAGTAACAAACCCAACACTGGTAATTGGTAATTGGAAGATTGCCACAACAGAGCATGGTCTCACAATAACACTGGTCTCTGCAAGGAAGTCCAGCCCAGTGATTACTGATTAAATATGCTCTCTGTTTATATATTACTGCTTGCATTCCTCTGATGATCACTGGAATTCAGATCAGAGTTGATTCCTTGTTTCTGTGAAACTGTGCCACTGCAGAGACTGCAACTGTTGTTTAGCATCGATAAAGTGTGGGACAGGATGGAAGCTCCTCATTTCCTCATTCAGTCAGTGATCTGCTGAACCTCCTGATTATCAATCTCATGGACAACACCTTTTCTGTTACCAGCTTGAAAAGTCCACGGCAATTAATCTTCTCAAAACATCAAAATAAATAATTCCAATACTTGTGATGTGTAACAATGAGATGTGCAGATATAAGTCATTACTTAATTTACAGGACAAATGAGCATCCTCTTTTAAATCCTTCAGTTGTGTTCAATATTAGGACAGACCCACATAGCAGACATCTGGTGGCTGACATCTGGCATGGTAAGTGGAATGTCATCCAGATATGTGCCAGGCCTGGCATGCCACATCTGGCCCGATAATGGCTTGGTTTATGTGGCCCAGACTCGTAGAAAACAGGTCTTCCCCGGATCCAGTATCAAACTGGCACTTCTGACTGACTGGTGTCATGGCAGGGTGTATGGCAACCAGATGTGGGCCAGGTCTGGCAATGATTCACTGTTTATGTTCCTATTTTCCCTTTTTAGTTAGAAGACCCAAATGCCATGTTGCAATACTATACATCTATGGTAGCCAATGTTTCAAATGCAGGCTTGACAGGTTTGTGAGTGTACACTTTATCCAAAACCTAGTGACGGTTTACCCATCTCTGCCAGTGGGTGGCTGTAACTCAGGAGGTAGAGCAGGTCTCCTACTGATTGGAAGGTTAGTGGTTTGCTCTCTGGCTCCTCCAATCTGCATGTCAAGAGTGTGAGTGTGTATGAATGTAGTTAGGAAGCACTCCGTTTAGAGAAAGTGCGTGAATGTAGCATGATGTAGAGAGCATTTTGAGTAATCTGTGAGAGTAGAAGAGTGTTATATAAGAATCAGTCCATTCACTGTCTGAACAGAGTTTCGTCATCTTACTTTTGCACTGTTATGTTCCGGCACATGTTGTAATTACTTGGCTTAATTAAGGTACACATTAAGCTGACATCTGGGGCCAGAGCTGAAACTGTCCTGGGCCAGCACAGGGCCACCAGTGTGTCTGCAACTGGCCTTGTGCTGGCCCATGTGTGGGCCACCTCTGGCAAACCAGTTCTGGGCCACCAAAGGGCCGTCATTCTTTGTGGTATGTGGGCCATGTGTAAGCACATTGTGTGGGCCAGATCCAGGCCATACCAATTTTGCTTTGTGGGGACACTCAATATTATCTTCCCTAACAGCCTCCCCACAACATCATTTGCCAAAGTAATTCAGAGGTTGAAATGTAACAAAAAAGAAAAAAGTGCAAATAATCCAGATGAAATATCAAATTAAATCCATCATTTAAAGGGAAAAACATATGTTTCTTAATCAAATAAGTATTTTAATTTCTCATTGCTTTTTCTTTCCTCTGCCTTTTTTCTTTGCTTCTTTCTCTAATTCATTCTGTTGCCTTTCCTTTCCTGTGTTGTGGTTTCTTTTTCTCCTTCCCAGATAATTACCATTTTTTATTCTTTTAGTTTCACTTCCTTTACTTTGCATCCCCTTTTTGCTTTTCATCTTCTCTTTCCTTTGGTTTTGTTCAATTTTCCTTTCCTATGCTTTTGTTTCCTCTTCCTTCCTTCTTACATTAGCCTCTTCACCACTTCTTCCCTTGCTCCTGGCTGTTTTTTTTCTTTCGCTCAAAGTTTGCGTGCCGTTTTAGAGTGTTTTCATTGATGTCGAGACCTTGCTATCAAACATGACTGCCTCTGCTCTAATTCACCCCCAGGACACCGCACTGCGCGCTTTTCGCTCTCTCACACACTTGAACGAACACCCATATCCACATACATGCAGACACATACACACACACATACACACACATACACACACAAACACACGCGGACACACACTTTAATACTTTAGGACTTTACCGTGATTTTCAAAAAGCATACTTTTAGAAAAGTAATCAAGTAATCCCAGATCCAGACAGTTTATTAAATGTAAAAAATAAAAATGCATAGTGCTTTTTACTGATATATATGTCTCACTCGCAGCGCAAAATTTAATAACATTTAAAAGAAAAACATGCAGGCATGAATAGAAACAAAAGGAAATCCACATCCATCCATTTCCATCTTCACTTTACGTAGTCCTCAGAAGTATAATAACCCCCACCCAAACACATACACACTCACATACAGCTATTCAGACATTTTCCTAATACACAAACACATCTTCTCTTTACTCTCACAGATAAATGTGAATGGCCCATGACCCAGCTATGCACACACTCACACATGCACACACATATATATGCACAATCAGGCAGTGTGTTTAGCCCTCAGTGTCACAGGCTGTGAATTTAATATTGATTCCATAAAGTAGTTTCAGTGTAACATGTCACAGCACGTTAATGTCAGCGCAGCGAGCCGGACAGAGAGGAGAGCTGCTAGCACGCAACGCTGCGGGAGAAACAGAGGGGGAGAGAGGGGGAGAGGCCTGTTAGCAGGAGGAAGGATAGAAGCTCTGCGAGAGAGGAGAAGGCATGCAAGAGAAGAAGTGGGAGAAGAGACAGAGTTCTGGAAAGAGAAGGGTGAGGTTAGACATAAGATATATAGAGAATAAAGGGAGGAACCACTGGAATGTGGAGAAAAACATCTGAAGACAAAGCAGGTGATTGAAATGGTCAGGTGGAGGAGGAGAAGGCTGAGAGATGAAGGGAAGGAGGGAGGGAAAAGGGGAAGGAAAGGAGAAAACGAGAGAGGGAAGAAGGCATAGGTAAGGAGAAGGAACAGACAGAAAGAAAAGGGTGAAGAAGAAAGTGATGAGAGAAAGAGATAGAGGAAGAACAGAGGAGAAGAATTTTGTGGGTGATGTGCAAACAAAAGAAAAAAGACAGGAGGGACAATACGACGGGCAGAAGAGGCAACTGTCGAAGAAAAAGGAGGATGAAGTGGATGGGCAGGGGCAAAAGGATCTTGGCTGAAAAAGTGGAGGGTTTTAGGATGCTTGCTCATAAGTGGAGGAAAAGAGATGAAGAAAAATCTGGAAAAAAAGAGGTACAAAGAAACAGAAGGGAAATAAAGGCAGGAGGACAAGTAGGAAGTAAAAAGGCAAGTGGGAATAGAGCAGTGAAGAGAAGGATGGAGGGGAAGGGGAGGAGCAATGAGGAAATCCTGAAATGGGTAAAAAGAGAAAAAAGAAAGACAACAGAAAGAAAAAGGAGGATAAAAGGGTGCGATAAGGAAGGAGGCTACAAAAGAAGGGTGGGGAAATGGTGTAGGAGAGAAGGAAACTGAAGGAGGCAAGGACGGAGGAATGTTATGGAGGAGGTAGTGTGTGGCTGTACTAACAGCACATCTCTCTACATACAAACACTCTGCGATCCCTCAGGCTTTAATTCAGTCTGTAAACATACGTCTGTACATCAGGCAGACACAGCGTCGTCCTACTCTGGCTAAGAGCGGACTGATGTTTGCGATCATTCTGAAGAGTTTTCTTCTTGTTTAAAAAGGAGTTTTGTTATTTTTTAAATAGAACAAGTGATAATGTTAATTTTTTTTTTTATAAAAAAGAGTGAAGAGGGGATCAACAACCCAGATCAAAAGTGATCAGAAGTGGTATTTTTTATCTTTATGTATGACTTCATTGACTCAAACCCATGCCGACCTGAGTCAAAGCCTTTTTTGCTGGATTGGAAGCAAGCTCCAGGATGTAGCCTGCAATGACTTCATGATGCCTGCTTCTACAACTGGGTCCTGTAAAAACACAACAGACTCCAGCAGATGTCCTTTTTCATTTTTGTAATACATGCCTTTGCTGTCCTTGAACGCAGAAGTCCCCCATTGCCTCATTCGGCCCACTTTTCCTGGCTCCAGTTTAGGTGGCACGACATTTAGTCATAGGTCTCACCGTGAGCAGGGTGATGAACAATCAGGGCTGTTGTTTCCTTTGTGCCTCAGCAGTCGTCTCACAACCTAGAGAGACAGAAAGACCAGCAGATGTTGTTATTGTTCCTCGTTGGTCTATTTTGACCACAAAGATTTTTCAGATTCTCCAGATCCAGGATATTCATTTCAGAAGTGTTTTTAGAAGATTCAGATACAGTAATTGTGGATACAGACTGTTGCTTAGTAGTATCTCTTTTTTGTTTCAGATACTGTTAAACTGATGCTCTGGTGTGCAATAGATTTTGAAAAACTGTCACAGATTTGAAACACACACACACACACACACACACACACACACACACACACACACACACACACACACACACACACACACACACATTACTGTGCAGACTTCCCTCATCAATTTTCGACCCTCACTGAAACAGTGTGACTGGGTCAGAGGTAAAAGTCGTGGTGAGGAAAAACAACACAGACATGAGAGACAGATTAACACGCATCACATGACCCTTAGTCTATCTGTACGTAGTTAGCGTCATGGTGTTAGCCCACCCACTGTGTAAACTCTTCTCTTTAATATCTGAACTTGATGGCATCCAAGCACCTTTCAGACCTGCCTTTATGTTTCTTAATCTGAAGGTAATTTGAGCACAATTGTTAACATTTATTTAATATTGTAAATACAATGTCTAAAATTTGATGCAATGACCAAAAACATCCTCAAAATACAGTTGTAACTTTGCAGATGGTGTATTTGGTAGAAGTTATGTATCTTTGATTTTACAAGTCATCACATACAAGGTCTTGAGACCTCATTGTACCGTATCACCCCAATAGAGCACTTTGCTATCAGACCACAGGCTTACTTGTGGTTCCTAGAGTGTTTAAAAGTAGAATGGAAGGCAGAGCCGTCAGCTTTCAGGGCCCTCGTCTGTGGAACCAGCTCCCAGTTTTAATTCGCGAGACAGACACCCTCTCTACTTTTAAGATTAGGCTTAAACACTGACCTTTTTGAAAAAGCATGTAGTTAGGGCTGGATGACCCTGAATCCTCCCTTAGTTACACAGCAACTAGGATGCTGGGTGCTTCATGATGCATTGAGCAGTTCTCCTTCACTCATTTTTTCAGTCTGTGTTTATGTACCACTTTGCATTTAATCATCTCTGGCTTTATTCTACAGTGTATCTGTTGTACTGTCTCCCCTAAAAATACAATGAATAGAATTAAATATCAGTTTACATTTTACAATTTACATACAGTTATATAATTCTAAAAATATAAAAATTATTTTTGTATTTTGTAGTTTTTTTCCTGTTTCAGTTTGATTTCTGTTGTAATACAAAAAAGTAACAGCAAGAAATGAAAGCGTTCATTCAGGAATATTCGGCAACCAATTAGATTTTGTATTTGAATTTTAAAAATATGTATGGCTTTTAGGGCAGGCGCTCTGTTTTGCAACGTCAGCTGCAGCTAACTTTAAAATCTGCAAAGATGAAGGAAGAGTTCATTGCATATTCGGCCAATGAATGGCGAGGTCATTGCATATTCTTCAACACTTACAAGGGGACAATGTGCTATTTTCAGTATTTTGGAAAAGAATGCAAAGACTTTAATCAAACAGCTACCAACAAGAGGAAAATTCAGGGGAGTGAAAACCATATATAGGTTTTACCAGGTACCATCTAATTTTGAAGGATGAAAAAGGACCAAAATTATTTAAAATCACATGAAACTACCTTTATTTAACATAAAATAGCACAGAAATACACAAGCTCTAATGTAAATGAAACCTATAAAACTCTACTTTAATTACAGAAAGTCTCCATATTTTTTCTGTGATGGTAAATTTCTGTTATTTTGCAGCATTTATCTGGTGCCCCTGATGCCAGAACATTACAGTTAACTCATTTGTTATCCTGGTTCATTTATTCGGGTCTGAATCAGGTGGTGAGTTTGTGAATTCTAGGTTTTTCCTGCGATTTGTTTCTTTTCACACCGAGAAAATTCCAAGAGAACTCCAGGCAAATCAAGATGCGTCACTAAAAGACTCTGAAAATGTTGAACACATAAAGAGAGAAACAGAAGCTATAAAACAGAAAGATTTCTCCCATTTTGTGAAATGAAAAAAGATTCTTGATGTCACTGATTTAGGCTTGTGAACGTAAGAGCAGATAATAAGTTTTCGTGCGAATAATAATAATAATACTGAATAAAAACATACATAAAATATGTTTGACACAATCAAACATTAACAAATAAGAGGAAAGTATTCATGTTATTATTAAAACTACAGTAAAGTGCTTTCTATCATTTCTGGGGCAGATATTCCTGCTGGGATTTCAGTTCAGACTAAAACCTAGATTCATGTAACCAGGCAGCCAGCCAGTGCCCCCCCCCCCCCCCCCCCCCCCGCCCCCCATACACACACACACTTGGTGACGCAGATATTGTTTGACAATCTTGGTGATCGAGGCAGGAAAAGAGAAAGCCTCTCTCTCTCCTGTGTGGACTCTGCAGCAGCTTGTTGTTCAACACTGGAAAAGGAAAAGCTTGTGCGTTTACAGTGTGTGTGACAGAGTCTGTGTTTATCTTGATCCTTGGCATGTGTGCGCACGTGTGTGTGTGTATGTGAGTAAGTTACACAAGGAGTTTAAGTGGGATTTAAAAATGCGAATATCCTTAATGTTGAGCAGTAAACACTGCTTCAGTTAAGTCTGTGCTTGGCTGAAAGTGGTGTTGTGTGAACCTAGGAAAGATTTTCATAAGTAACCGCTTAATTTGTCTCTACTCATTTCTCTGCTTTGTGTGTTTTCCACACTGAGGAAGAACATCGACTGTGAATGTACAGTCACACACGTGCACATCCATGACTGAATGTTTTTTGCGGATGTACCTGCAGCACAGATGTTACTCTGCCTGTGCGTGCCGGTGTATTTGAAGCCAGTTAAGCGAGACTAACACGACCTTTCCTCCAGCCTCCTGATACTCATTTGTCCCCACCACAACATGAATCTTTCAGCTGACTCAAACAGCTGTGCAAAAATTACAAATGTTTGAGGAGATGAGCCAACAACAGCCCATAGCAGGGGGGGATATTTTTCTGTGAATGGAGTGGCATCCGTTTGTGGGTTTTTTTCAATGGCACTAAATCGGACCTCTGGAGTCATCTGGTAAGTGACCTTCAGAATATTTGTTATATTTTGGTTTTGCAGATTATTACTCGTTTAAATGGTTTATGTTTTGTTATGTGGATTTGTTTTTCATTTTTAACTTTTCTCTGTGGGTGAACTTAGATGCTTAAGTAAAGAACAGCTTCATACTTACTCATAATTCTACTCAAAGTAAGTAAAACGTACAGCAGAATACACAAACCTAAAGTAGCACCTAGGTGTCCCTGCATTTGTAGGTCCACATACAGGGGCTGCCATATTAAATATGAACCAGGTAGTGTTTAAAGGAAACCATCTCCAAACTGAATAAGCAACAGCTGGAACATGAGAAAATGTAAAATGCAAAAATTCTATTTGGTGTCACTGTTAAGAAACAACTACACACAACAAAAACACAACAAACAACCACTGATTTTAGCCAATAAATGTTAAATGATATGCAACATAAAAAAAATGCCTTTGTAAGTGTCTGTGCAACATCTCCATGCATTTAACTTTACCATTTCACAGCCTCGATTCATGCATATTAAACAGAAATGACCAAATACATTTTATCATAAGAATTAGTAGTAGTAGTTGAGATGAGATGAGATTGTTACATTATAAAGCAAAAACATGATTACTATGAAGCTATATAATTCATTTCAGTGTCACAATGTGGTGAAATTTATTAGCCTTACAATAATTGCAACATATGAAAACTTATGTAATCTCACATTTATTATACCATTACTGTCACTATAATGTTGTCAGTACTTTATTATATTTTACCCTATTATTGTTATACTACTACTAAATAGTGTAACTTGTTCTGTTCCCTTATTATTTTATTACAGAAATTGTACTTTAGTTCAGGATAAGATTTTGGTAATTACAGTGTATTTGCAAAAGTAGTGCATTATAGTAGCAAACTATTACTCCATTTAGACTACATCATTGCCAAGTTGCAATACACAATGCTATACAAATGGATACTTGTGATACTTGCGATAAATGGATGCTTTCCCTGTTTTTTCCTGGAAAAAAAATCAGGGAAACGCTGAAGAAACTAGCAAATATTAATTTCTTTCAAGCTGGTACCTTTGAAGTTTTGGTTAATCAGCCTGTCCAAAAATGAGTCACAGGATCAGCTGTGTTCACTGTTCAAACTGTTTCAGAGTCTTTCACACAGCTGCTGATTCTCTGGCAAATCTCACACCAAGTGCCATTTTTCAGCAGCGAAATGATTATGCTGTGAACACAGTAACCCTTTCATCTTAATTCATATTTCATACTGCTAAATGACTCGCATTTCAACACTGTTTGACACCTGAAACACTCTCGACAATGACAAAAATGTTACACCTCACACTGAAGTACCACAATGCCAACGTTGTTCCTCCCTAATAATGATTAATTGTTGGATCTTATACTCAGCGCCGTTCATCTTTTGGGGGAGCTGCAGGTGCTAACAGCCGGAGCTAATTGGGGTGCCAAGCCAATTAGAGGCAGGAGAAGACTGACGGCATTAACAGTGATGAGGCTCATAAACCTGGCAGACCTGCAGAGACACAGTTTGAGTCGCTCATCTGAAAATACAAGAAGAGATGTAAGCGATGAAGATGCAGAAGGGGCTGAAAATGAACAGGCTGCTGTCTGTCAGGTGTTTGTAAGGACACAAGAAACTACTTATTCAATACGTTTGTTCTCTGTGGAGATTGTCTAACCTTTTATTTTCACATCTATCACAACACAGCCGACGTATCGAGGATTTTCAAACTGTGGACAAATCAGCAGCTATCCAATTACAACAGAAGAATTCACAATAAAGTGTTGTGTTTCTTTTTTTTCTCTAATAACCGAAGCAATAGTTCAGAAAGCAGCCTCACATCCAAAAATGAGTAAAATTTGCTCTGAAACTTTTCACCATATCTTACATGTATCTCCTCAGCTGCAGTGGTTCGTAGTTTGACTTTAGCAACATGTTACATGTTAGCTTTAAAAACTGAGGTTGAAATCTTCATTTTGATTGAATTTGTTGATATGACTCCTGCTTTCACTGATACGATGCTCTTACATAAAACTTACAGTTATGTCTTTTTAACATCTTTTTAAAGGAGAGTATTAAAGACAGTCCAGCCATTCAATTATAGTAGCAGAAAAGGTCTCTAGTCTCTAGCAGAACTAGAGATCCAAAAATATTTGGACACAAAAATCAAAACTCTGAGTCAAAGTTCACAACAGAAAATCTGCATACAGGAGTGCAGCAACATACTGAGTGTTAGCTAATGTCTTTAAATGGAATTAGGGAAATAACAATATTTTTTAAACAGTTTTTGAGTCTGTAAATCAGTCGGTAAAACCATTTTCACTTCATCAAATTGGAACTACCAGTGATATTACATGGTATTCAAATCTTCTTCTTGTGTCTTTATTTACAGGTAGTTTTACATTAATTGATCACAAGATAAGATAAGAAAGAAATTATTCTGAACCCCCCTTCTAATTCCTTTCCACCAGATAAGCACAAAATTGTGCCAAAAAAACAAAAAACAGACTCCAAGTGAAAGTCTTCCTATTTATACTGATAAAGTCATGGATTAGGAACTTTATAATACTAATACTTTATAAAAAGCCCAGGCTCATGATGGTAACAGTGGAACTCAGTAAAGGCCAAAATACTATACAGAGAAAACTGAAAATAAAACTAACTAATATAAAAAAAAAACAAAAAAAAAAACATCCAAGTGGTCTCCTGGCAGCTAAACCTATGACTTGTAATCCCACCACACCACACCAGTCCCACACCACTTTACTCTTAATGGTGAGTATTGCAGTGGCTAGTGTGTGAAGGCACTGATGCCACAAGATACTGTTTGTGTCATGGTGAGACACAGCACTGACAGAACATACTGTTTGGTTGATTAATCTGTTCCTCCAAACATAAGTGGCCAAGGCGGATGCTATAAGATCCTCTCGTGCACGAGATAGCAGTGTTACTGCTGGATTAGACCTACAGACCAGGAAAAGATAAGTGCTGACGATCCACCCAAATCACAAAAGTCACTTCTGCAAAGTATATCGTTCCTGTCTGCTTTCATTCCTCTATAATTAACTTTTCAGCTCCGTATTTTACAAACGGCTTTACTGGAGAGATGGAAAAGAAAACTTGAAGAAAAGTGTAACTTTCCTTTCCCGAATGCATGAACCTAACAGAAATGTCACATATTTTCTGCTTTTTTCAGCTTTCACTGGAGCTCTTTAGACTTCACCTTGTTCCGACTGGTGAATTATCACCAATTGCTGTTATTTGACACGCAGCTGACAAACCAACTCCCAATATTCGCATAACAGTAGTTGATGGAAATGGGCTTTCATATTTCTGATTAAAATTTGCTCTACATGTGGATGGAAACCCAGCTGTTGCTTTTTGAGGCGTTTGTGCTTTGAGCATTGAATGTTCCTTTATACATTAAAGACAGAAATGTTGCACTCTTTACTCCACTGTGTTTGGCTGGGAGATTGGTGCCAGTGTTCATGCAGTCATGAATCGGGACTTTGAATCCAGACAGAGATAACGCGAGAACAGGACTGCAGCTCAGGTGTAATTTCCGCTCCACTGGGCATTTTTGCATAAGACTTTGTCGTCACCTTTTGTCTTCAGAGTGTGCTCTGTGACACCTCGGTGTCATCCCCTACCCTTCAATCACCAACCTCACCCAGCCCTCACCACACCTCTCTCACCCTGGGCAGTTGCTAGGCAACCGAGCCCTTGTATAATTCATTTACCCGCTGCATGCAAATATGTGGACAATTAACCACTTCTGTTTGCATAATAGATTTGGGAAGGAGGTGGAGGGAGGCGGGTGGGGGTGTTGGGCTGGGGGGGGCTATTTAACTCCCAGTTCATCTCATCCTGCCTGACGACACAAAGCAAAAGAGCAGAGCGAGGGAGAGAGGTAAAGAGAAAAAGACCGAAAGAAAGAGAGAGAGAGAGGGAGAGAGCACCAAGCAAATAATTTCCACTCCCTCTCATCGCAATAACTGCAGCCTCAATACCTTCATTCTCTCTCTGTATTCGTTCTCTCGTCATAGAAAGAAAAGAAGAGGAGCGGGCCTGCAAATTACCCCCACTGCAACACACACTCAGAGTGCAAAAAACACACTCGTGCACACATCCACACACGTGCACGCATGCAGAAACGTTATAATTACTACCCTGCGCGGCGCTCAGCCTCCGCTCAGCAGCCATTGATGTGCAGATGAAGATGGCCGCCGCATGTTTTTGCGCTGAAAGAAAACCATGTTTTGGTTGGGCTCTGTCAACCGAACAGCTGGATTGCCATTTTTCACTCAAATTAGATTTCGGCTGAAGCACCGGCGCTGGGGGAAATTAAACCGCATAACAAGAAGCAGAAGGAGAGAGCAGACACTTTCTCTCTTTCTGTCTTTTCATGCTCTCCCTAATTTGGTACAAAAGAGGGTTCAGAGCAGGGCACAGCAGCAAGTCAAGCTGCATCGATCCATCTATCTATTCATCTGTCTATCCTACCCATACATCTTTGAATCTGTGCTTTAAAAAAAAAATAATTGCCGGTTACTTAAGCCTTACTTCTGCATCTTTTTACTGTGTGTGACTTTTGGGGGTATTTTTGTGTTGCTAAATAATGTCTGTCAAACAGTCTGCAAGAGCCATTCAGTAAAAAGTGCCTGGCACATTACACCTTGTTAAAAAGGTCAAGAAAAGATAAGACTTTGCCGGTTAATGTTCATTTGTAACCAGTCAGATTTAAGATTGACTCAAACCAATAAATCAGACTCATCTGTGCAAAACAGAAATGCAGATACATTGTGATTAAAGAGTAATGCAAGACCAGGGTGGTGATAACGCTTTGGCAAGTTTAATGAAAGTAGTTAAAGTGTGCTTTCATATTCAGGCATTGAAAGTGACATTCAAAGAGGTCACTACCAAAGGAAAAACTTTAGGCTCAGTATGATGGCTTAGCACTTTAAATGAAACCACAAATATATTTAATGTGACCATTTCAGACACACAACTGTGAGGACAGAAGCTAATCCTGTTTGAAAGGAGCAGCCTATCAACAGAAAGATTTAATATTAGAATTTAAGAATAGAAAATTGCTTGTCTCAGACGGTGCATGAACTGAGGGGATCCACCATAGATCAGTGCAAGACAGCAGCGTGGTGGCTCATGCCAGGCTGATGAAGTTTATCTTTGCCCAGGACGCTTCTGCAAGAGTTTTCATTCCTCAGGCCCCCTTTAAACTGGTTCCTGTTCTTGTCTGTTCTCATCATGAAGTCAGGAGACAAAAACGTTACACCCTCAAGCAAGTGAGTTTCGACAAATGATATCTAACACAGCTGAGAGTGTATATTTTGCTGTTGCACTGATATAACAGGACTTTCTTCATCCAAGTAAACTCATATGCTACTTAAGAGCCTTTTATTTTGAAAAGTACAGCTTAAGATGTGGTTTCCATTAACTTTTTTTTTTTTTTGGTGTTCATAATTTTTTCAGATTAGCACTCTTTAAAAAGCCTTTATTTTGTAATTAGCGTTGTGTTTTTTAGTAACTTTGTTGTTGGTGTTACACAAGCACAGCCCTTATGCAAAAGAACATTGCAAATGTTTTCTTCCTCCACAGTTGCTGGTGTTTGGTGATAAATGCTTAAAGACTGTCCTGGGGGAGTGTGGTCCTTACCTGCTACACAACACAGCGCAGTGTCAGATCCACTCCATCCTACGCCTGGAGACTTTACGGCCAGGATTTTTAGTCATGCCTCTCCATTTTAATGAGGACAGCTGTCTATGGTTTCCAGTGAATATTCTATGAATTCCAGATTACCAACAGAGTTGTTACCAGCATTTGTGGTCATCACGACGATTGAATCCGACTTCTCCACACAGCCAGCAGTTCATTCCTGTCTCAATGGTGTGTTGTGGGTTATATCACCATCAGTGTGAGGTCTCAGATTTTATTTTTCAATATGTGAGAATTATACAACTTTAAAGACATAGACGGGCAGTAAAATCAGTGTTATGAAGGCTCAACCAACCATCATTATTATTAAGTAACTTTTAAAAGATGTCAAAGATCATATAGGTTTTTGTTTCAGCTGAACTGAAATGACTTCCTGATAACTTCATGTGTGGGATCAGGTACTAAACTATTTGGATTTTAGATATTTAGATTTCGGAAAAGATGATTGTTTAGGTTAAAATACAGACCTTAACAGCAGTAACCCTTTACACTGAACACAACTGAGAGCCCGTGCCGTTGGCTAAACGACAGATTTGATGACCCTCAAATGCCAAAAGGTTAGGTTACTGATTCAGAACAGACTGTTGAAGGAAGGTTGTAGATAAGAGAAGGTCCCATGTACTAAATACGCTAGAATTAGCTAACATGCACTACATCACTCAACAAAATCAAAATCTAGATTAGAAATGGCATAACAAGTTCATTTAGATGCTTAGTTATTAGGCTTTGTTCATTACCAAACTTGACAGTTTTGGCAGTTTTTCATGCATTTCTTGCATCACCGACAGCTCAAAGACTAGACTAGAAAAGACTAGAAAAGATATAAAGGCCACTCCATTCCAGAGTAGTAGAGGCTGTGCTGGAACTATTCTCATTATTTAATGGCTTTGCGGTTGACATCCCAGTGCCAGATACTGATATAGATTTAGATTTGATTCAACTAAGAACATATTAGAGAGGTAGTCATAATCTTGTGGATCTGTGACAGAACAGAGTCATTGTGCTACTTGTTCACTGCAACAATAAATGCATATCCTGTTTTTAGCACTATTGGCTGTGTTTCAAACTTTCTATTCCAGTGATGCTAGTATAGCCCCCCCTTCTGAGGAAGCAGCTACCAGTATAGATTCGGGAGACAGACAATCTCTTTACTCTCTTTACTTTTAAGCCTAATCTTAAAAGTAGAGGTTTTAATAAAGTTAAAGTTAAGTTAAGTTAAAGTTAGGGATAGATCAGGTGACCCTGAGCTTATGCTCCAATTGGTGACTTCCCACGATGCACCGAGCATGTATCCTTCACTCACCTCGTTTCACCGTGTGTTTATACACGACTCTGCATTTAAACATGAGTTATTAATATTCTCTGGCTTTCTTCCACAATGTGCCTTATATCCTGTCTCCCTCCCCTCAACCCCAAACAGTCGCAGGAGATGGCTGCCCCTCCCTGCGCCCAGTTCTCCTTGAGGTTTCTTCCTGTAAAGAGAGTTTTTCTTTCCCACTTTCACCAAGTGCATGCTCATAGGGGGGTCGTCTGATTGTTCAGGTTGGGGCACCTCAAGGTGATTGATGTTCTGAATTGGAGCTCTATAAATAAGACCTAATTGCATTGAATTGATTAAAATTAAAAATAAATATTGGCTTGACTCCAACAGTTGTCTTTTAGAAATTAAGATTATATAAAATGTATTTTCGTTCGTTGCAACTCCAAAAATGCCACTCCTTCCAAGTCAGATTGAGTTCAACTATATAATCAAAACCTCTGAGGCATGAAGAGAGTAACATCTAACATCTCGGTCTCAAAGCTGAGAAATTAAAACGTGAACACCAGAAACGAGTGACGTAACAGTGGCTGTATCCATCTATTATCTGCTGTCTTTGCAAATGACGGAGAACCACATGCCTCACAGAAATGAGGCATGTGGTTGAAGGAATGGGCTCCAGCACAACCATGACCCTGAATTGGATAAGCAGAAGAAAATGGATGGTTGGAAAATTATACTGTAGGCCCAAAAACTTTTAAGGGTTTCCTGTATACGTATGTGATGTTACTGATATACAGGTCTTATAACAGTGGTCTAATTCAGACACCATTTTGCTTTCGCACAGGCGTGATTCCCTTGAACTGCTCTTTAAAGTTTCAGGTTTTTCTGTCTCATTAGCCTCAGGTGGACATACAAGGTCTCTGCATGAACCACGACGACTGCGACACAGTGGAAGGTCATCTGTCTGTGACTGACGACGCTATTATTAATGTTGTCAAGCTTCACTGCACTGTGATGCACAATATATTAGTCACATTACAGAACAGGTTCCCTCTGGTATTCACTGACCTGTCTCTCACACAGACACACACACACACACACACTTCCCTCTGTGACAGCAGACATAATCATATGTATGACACGGTGACGATGCCTTTAATCAGGGCTGCAAAAGAAATGGAGATGGAGTTCCTTTTTTTAATAAATGATGGAAGGGAAAGCTGCCCCATCCCAGCCCCTCTGAGAGTCGCCAGCTCAATTCCCACCTGACATGACACCTTATAAAGAATAAAATACAGAATCATATAGATGACATGACTGATGGCAGGTGCATATGCAACAAAGGCATATTGTAAGAAAAGGAGAAAAGACATCTTTTTTTTGGTTTTTAATGTGCAAGATATTCACCTTGAATTGAAGGAAGAGCCACACGTCTAAAAATAAGAGGCTCACCTTAAAGCTTTTACAAATAAAAAAAATGTGTTGATTTTGAAGAAGGTGAAAAATGCAGATGCAGATGTTTTTCTTTTTCGAGGGTGACAGGGCTGCTGATGTTTTCAACCTTCAGTGTCAGTGTGGAGATGAGCTATAGACACATAATGTCCCCTGTGACACTGCACCTCGACACCAACATGCAGGTGACAACAGAATTAATACTGTCAAGTTTTGATTGGCTGCCCATCACAGTTAAGTGATGACACAGAAGATTTCCACACGGGCTGTCAAAAATAATCACACAGCGAGGTTTAAATTTAACTTTATGCCAAGATCTCACTTTCAGACAAACAAAAATAACATGATTTAGTAATACTTTGCTATAAAGTTTGGAGACATTTTTGAAAAGGAGCATTATAAGTTCTAACTTCTTCCATTAGACCTTCTTCTCCTGCCTGGCAGCTCCATGTTTTACATCCTCTACCAGATTATCCACAGTTCCTCCTCTGCACATGTTCAAACCCTCTCAGCTCTCTTACTTAATCTCCAAACCACTTGACCCGAGCTGTCCTTCTGATGTATTCATTTCTCCCAATGAAAATCTTAGTATCTTTTGCTCTGCCACCTCCAGGTCAGCCTCCTGTTCGTGCTACCATCTCCAAACCATACATGATAGGATGTTGTACTACAATCTTGTAAGCCTTCCTTGTCTCTTCTGACACTCATTTCTTCTTCATCTCTCTCTACTCCTTACAGCTTCACTGTTACACCTATCACCCTCTTATTCACACACATGTATTCTGTCTTGCTTCTACATACTTTCATTCCTCTTCTTTCCAGCACATACCTCCACCACTCAAGGCTCTCTTACAGCTACTCCCACTTCAGATCACATTATCATCTGTGAACATCAGAGTCCATGGAGAGTCCTGCCTCACCTTATTTGTCAATCTGTCCATCACCATTAGACAATTGACATGATTGAAGATGTATTTTCAGCTGCTGCCTTGTTCACAAGGCATATTTGATCTGGTAGAAATGTAGTTTGTGATGCAACACCCAAGAGATTTGTGTCAAACCAGGTGTCAGGCGATTGTGTAAACCACCACACTATGGAGCCATAATTTAAAGACGTGTTGTATCAATTCTTAACTGTAATAATAAGCAATAAAACATCCTATGGTATTAAAGTAGTAGTAAATTGATCTCACTTTATAAATAGCCAACAGATTGCTACTGTATATGAGGCTACATGTTCTACTTGTAAAATAAGAATCCGTTCCTGGTTAATCTACTGTCAGTTTGGTTTTATGTATCTGCATACACTGAAAACATAAAAAGCTGCAATTACAGCAATAAACTCTTCAGCCAGTGGATGTATTTAAATCAGTTGCAACCAGGGTATTTGTATGTTATCTGTTTTCCACTGCTGCTTTGTGCAGTATGAAAAGCTTCGCTTTTAGCTACCTCAAAGCAAAAGAACACATTGTTAAATTTGCACTGTCCAATTTGTGCTGCTGTCATTATGCAAGGCGTCTACCTCCTTTAGCTTTGTAAAAAATCCAAACCGAATGATGCTAGACTCCTACAAAATAATCACACACACCTCTATACCCACCTTGGTAATATGTTTATCTGTTTTGTTCAACCACTGAATTTCAATAAACGTTAATGCAAAATTGTCATTAAACCAACATGAAAGTGTACAGAGCACGACACTGCAGAAAAAATATGACACTGATTTCCATTTTTGTTGCTGGTGTGTAATGTGTGTGCATAAAGTTGGGAGGTGCTGAAATAACATTCACCAAAGAGCATCATGATGTTGGATGATGTTTCTGAAGCAAACCATAAGACGATGTAATCGGTTAGCTATTTTATTGCCCCTGAGTGTCTCTGATATTTGATTTGTTGTGAGAATACCACAGATTTCTTTCACCTGCAAATTAATACATTGACAGTTAAATTAACCAGTGAAGTTCGAGATTAGTATAAATGGTCAGCATGTAAAACTGTAGCCACACTCAGCTGTAGGTTTTACACCGTACTGGGTACTGGGTACCCCCCCAATCCCTCCAGTGTCCCCGAAGTCTCCAGAGGCTAACTCAATTTAAAACTGAAGACCGAAAAAGAAAAATCACACAGGGCTGTTTTGCTCTCTGTATTGCTGCAGGAGCAGAAATGGGCTGTAGATGGTGCCATAGAACAAAGAATGAACCACAGAATGAACCACATTAAAAAAAAAACACTGCAGTGAAAAAAGTGTATTGACTATGTATTTATAAGAAATATAAATATATTTACAACTACATTGGTGTTAAAAGTGTATTAACACTATATTACAAATATTAAAAGTGCAGGAGAATTCTATTTGAAGATGAAAAAAATCTTTTTCATTTTTAATTAACAATTTTTGTATGTATATATTGTATATTGTGTTTTATTGTATATTTTGTGTTTATTTTGGAATATATATTTATAAATAAATCAGTAAGAAAACAAAAACAGAAAATAACTGATAAAAATTTTGTGACTCTTAATTGTTACAGTACAATATAAACTACAAATACTCATTTGTGTCATAAGCACACATTTAGATGTTTCTGGTTTAGGTAAATCAATGATTGTCCCTTATTGGGGAAATTCACATGCAAACATACATATAATTTTGTAAAATTTTATACATATAATTTTGTAAAGCTTTTTCAAAAATTCTTTTTTTGTATTTATTAGTGGGGAAAAAGAAATTTCTTATGTCTGCTTTAGAAGTCGGATGCCGAAGTGGAGGCGACAGAGGGGAGGGAAGCAGTGCGCTGTATTGTTCATCTGTGTCTCGTCCTCCTCTCCTGTTTATTTAGTGTGTTTACAGTCAGACAGAATAAACATCACCGCTGTTTGTTCTCTTTAGGTTTACAAACAGAACGAAGCCTGCAGACTGCTGCTGCTACTGCTGCTGCTGCTGTCACTGTGTTTGTAGTTCAGACGTCCAATTATTACACAGCACCAACCTTCATCCAATTATTACTGCACACACACACATACACACACACACGCTCGTGCACACAGTCTATTATCATCTCTCTTTATGTGACGGCACTGAACAACAAGAATTATACACCTTAATTAACCAGCCAACATGTCAGTGTATTTATAATAACTAGTGACACAGAGAGGGAGAGATTCAACAACTTCAATACACACAGTGAAATACACTACACAATACACTGTAAAAGCACGGCAAATCAAACTGCTGTGAACAAAACACACTGTAAAACATGTTGTTAAGTCCAGAGAGCATGCTCTCTATCCAGCTGTGTGCTTGAATATTAACATTCATAAGTTAGGTAACTTTCTAACAGTCCTGCATATTCGTACAGCTATTTTCAATTTGCCACGAATTTCAGCCAAGACAGTGTTTTTCAGGCTTCCAAAGGAAAAAAAAAGAGATATTCAAAGTTAATAAGGTCACTTTAGATGCATTATAATATAGACTTCCACACTTATGCAGATGACATGCAATTGTATAAAGCATTACCAAACATTTCTGAGACTTCTACAGTTAATACACAGTTATTAACTCTCTCCCTCTCTGTGTCACATGCATTATATGTTGTATATGCGTGGTGAGGAAGAAGCGGCTAGCAGGTCCAGCGGGCATGTGGCATGGAGGTTAGCTGGACAACTCGGAGGCCAGTCAGTTGGATAGAATTGCAGTTCTGTTATTTGGCATTAACAGAACAAGACCTCAGGTTTCCATGGCTCTAACGGGCAGTGTTGGGAAGGTTACTTTTAAAATGTATTCCATTACAGAATACAGAATACATGCCCCAAAATGTATTCTGTAACGTATTCCGTTACGTTACTCAATGAGAGTAACGTATTCTGAATACTTTGGATTACTTAATATGTTATCATGCTTTTACAACTACGTGAATGTACTATTGCTGTGTGATTTATTACTATTACTGAAGGTCCGCGACTCCGAACCGTAGTAAAGGGACCTCTGACTAATACGGCGGGTTCGTAGCCGAAAAATAGCTTTACTTTGTTGTGTGGGTCAACTTTGCTTGCGAGAGACAGAGAGAGGCGTTGAAAGGCTGCTCCAACGGAACTTATTGTTTCGGAGGAAAACACGAACACAGCGCACAGTCGAGTCTTAATAGCTTACTTACAACTGGGGTCGTCAGGCACTCTTCTTGGCTGCAGTGGTTATTATTATATTTACATGCTTCCAGCTCCCATTTTTGCTCGATGACAGCTCGTACTTTTCCTTTTTCTCCCTCCCTCGCTCACAGACACATAACGGGTATGGCAGTCCATTCTCCCTGCAGCACGGACTACACTGCCTATGATGCTACATTCTTTAGAGCTATGCTTGTAGCATTCTGCCTATTAGCTTAGCACAACAACAAAAAGGCGCTCTCTCACGCAGGAAACACGCAGAGAGAGAGCGTCACCCTGTAACCATGGCAACCGTAACAACAGTACATAGCTGTCAAACAAAGCCCAAACAGTCCTGACAGGCCACAATATGAAACAGGGAAGTACCGCCGTGTAATCCATTTATTTCAACAAAGTAACTGTATTTTAAATACCACCTTTTTAAACGGTAACTGTAACGGAATACAGTTACTCATATTTTGTATTTTAAATACTCCCCAACACTGCTAACGGGCACCAGCCCGTTACAATGGTACGGTCTCTCTAAACAGACGCATGGAGGACAGCATGCTCGGCTGTAATGGCTGCCGTTGCACTCACTCTAGGAGACTCTCCAACTACCACAATAAAAGGACCACACCCCCTAACGGTGCTACGCCATAATAAGAGTTGTTACAATGTGAGCAGAACGGTTTTTGTATGATGATGAGAGGTCAGCTTTTCTATTAAGGTATTTTCATGCATTTCTGTGAATACTTGCCATTTCACCGTGGGCCAAGCAACGCAGTGTCATAATCAGTCTAGTCAGAAATCCTGACAGTGGAAGAGGCAGATGCCTACGAAGAGCATGTAAGAGTAGTTTCTTTGTGAACTATGAATTCCTCCAAGAGGCTTAGATCAGAGCTATTATAAGAGAAAGAAGTTACTAAAAGAATCCTGAATAGAATTCTATAGGAGAGTTGCATAACAGCAAACATGGCAGAAAATCTGGTTTTGCATTATTGAACTGGAACCTTATTTTAAGTCAAAGTCACCAGTTCTTTTTTGCTATAGTCAGATATGACTCCACATTCTATTTTTATGTCTTGGTGATAGGAATTTAAAGGGAATTTAAAATAAATATGGCAGCCTATCACAGTGCTAAGGTGTTCCAAGACTTTCTTCCAACAAAGATTTGTTTTGAATGCCAGTGGTGAGTTCTGCTGTTATGTTTCGGGCATGTACCAGTGACCCATTTTGCTTTCTTGCCATCTTTTATTTGAATTCTATGTTTTGGGGAGACCAGACCAACACAGTTGCTGCTTTTCTATCATAAAGTATCAGCTTGTTTCAGACCTTTGATTGACTCCTGATGATGCTTACACCTTGAAGCTGAACAAGCATCAACAATAACCAAGCTACAAAACCTCCATGTTTTACCATCTTTTAATAGCAGTATTGTTCTTTTTAATATACTTTATTATTCAGAAAACTGCATATCAGCTACAGGTCCACTGTATCCGATATGCAGTTTTCTAACAATGCAATAGTTATGTTTATGTTTAAACTGAAATCTAAACTGACGTATGCATCATTTTTGTAAATACTCAATTACCTTTAAACATGTGCAAGCTAAGTCTGTTTCAGCTGGTCCAAGAAAACTGTTCTGTGAGAAGTGAACGTCTCATGGCAAACTGCATCTGGAGGCTCTGGTCTCAGAGTTTGGTCATGGTGATGAACTCTTGTTGACAAAAAGTGTGAACATGCACCTTAAAAACACAAGTACATACATACGAAAGCTTTGCAAACACACTTACAGATACCAGTAACCCCATTCATACATGTTCAACAAACCACTTGTTAAATGTGCACACAGACCTGTTGTCACAGCAACAAGGGAAGTGCATATACACACTGTTAACAAAAATGAAAGGATGTTTGTGTGCACAGAGGTCAAAGATTATTAGGGTGAGTTTTGACAATTCAGTTAACACACTCATTCACACAGATACACTTAAGATTGTGAATCAGCTTTGTGTGTGTGTCAATTAAAATGACTGCACATATGGAAATACTTACATATTTAGAATAAATGAATAAAATAAACACGTGAAGCATGATGAACTTTATATAATCAAATTAAAATGTGATTCAAGTCAATAAACAAACTCAGAATGGCTGAATATGTTACTTCAACATCTCACTTCATTTGCTCTCAGAATGTGGCTTATTCAAAGATAGTAACACCTCCACCATGGTAGCATCCAATTATCATTTAAAACTTATTGTTATTCGATTTATTCTTTAATTTACGCACACTGACTTATAAAGATTTTATTCAGGATACTCCACAGTTCTCCACAGCTTAGACGGCTACACCCGTCCTCATACATGTTTTGTGTTTGTGTTTAATTTATATTCCTTCATTATTGTTATTCATGTGTTTGAGTTCTCTTGATGGCTTTCTGTTCATGTTATATTTGTTGTTCTTGCTTCTAGTTTAAGCCACTGTGTCGTCCCTGTGTTCCATGTGTCATATTCAGTCTGTCTCTCAGTGTCAAGTCCGCATCTTTGTGAATTGTCTCATGTTTCCTGTTTTATTTTGTCCTGCATGCAGTGTATCTCGTTTTGCTTCCCCTTGTCTTGTTATATTGGATTACTCCCGGCTGTGCTCTCGTCTATAGCCAAGGTTGCTGTTTCTGGTTTGTTCTCTTTTCGAAGTTTCTTGTTTCCTGTTTCCAGTTTAGTTTTGTAGTTAATGTTAGTTTTTCCAGCATTAAGGCTACGCTTTGAGTTTATTCCTGTCTAAGTGTCCTGCATTTGGGTCCTGCATTCTGCTAACCCTACACAGCCGAACCGTGACAATACAGTACAATCTGGGTACTGTTGAGGTTAAATTTGGGGTTATGGTTATAGACATACATTATGTCTCAAAGCTCATACCTTCTATTGTCATCCTTGCTATTCAAAAGTTCAAGTGCATTCACACAGACAAGTACAGCTACATGATGTTTGCCCACTCCTGATCTGGTCCATGGCATTAACAACCACTCTATAGTTGTCTTGTAAGTGCCTTTGCATTCTCAGGAAAAGCATGCAGCTCCATTTTCCACTTCTGAAAATGTTCTGAAAATCAATCCCTCTCATCAGCTGTGTAGCAAAGTTACGTTCACAGCAGCAGGAGGACAATAGCTTTCCAGGGGCCAGATAAAACATACCATTCTTGCTGTTGGTGGATGCTGCTGTCAAGTTCTCCTCCTTATATGATCCATCTTTGTGGAGAATGTAATGACATTGTTACCAACCAGTCTACCAGTTCAACCAATGCAAAACCCACTCCACTGATATGTGAAGTGATTCCTCACATACACACTTCACAACGAAGGGCAGGAAAAAAGTGTCTGGTCATGGCAAAGATGTTGACGGACCACACCACTGCCAGGGTCCGCATTCAGTTTCCAAAAGGTTGTTGGGAGTCTGCGTTTGGTCCCTGAGAGGATTCCGATTTGTGGTTTTACCTAAGGCTGGTACGGTTGCCTTTGGAGGCACAACTGCACTGAAAGTTGAAGGTAGCTTCCTTTTAAAGTAAGCATTTGGATACTCATTCAACTTACATGGCTGTTTTGAGATATCATCTGTGGAAAAAGTGCTGACAAATTTCAGGATGGCATACACATGATGGCATAAACCAAGTACTACCAGTTCTTTGGATTTGCCAAAATATGATCAACAGCATAATCATCTTAGCAGTAGTGCAGAACTCTCTGCTGCAATATCATTCATATGTGGCACCCCTCAGGGCTCAGCACTAGAGCCATTATTTTTCTGAAAACATTCAGTACTTAATAATCCATTTTTACTCTATGCAGACGACACAACTCTATGTTAGAACAAGTTTGCAGAAGTGAGCGATGATTCAACTGTTCTTTGACTTTTTTCACTGTTAAATTTTTATCAGTGTACTTTTTTCTATGAATCAACTCTTTAAAAATGTGAAATGAGCACAAATGTATTTACAAAATGTATTTAAATAATTCATACTTTTCCCAGTGATATTAACAAGTATAGAAAATATATTTCCCATCCATCCATTTTGAAATGGACAAACAAAATCAAACATAGTTTTTTTTCACAGTGTTCTTGTTGAGGTCTGTTCAGCACTACTGAGCCACCTCAAAAACAATTTCTATTTTAATATCCCCATGAATGTTTGCAGAAGGATGACATTTTTTATGTCAGAATATTCCAGTTAATTTAGCTTGTTTTCATGTTTACTTTATGCCTTATTTCTTGTCTTTCTGTCAGAAGTCATCTTTCATTTCAAAAACAGATGTATGTCTTAATTGAAGGGGAAATTAAACTTTAAGTCACTAAATATGAATGATACCTAATATTTAGTTCATGAAGTTGCTTCTGCTTAACACTGTGCTTGTTAACAGGCTCATTGAAATGTATTTAACCTTTGTGTTAACCTCTTGAGAAAAACATAGAACTGCTCCAGCAGTATAATGTGGATAATGAATATCACAACAGGCTAATTCACGTTTAATTTCCATATAACATTTTTTCCATTTATGATTAAGGGTGACTTATGAGAAAATATGTGTAACTTCTGACCATTGACTTCTCTAGTAGTGTTACTTGGAGAGATGGAACATAACCATTTTACAATATTTAAACACACTGAAACTTCTTTCCCACTTTTTTTTATTTGTCTTTAAATAATACCTCTCAGTGACATTTGTTGCAGTTCTATGCAGACAATGCACAAATATGCATACCTTGCTCCTACGTTACAGTTAGTCTGCAGTGTGTGATTTTTTTTAAAGTTGAGTGCCAATTTTGCAGCGCATATTGGTGTATATTTCTGATGCCCTATCTATCTCATCAGCATCTGTAGGATATTTTTTAAAAATCTACAATGCACAAATATGCATACCTTGCTCCTACGTTACAGTTAGTCTGCAGTGTGTGATTTTTTTTAAAGTTGAGTGCCAATTTTGCAGCGCATATTGGTGTATATTTCTGATGCCCTATCTATCTCATCAGCATCTGTAGGATATTTTTTAAAAATCTACTCTTCAGGTTTACATCAGCTGAAATGTTAAAAAAAAAATTGTCTTTCAAGAAACTACCCGGAGTGGGTTTAATTTCATATTGTGATAAAAACAGGGTTATGTGTCTGCTTTTCTCTTTATTAGCTTCTGCGTTTGAACTCTAAAAGCCATCCAATCTGTGTCCAGAGGCTTTGCTGAAAAGGTGTAATAGGAACATTTCTAGGAAGATAGATGACAAAGACAAATGACATCATACCTGTTCTTACATAAAAACTACACTTTGTCTTAATAAGTCTCCTAGTTCCCTACTTCTAATGCTGCACATGACTCCCAGCCCATCTGTCTCCTCTCTCCAGGGAGACAGAGGGGAGTAGAGGGGGGAAGGAGGAGCAGGAGGTAAATTAACAAGTTGCCACATGTTTCCAGGCTGTAGGTGAAAGTGGCTCTGCTGCTTTTAATTACACCTGGAAGTCACTCTCAAGGCCTTAATGTAACCAATTGGGAGAGAGCAACACACAGCAAGAGAAAAGAGGGAGTTAGAGAAAGGACAGCACTTCTCAACAGCCCTGCAACTAACAATTAAATCAGTCAAGCCACTGCTCATCAATAACTTTATTGTTTTGCTGTTTTGTTTTGCACAAGTTAAAAAAAGCTGAAAGCGACATCTTTAAATGTCTTGCTACAATCTAAACCACTCAAATGTTAATTTTTGTCACTATTTATACCGCTGTTAACACCCCTATTGTGTCTATCAGTTTAGCAGAATAATGCATAACTGTTGTTGTGTCTCAGTTGCACCTCTATGTCATTTTGGTCACTGTCAGCACATAAATAAACCTAGAATCTGTGAAGCTTTGCTAGAAAAGATGTTCTGAAAGCTGGTTTCAAAATACAGCGTGTTGTAGGTGCATTAAAAACAATACGTTCTATGTATGAATATAAAATTTTATGTAAGTGAGTTTGTATCTAAGTTGGGTTTAGTGCAATTTTGAAACACTGAAATGTTGATTTACATTTCAGTAAGAAGAGACCCATTGTCCTGCAGCTAGTACACCATGGTTCAAAAATCTAAAATAAAATATATATTATGTTAACAACATAACCAATTATAATACAGGCAATAACCAACAGCACAGAAAAAGAGTCAAGGCTAATCATTTTATAGAAAGTTGCTTAAATAATCCTTGCCAAGATTTACGTTTTAGCACTTTTTATACCATCATGCAGGTAAAGGAATACCTTTATCATTAATGTACACTTGCTGCCATCATAAACAGGAATCATAGTTGTTCTTTACAGAAGAAGTATATTTTTCAAATGAAGTATATTCTGCAAAGAATTGGCAAAAGGTAAGATCTGAGGGTTTGGGGTTTTGGGGGGTTTCTTTTGCTCTTTTGCAATTAGATGGAACAAAGGTGTTTTTATTCAGTTAATGTACAGAATTCACCTGATTGCTGCTTACATGCTATTACTGCACATTCACCTAATGTATATATTATATATAATGTCCCCCCCTCTCCCCCCCTCAACGTTTTTGCACAAGTCGAGGAGTGTGTCAGGTTACAGTTCACTGTGTGTTATACCTGTATAACTATGCATGTGACAAATAAAGAACCTTGAACCTTAAGAGGTTTTACTTACTTATGTACAACATTAAGTGGTCCTTGGGATATTATCCGTTGTCAAAAGAAGCTAAAAGATGAACTTAAAAGACGAACATATGATCAAGTGAGTAGCAGAGTATTTTTTACACAATCTCTGGGCATCAGAAATGATGGAGTGGAATTTTTTAAATAAAAATTTTAAATGTGAGTAGTTAAAAAATATTAGGGTGGATGTTTCTATACTTGAAATAAACTAAACTAAATGATGGTAAGCATTTGTTTGTAGTAAGCACAGACCCATCCATCCACCCCAACCTCTGTAGCTATATCTTTACTTTATTCCTGCATTTGAGTCAATCGAAAATTTTTTGAGCCAAGAGAAGGTGCTCTTGTTTCAAAATAAAACTTATACCTATACGGCATTAGCTAATAGACAGGTTTACGTTTTTTTTATTTATTCCACATATTTTTCCTGCAGTGCAGTAAAGTCTAGTGGAACTTTTTTCAGGACACAAACTTTGCATAGTTTGTTTTCCCTCTGTCTTTAATCACATATTTTTAAATTCTTTTCACACTTAATTCCGTTCTCTCTTTCGCTTCTGTTCCTCTCCTTTTCACTCTCTTTGGTATAATTGGTCTCAGTGTGTTTTTCTGGTTCTATGCTACATTAATTATCACAGCAATCAGACCTGGGACAATATGGCTTTATTTGTTCCTGCGGGAGAGCACTGTGTGTGTGTGTGTGTGTGTGTGTGTGTGTGTGTGTGTGTGTGTGTGTGTGTGTGTGTGTGTGCGCGTATGCATGTGCAGACAGGTAATATTCACATGCATGCTAGATACAGCTGAGCACTTTTATAGCTCATTATAAGCTCTAACAAGGCATCAGTAGCTGTATGTGTGGAGCCCACTGGGAGCTGCTGTGAACACCTTCTCTCAGAGGGCAACTGAAAATACACATTGAAAAGACAGAAAAAAAAAACACAATAAAGAAAGAAAACAATTATAGTGAGTTATTCTGTGCATGTCCATCTCAAATGTCAGAGGTCCACAGACAGTTTTCTAAATTTATTTTGTTTTCTCTCTGTAGTACCTTAAACTCTTGAATGTTTCCCAGAATGTTATTAATGTGAATATTAACATTACAGTGTGTAAAACACCATCCTATTTCCGTTTTCGTTCGTCCTATTTCCTATTTTTCTTATTGCTGGTGTTTTCTTAAGTTGTAGTCCATTCCACTCAAGGACACACTCAGAAAAATAAAGGTGCCAACTGGAACCAAAAGTGGTTCTTTAGACTGATGCCATAGAAGAACCTTTTTTGGTGCCACAAAGAACCTTCCAAACAATGGTTCTTTGAAGAACCATTTCTTTCAGTGGTTCATTAAAGAACCATTAAAGGTTCCCCAAAGAACCATCAAGAAATGGTTCTTTGGGGCACCTTTAATGGTTTTTCAAAGAACCTTTTAAAAAATGGTTCTTTAAAGAACCATTTTTAAAAAGGTCCTTCAAATGGTTCTTTAAAAGAACCATTTTAAAGAACCTTTTTTCAGTGGTTCTTTAAAAAACCATTTTAAATCTTTCAAAATAAAATGCATCATAAATTGAATTTGAGTAGGGTAAAATAAATACGAGCACAGCATAGACATATATTAATGGTTTATTGTCATTTTGTAGTTACCAAAAGACAAAAAGGCATTTTAACCCTCAGCACAACATCACTACTAATACATGTCACATATTAGTGTTTTAAACAGTAATAATTAAATATATTTGCTATACTATAAATAAATATATATAAATACTATAGCTACAGATAACACAACAAATAATACATGTATTGTTTAATTAATAAAACATCAGAAAGTGATAAAACACATTAGAAATAGCAATAGCTTCATAACAGACCAATAAATCAACACATTTTCATCAGCAGATGTTTGCATGTTCAGTAAAAACATTTCAACAACAAGTTTATGATTAAAATGATCAATGAACTTCAGCCTTACGCTATGTAATGTACTTTTCATGTTGTACTCATGGTCCTTTGTTAGTCCAGTTTAGGATAATGTCTCTGACATATGTATCATATCAAATATATGTCATATCAAAACAAGCCCACACCTGCAGTTGTTTCAGTTTTTCACTGGTGTTTCCTGGTGTTTCCAGTCACTCAGGCGGACATCCATATCAGCCAACCAAACGACAAGCTCCTCCCTTTGTGCTTCAAATCCCTCCCACTCTGAGACAAGGAGCTGAAAGAGAGAGAAAAGAGTCAATTATAAAGAAGAGAGAAAAGTGAAACCCTCCTCAGAAGGTCTGACTCGCATACCTGCAGTTGACCTGTGATGGACTCCAGTTTGGCGTTCACGTCATCCCTTGCTGTTGCCAGTAGCCGAGTCTGCAGGGTGCCCTGGAAGAGCTGAGTTAATGTTCGACTCCTCCTGGTCAGGCTCTCCAGCTGGATGAGCTGAGGTCTCCCCTCTCACCGCTGCCTCTGAACACAGAAACACAAATTGCATCTGAAGCAGGAGGTGCAGATTTTTTTTGCTATTCTTTTCTAAATCCAGGCTAGATCACGTGGAGGTATTTGGAAAACTTTTTTGGCCAGTGGACGACTGTTGTCTTGCAGAAAGTCAAATCAATCAAACATATGCGATACACAATCAATTCACAAGAACACATTGTAAAAAATAAGTCCAGTTCTTGCCTGATTTCAAGTGAAATCTGCATCAAAACAGGGTGACAGAAGTAAAACGAGTGCACAAAGCCTCACTTTGTACAAGCCTGCTATTACAGTTCTCCTCTATGCAGACGACTTTCCTGTTTTCAAGGCACAACTTGGATCTGCTGTACGAATCTTATGGATACACACTAAATGAAACAATAGTGTGCATGACTCCAGATTCTGATCCCTCATCCTAATATGGTCCCAACATAGCAACAGCCATAAAGCAAATGTTGAGGCTTCAAAATACAAAGTCCATAAACCAATGGCTGACATGGGTTTTATCATAAGGGTGATAAATATACAGATTTCCGTCTGTCTTAGAGATTTGATGTTCATTTACCTGCAGATGCACTATACGTACCTGCTCTGTGGTTTTTCACAACATTTTGCACATCACTATTTAATACAGGAAGTAGGTGAACTAAAACAAGTCATCTTTCTTTGTGAGAGGACCATATTAATGAAACAAACCTCAATGACATCATAGGGAGCCCTAAAGATGCTCCTGCTGCTTCTCTTCCTCCTCATCCAAAGCTTCCTTCTCCTCGCCTTCCATCCAATTGTAATTCAACCTAATTGTGTTTCTCCCCCTTCTCTTCCTCATTTTGTTGGAGCTGTGAACACAATTAATGTGAATCTGGATTAATTTGTGCAAACAAGAAAAATCTCAGCTTTTTGGTCAGAGGTGCTCTTGTGATTTAAGCCGGGTAGAGTAGATTTATGTGTTGATGCTGCCTGCTTCAGCTGAGTGATATTTACACCCTGGCTGGATTACAAACTTTAACCATGTGCTGAACTTTGGCCCAGCGTTATAATAATGTATAATGTGTATAATGTGTATGTGTTAGTCCCCATAGGGAAATAGTTCCTCTGCATTTAACCCATTCACCCAGTGAAGCAGTGGGCAGCCATCAATGCAGCGCCCGGGGAGCAGTGTGTAGGGACGGTACCTTGCTCAGGGGTACCTCAGGGTAGCCGTTCAGTGGAGTTGAACCCCCGACCTTCCGATCATGGGGCCACCACTCTACCTACTGAGCTATCCCTGCCCGTTAATACCTCTTGTTAGTATAACGACCTATTCTTAGCTTGTATGTATGATGTATGATGGTGGGTAAATGAAATATACAAAAAAATTAACTATATTACAAAAGAACATCTATCTTGGAAACATCAAATGACCGGAGCATAACTTGTCAACTAGTCCGAAAATAAGTTATACAGGAACAGTCAAAGACACACCTTCTCATGTCACATTTCTATTCATTTCTATATAATTCGATTAGACAATAAAGAGTTATCTAATCTAATTATTCATTCAAAACTCTTATGCATAGCTGTATTTTATACAGCTCATACAGAATTCAAAGTACAGGTTCATGTGAGTATTTAATGTACGGCTCAGATCTACAGAATTTCAGAGTTTCTAGAGCAGACACAGAGCTCACGCCACAACAGGCTTCAGGCGCCATTTTAGTGACTTTAACAACATATTAATTTTAATTTCGGTCTAGCTGACATTAGGTTATGTACGCAGCACGCAATTGAACCACATATTTTAGAAGCCAAAGGTTCAAATTAGCTGGGAGCACCTTCACTTCATTATAACAGTGGTTTTGTTAAGAAAACAGTTGGATACTAAATTGCGCTGACGTCAACGGCTAACGTATCTAGCTAATCGCTACTGTTAGCACAACATTAACAGCAAGCTACAATGACGAGTAACAAAAACAAAACAGTAATAAGGTTTTAATGAAAATGTTTTACCTCTTCCAACAGTCCCAGAATCCACAGCTTCAAAGTCCAGAAGGTACTGAAGACTGTTATCCGTTTCGCTGTCACCGTCCGTGAGAAAGTGTTTTTTTCCCCCCCGAAAGGTCAAGGCCCGCCGCTCGCGCACTCTGTCTGCGCATGCGCATCCCAACGACTGACCCCCTCCGTCCGCTCCCGGGAGATTATAGTATGACGTGTTCTGACGTCACTCTCTCTCTCCCTGTCATTTATTTGGCTCGAAACACATATTAACAAATTGCTCAGTGATGAACAACTACTCAGATCATTTACCTAAGCTGTGCTTTGTCAAAACGAAGTGTATGTTCATTACACTGACATTCTGTTCTGCAATTGTTATTTACTTGTATTTTATAATTTGACTTTACATACTGCTGGGTGGTTTGTAAAGTTTACAATAACTAGTATTATCATTATGCTATATTTTCAAAAATATATAATAATCTCAAAAGTAATGCCTTGGAGTAGAAAATAGTAATGCTTTATTAAAATTTAAAACTAAAGTACAGTACTTGAATGTGTGTATTGTGTATACTGCTTGCTAACTCACCATATTCATAATGTGTTTGTGGGGTTAGGGGTGTGTGTCTGTGTGTGTGTGTGTGTGGGGGGGGGGTTAGGGTCTTTAGGCTTTGGCCCCCACCCCTGCCACCAGTATGTTTTTAAGGAAATATTTCTGACTTTTATTTGAATATTCAGTTTCCTACCATCTTCTCTTAAAGGGTAATTGCCAGGTAACCCGCCCTCTCCCTTCGCACACACATGCACACAAAGAAAACACACAGTATAATTCACAGCCTCATTATAGTGAATAAATATTTATGCCATTTACACCATCAAACTTAGATAGCTAAGGATGAAGAACCTTTTGTTCTTTAAAGAACCATTTGTAATAGCTGAAGAACCATCCACAAAATAAAAAGGTTCTTTGACGTATGATGGTTCTTTAAAGAACCATGAAGCCATCTGAAGAACCATTTAAGAACCATAATTTTTCTGAGTGCACCGTACCAAATTTTAGCTCTCATTTCAAAGCAAACAAATTTGGCTGAGAGACTGCTCGGACCTCCTCCTGGTGGGACATGCCCGGAGCACCTCACCCAGGAGGCGCCCAGGAGGCATCCTTGTCAGATGCCCGAACTACCTCAGCGGGCTCCTTTAGATGTGGAGGAGTAGCGTCTCTACTCTGAGCCCCTCCCGGATGGCTGAACTTCTCACCCTATCTCTAAGGGAGAGGCCAGCCACCCTTCGGAGAAAGCTGGCCTCCGAAGGGTAGCTTCGGAGGCCAGCTTAACCGCATCACTGCGACCGCAGCACCAATCCGTCTGTCGATCTCCGGTTCCATTCTCCCATCACTCGCGAACAAGACCCCGAGATACTTGAACTCCTCCACTTGGGGCAGGAACTCATCCCCGACCCGGAGTGGGCACTCCACCCTTTTCTGGCTGAGAACCATGGCCTCAGATTTGGAGGTGCTGATCCTCATTCCCGCTGCTTCACACTTGGCTGCGAACCGTTCCAGTGCGAGCTGGAGGCCATCACTCGATGAAGCCAACAGAACCACAAAAAGCAGAGATGAGAGTCTGAGACCACCAAAGTGAAAGCCCTCCGCCACTTGGCTGCGCCTAGAAATCCTGTCCATAAAAATTATGAACAGAATCGGTGACAAAGGGCAGCCCTGGCGGAGCCCATCACCCACCGGAACAAGTTCGACTTATTGTCGGCAATGCGAACCAAGCTCTTGCAACGGTTGTACAGGGATCGAATGGCCCGTAGCAATGGGCCAGACACTCCATACTCCCGCAGGACCTCCCACAGGACACCCCGAGGGACACGGTTGAATGCCTTTTCCAAGTCCACAAAACACATGTAGACTGGTTGGGCAAACTCCCATGCACCCTCAAGTATCCTTGAGAGGATAGAGAGCTCGTCCAGTGTTACGCGACCAGGACGAAAACCGCATTGTTCCTCCTGTATCTGAGGTTCGACTAGCGGACGAACTCTCCTTTCCAGCACCCTGGCATAGACTTTCCCAGGGAGGCTGAGGAGTGTGATCCCCCTGTAGTTGGAACACACCCTCCGGTCCCCCTTCTTAAAGATGGGGACCACCACCCCGGTCTGCCAGTCCAGGGGTACTGCCCCTGATCTCCACGCAACATTGTAGAGGCGTGTCAACCAGGACAGCCCTACAACGTCCAGAACCTTCAGGAACTCGGGACCTCATCCACACCAGGGGCTCTGCCACCAAGGAGTTGTTTAACTGCCTCAGTGACCTCGCCCCCGGAAATTGGCGAATCATCCCTCATCATCCCCAGACTCTGCTTCCTTCTCGGAAGATGTGTCAGTGGGATTAAGGAGGTCCTCGAAGTATTCCTTCCACCGCCCGACAATTTTCTCAGTCGAAGTCAGCAGTGCTCCGCCAGCACTATACACAGTGCAGGTAGAGCACCGCTTACCCCTCCTGAGACGCCTGATGGTTTGCCAGAATCTCTTTGAGGCAGTCCGAAAGTCTTTTTCCATAGCCTCTCCGAACTCCTCCCACACCCGAGTTTTTGCTTCAGCCACTGCCCGAGCCGTATTCCGCTTGGCCTGTCGGTACCTGTCAGCTGCCTCTGAAGTCCCACAAGCTAACCAAGCCCGATAGGACTCCTTCTTCAGCCTGTTGGCTCCCTTCACCTCTGGTGTCCACCATTTGGTTCGGGGATTACCACCACGGCAGGCACCAACCACCTTGCGGCCACAGCTCAATGCAGCAGCTTCGGCAATGGAGATGCTGAAACATGGTCCATTCGGACTCAATGTCCCCAGTCTCCCTCGGAATGCTGTTGAAGCTCTGCCGGAGGTGTGGTTTGAAGATCTCGCGGACTGGGGCCTCTGCTAGGCGTTCCCAGCACACCCTCACTACGCGTTTAGGTGCACTGGGTCTGTCCAGCGTCCTCCCCCACCACCTGAATCCACTCACCACCAGGTGGTGATCAGTTGACAGCTCAGCTCCTCTCTTTACCCAAGTGTCCAGAACATATGGTCGCAGGTCTGGTGATACGATTACAAAATCGATCATCGACCTGTGGCCTAGAGCGTCCTGGTGCCACGTGCACTTATGGACACTCTTATGTTCGAACAAGGTGTTCGTTATGGCCAAACTGTGGTTTGCACAGAAGTCCAATAACAAAACACCGCTCGGGTTCAGATCAGGGAGGCCGTTCCTCCCAATCATGCCCCTCCAGGTCTCGCTGTCGTTACGCACATGAGCATTGAAGTCTCCCAGTAGGATAACAGAGTCTCCAGGTGGAGCACCTTTCAGCACCCCACCCAGGGACTCTATGAAAGCTGGGTACTCTGAACTGCCACTCGGCGCATAAGCGCAGATGACAGTCAGGACCCTAAGGCGCAGGGAACAAACCCTCTCATCCACCGGGAAGAACCCCAACGTACCGGCAGCAAGCCGAGGGGATATTAGAATACCCACCCCAGCCCGCCACCTCTCACCATGGAGAACTCCAGACTGAGACAGAGTCCAGCCCCTCTCCAGGAGACTGGTTCCAGAGCCCAAGCCATGCGTAGAGGTGAGCCCGACTATATCTAGCTGGTACCTCTCAACCTCACGCAGGTTCTCAACTCAGGCTCCTTCCCCACCAGAGAGGTGACATTCCATGTCCCAATTGTCAGTCTTGGTAGCCGGGGATCAGCCCGCCAGGGCCTCCGCTCCTGGCCGCCGCCCGGCCCACAATGCACCCAACCCCTACGGTGCCTCCTGCGGGTGGTGGGCCTGCGGGAGGATGGGCCCATGTCCCCTTTTCGGGCTGTGCCATGGACTAAGGCCCGGCCACCAGACGCTCGCCCTCGGGCAACCTCCCCGGGCTTGGCTCCAGGGCCGGGCAGGGTAAACTGTTCCCTCGATGTTTTCCTCATAAGGGTCTTCTGAATCGCTCTTTGTCTGGGGACTCACCCAAGACCAATTTGTCATGGGAGACCCTACCAGGGGGCAAAACCCCCCAGACAACATAGCCCCTGGGATCGCTGGGACACACAAACCCCACCACCACGATAAGGTAGAGGTAGATTCACGGAGAAGGAAAATGGCGCATCAGGCCAAAATCCTTTCCACGCCCACCCCCGTGACATCACGCTCCAAAGCCCTATTACTGATAGCATCATTTGTTTACAGAAAAGATCAGTTACATAGATAGATGGATGAAGAGCTGCTTATGTCTCCTGTACAAAACACGCTTCACACAGTCCCACTCTTCCACAGAGACACACACACACACACACACACACACACACACACACACAGTCAAACACCTGTGCTAATGAAGCTGAGCTGCAGCACAGTCCGTCCTTCAGTCTGTCAGTCAAGAGCTTACTAATGGCCCTCTACACATGCACACGCACACACGCGCGCGTGCACACACACACACACACTTAGTGAAACACGTGCGAACACTTAGTAACACACAAATGCACACATACACTCACAGCTGTACCTTCCAATTGAAAGGGATTTCATTGAAAAGGCTGTAATCTGCCCACACAGACTCTCAGTCAGCAGGATAATAAGAGACAGGGAGGATACATTTTAACAAAATAGTCACATAAAATGAAAACATGTACATACAGAGATACAGTGCCCTCCTTAATGTTTGGGCCAAAGTCACATTTTTTGTAGTTTTGCCTCTGTACATAACCACAGTCGATTGTAAATCAAGCAATTAATATGTGATTGAAGTGCAGACTTTCAGCTTTAATTCAAGGGGTTTTACAAAGCTCTGGGTGTTTCCTCCTTTGGGTTGCTAGATTGCTAGTTGCTAGCTAGACTAGACCTTTACAGCAGACACTTTGAGTTGCTGCAGTCCCCTTGCAGGCCCCGAGCTGCTGGGGAAACAGGATGGCTGGGTGATGGTGGGGAGGAAGCATAGTACTAAACAGAAGCCCCAGAACCAGCCAGTTCATGTGTCTAACTGATTTTCTCCACTTGACGACCAGTAATGTGATTACTTTTTTCAAGTAACGAGTAAAGTAAGGGATTACTATTGCAAAAACGGTAATTAGATTACCGTTACTTTCCCGTAGGAACGCTGCGTTACTGCGTTACTAAAACCGTGATTTTTTTGCGAGAATGTCTCACGACAGTGACGTAAGCAAGTGCGCCGTTAGTGACAACAGCTGTGTGCAGATCAACAATGGATCACATATCGATTGTGGGAGAGAGTATGAGCATGCAGCGTTTAAAGCGTGGAAGTACTGACCTTACTTTGAGTTTCATTCCATAAAAAGTGACAAAAACATTAGCGTCCATCGTGCGTGGGAAGAAAACTTCTTTTTAACAGTGAAAAAAACCTCTAAACTTCCAAGCAAGCACAGAGTGCGCTACGACGTAATGGGAAACTCACAGAGAAACTCGCGGATTCTTCAACTGACCGCGGCACACCTGCACCAGGGTAAACCTCCGCCTACCTCAGTCCTGCTTTACAGGTGAAAATAGAGCAACAGGACCGCTGAGTCTTTGACTTTATTTATTTTCTGCTGTGTTTTACTTGCATCTATTTGAAAGAGTGAGTGTAAACACAAAAAATATTTTTATTTTATGTGCTGGAATGTGTAGAAAATAGGTTTAAATGTTAAACAAATTTATTCAACTCAGAGAATGTTGCATATAATTAAATTTTTGCTTGATGCATAAAGTTAAAAGATTAAAACTAATAAAACAAGTTTTAAAAAAAGACTTTTCCATTTGATTACATTTTGTATGATGGATTATGTAGAAAAAGTAGAATTGGGCTGAAAGATCTATCGCTTTATCACCTCTTCAGGTTGTAAATCGCTGGATATGTGAAATTGCTACATGATGATGTGTTTCCCTCTTTATGCACTGAAGCTGGCACGTTCCCTGAGTTTTTCCAGCAAGATGGTGCACCACCACATTATGGGTGCCAGGTCCGAGCATTCCTAGATGAACAATTTCCTGGAAAGTGGATTGGTTGTCGTGGGCCAGTTGAATGGCCCCCAAGGTCTTCCGATCTGACCCCCTTAGACTTTTATCTTTGGGGTCATCTGAAGGCAATTGTCTATGGTGTGAAGATACGAGATGTGCAGCACCTAAAACTACGGATACTGGATGCCTGTGCTGGCATTTCTCCTGTGGCGTTGCTATCAGTGTGTGAAGAGTAGGAGAAGAGGGTTGCATTGACAATCCAACACAATGGGCAGCACATTGAACACATTTTATAAGTGGTCAGAAACTTGTAAATAACTCATGAAAGAATAAAGTTACGTTGAAACCAAGCACACCATTGTTTTTCTTGTGACATTACCAATAAGTTTGATGTGTCACATGGCCCTCTTCCTATTGAAAAAACAAAAGTTGTATCCAAGATGGCCAACTTCTAAATGGCCACCATGGTCACCACCCTTACAATTGATCTTCGTATGGCCTCTGACAGTGGACTCATCTCTGTGCTTGTCCTGCTAGACCTTAGTGCAGCGTTCAATACTGTTGACCATAATATTCTATTAGAGCGATTAGAACATGCTGTAGGTATTACAGGTACTGCGCTGCAGTGGTTTGTATCATATCTATCTAATAGACACCAATTTGTTCATGTAAATGGACAGTCCTCCTCACTACGGTTAATTGTGGAGTTCCACAGGGTTCAGTGCTAGGACCAATTCAGTTTACATTATACATGCTTCTCTTAGGCAGTATCATCAGAAGACATAGTCTACATTTTCACTGCTATTCAGATGACACCCAGCTCTATTTATCCATGAATCCAGATAACACACACCAATTAGTTAAACTGCAGGAATGTCTTAAAGACATAAAGACCTGGATGGCCTCTAATTTTCTGCTTCTAAATTCAGATAAAACTGAGGTTATTGTAGTCGGACCTGAAAATCTTAGAAATATGCTATCTAACCAGATTCTTACTCTGGATTCTAGGCTGGACTACTTTAATTCATGACTATCAGAACATCCTGATCCTGAAAAACTCCCTGAAAAGTCTTCAGTTAATCCAAAATCCTAGAGGGACTAGAAAAAGAGAGCGTATTTCTCCTATATTAGCTTCTTCAATGATCCATGATGCATTGAGTATTTCTTCTTCAGTCACCTTTCTCACCTTTCTCAGTCACTGTTAATAGACCTATCTGCCCTGAATCTGCACTGTCATTAATCTCTGGCTCTCTTCCACAGCATGTCTTTTATACTGTTTTCCATCTGGTCGCGGCAGATGGCCCCGCCCCTCCCCAAGCCTGGTTCGGGGAGGGGCGGGGCGATTCAGAAGACCCTTATGAGGAAAACATCGAGGGAACAGTTTACCCTGCCTGGCCCTGGAGTTTTCTTCCTGTTAAAAAGGAGTTTTTCCTTCCCACTGTCGCCAAACTACTTGATTGTTGAGTATTTCTCTGTGTGCATTATTGTAGGGTCTACCTTACATTATAAAGAATTGAATTAAGATTAGGTGATTGATTTGGCCATCGAAAAAAAACTTCTTTACCCTGTTAAATTTTCTTTTCATGTATGCTCTGGGTCATTATCCAATTACACTTGATTAGTTTTGAACTTCCTGGTATTGAGTGTAATCAATGGTTGCACCTTGCTGTAAACTCTTGATTCTAGACTTTGACAATGATACAGCTGCCTCCTCAAGACTGTTCTTGATTTCAGTATGTTGTGAAGTTAGAAACAATTTTGCCTTCTGTGGTCTTTCATGCCTTTTGGTTTTGCAGAGCTGGCAATGAACCAGACTGCTGATTTTGCCGCTTCTAAAGTTTTTACTATCTCTCTGTTTTTCAGCCTAATGATAGCCTCCCTCACTTACTTTAACATCTCTTTTGGCCTCATATTTACAATTACAATAAAACTACAATGGGAAGCTATAAGATACACATTCAACACTTTGAACCAACTTTAGATAACATGTCTGCTTCATTCATGACATAACAAGTGACCAGGCCTAACCTGGCTGTGGAACTGCTTGTCAGTCAGTTGTCCCATTAATTTTGTACATCTAAAGTGGTGTGATGGTGTATAAAAATTGCTGTTTTGTTTTTTTTATTTGCAATTCACTGTGATGGTGTACAGATCCAAAATGTAAAAAATTGTGCCACTGTCCCAAACATTATGGAGAGCACTGATAAAAAAATCAAGACAAAGACAGAAAATGTATAGCAAAGAAAAACTAAATAATAACTAATAAAATATAAACCCAGGACATTTCATTCAGTTCATGATTGCATTGTGAAGAGAAAAAGGAGCAAAAAAATGTAGTTGGTGAATGACACTTTACATGCAGTCAAACCCAGCACTGTTAAATCGCATGTGAAATTGTCAATTATTCATCTGTTTGTACTCAGCTTATTATTCCTCAAGCCTTGGGGGTGTTGGTAGGCATATGTTTGTGTCAGGGTTCCTGGGTCGTTGACCAAGTGTTTTCGGTTTTGTCATGTTCAGTTTATTTCCCACTCATTCTCATTGCCTGTGTATTATGTTCCAGTTACCTCCATGTGTCTTTATTCAGATTAAGTTCAGCTGCTCACTCACCGGTTTTTAATCACTCATCATCCAGCCTGTATTTAAACCCTCAGCTTCTCTCTTTTCAGCGTCTTGTCGTTGATGTTGTCACTGCCGTCATACCCGTGTATGTTTTCAGTTCAGCCAGCCTTTCAGTCATCCAGCCAGTCAGCGTTCGTTCATGTTGTGTTCATCCACTCACTATAATAAACTTCCGTATCCTGCACCATGAGTGCTGCGTTTGGGTCATCTCTTCCTCGCATCCACACACGACCCCTGACAGTTTGCACTATGACTTACTGTTTCTCCCCCATCTTCGAGTAGTTTCTATATTAACTTAAGTGAAGTTAGCTACTAACTAAAACTCCTGTTTCAGAGGTATTAATTTATTCCTATAATGTAAATGAAATAATTACTAGTAGACTGCATTTTAAGGCATCCAACTTAAGCAACTGTGAAGGTCAGTGTTATGCAACTAGGGGCCCCCTTGCCAAATGTAGAGCACCATAATAAATTGTCAAATAGTGCTCTTTAATTAACTGTATAAACAATATTTTTTTTATACAGACAAAGAATTTATAAAAAGGTTTATAAATTCAAATAAATGTGGCCTTTTAACACCCGTGTTGTTCTTTTTTTTTTTTTTTTACTGTAGCAAAAGCATTTATTTATCAATTTTCATCAGAATCAATGATTGACCTTTAAATTTGACCTAAAATGATTTCTTCTTCCATCTTTAGAAATTCTCCTCTGTCTGTCAAGTTTAGGACTCTATTAACATATTACTGGCTATCAAAATGCTAATAATGTGTGGGGTCTCTTCAGTGTAGTCATAATTCATTACATTTTCCATATCAGTTATAATAAATAAGAAAACAATGAAGAAAAAAATAAAATATATATTTTTATCTGCTTTGGTTTAGCCGATAATGAAGAAAGATGCAAGAATATATACTATACCTGAATTTACCATATTTTACTATTTGATATGGTGAAATTTCAATCATTAGGCTACCTCTGCAAAAGAGCTAAACCACAAGTGTTCTTTTTTGCATTTGTATGTTGTTGTGTTATTGTGTAGTGAGCCATGTGTGAGCAAGGGGTAAAAACTACAGAGAGAGAGTATTAATGGATTCTTGATTGGGCAAAAAACTCAACAGCAGCCCGGCTTATATTAATTTTGGAGGAGAAAGTGAGTGAGGGATAAGAGGAGGGATGAATAAGAGATGTGTGATGATTTTGCAAGTCAGCTGTAGCAAAACCACACACACACACACACACGCACGCACGCACGCACGCACGCACGCACGCACACACACACACACACACACACACAAAGGGTATAGGTGTTTGTGAGGGTGTGACAGTTTTGGTTGTCCTGCTGCGTATTGTTGCTCTTTTCTTCCAACAAATAAACATCATCAAGATCCTGAAGTCTACAGGATGTGGCTGTTCAGAGATTATGGTCCCCATGTGAAAATATACACATCCAGTAGAAGAATTATCAGATTTTGGAACAAAAATAAGAACATCAACAACAACAACAACAAAGAAGAGCATAAATGCATAAATGACAGACCCACAGCCAGGATTTTCTGCAAAATCATGAATCATTGCTTTTTTATGGTTCACAATTGTTAGACTTTGCCGCTTAGCTTTGGGTCAAATAATGTTAACAAGCAATGATTATATATACACTCTATACTGAGTGTTATAGCTACTGGTTGAATCTTCAAAAAGAAAAAAAAAGAAAACAAAAACTTCATGAACAATACCAGGATGTGATTGGCTGGCAGGTTTATAATGGAGCGACAAACACCTGAGCTGTGCTTTTAGCACAAACAGGGCGGGGTCTCACCCAAACTCCCACGCTCATCCTTTATTGGTAAACAGCAGTGCTCTGTTCGCTCAATAGATTTTTTGAGTGGGAGTGATGCTGCATTTAAGAACACAGCAGTGGACTGACAAACAACAACAAGATGGGTTTAATGAAAGAGACATGAGGATGAGATGGGGGAGGGTATGGGGGTGTTTGAAGGGAGAGAGGGCTGTAATTGGTTGTTAAGATGTCAATCAGAGAAGAGACAGAGAGGCTGCAAAAGGAACGAAAAAGAGAATGAGTGGGGAGGGAAAAACAGAGGGGGGTCGTCATGGTAACTACGTAGTAATTGGTTGTTTGGATGTCAGTCAAAAAGAGTGTGATGAAAGCAGAAATAGAGAGATTTAGATGTACCTTTCATTATTTGTTCATCCATACATACGTCTTTATGTTTGCATGTACAGAAGGTAAGCTATGTTCAGGGTATAAAACTGCTCTGAATAGCTTGTTTCCCCCTTTTTTTTAAATGAAGTTGCACCTTGCAGTTTGACTTTTATGCATAAGAGTAAGTGTGAGATAAATTTCAGAAGAAGGGAAAAGAATAAGTTTCTATTACAACTGCGTTTGACCTCTAACTGATCTTATACAAATACATGTTCAAGAAGCCTTGGTGTTACAGTGGACCGTCTTTAGCATGAGAAACATAATGCTAAAAGCTGTTATGGAACAAATGGGCTTAGATTTTTTTGCATGTCACAGTATTTAAATATTGGAAAATTTGACTTTAATTTAGTACAACAATACAGATACACCATTTAGGTTTTAATAATCATGTTGTTATGGTTAATATCTACACCCCTTATTATTTTCAAAAGGTTTTGTAAAAGTACCAGCGATACACAGAACACAGCTATTGTGGACATCATTTGTTTTACAACATTTTAAATTTCTATGCTATGAAGCAAACCTGCTTTGTTAGTACTGTTACTAATTATGGTCAAGGCAGTAAAGCAAATTTGAATTTTAGAAAAACGTGAGAGAGTGAGAGACGTAAACAAGGAGAAGAGAGAAGAGGATGAGTGAGCAGCAGTAATTGGCGTGAGGCTGTTTTGGAGGCAGATGAGGGTCGAGTTAACGAGCTGAGCCTCCAGCACCAATTAACCAACCACCTGCAAACATGAACAGAACAGAGCTGTTGCAATTAAACACGCACTCACAATTTAAGGTGAGGTGTGAGAAAGAAGAATCTGTTTTTCAGATGGTCAGATGGTTAGCATGTCACTAATATAACTAGAATAAAAATGAGAATTAAAAAAAAAAACACCTGCCGCAGGAGCAGGAAAAATGTGTTACCCTTATGATAACTTTGGCAGAAAACAGACAAGAATAACAATTGGTCTTAATTGATTCTGTCACAGACATTATACCTAGTTGGATATATGTTAGGTTTTATTATTATAATCACAGTTTTGCAAATCAAACATCCAAATCAGTTGCTTCATTCCATAATGGAAGGAAATAAATGACTTGCTGTGGTCACGTCCGAAGGGAGGTGGAAGAAAAAAGTTATCATATTTACAATTTAATCTTTTGTGGGAATGGCTCCACCCACTCATATCATGTTCATTTTACAGGAACACAAGCTAAAGCACAAACATTAAGAGGAACGCAAACAGTCGGTTTTTCCCGGCACAACAATAGATGTTGAACAGTGCAAGTCCTGCTTAGACGACTTGGCATCACCCGGCCCCACAGTTCCAAAATTTTCAGCTAATAAAATTCTAACCTGAAAAATATAGATAGATAGAACTTTATTAATCCCTCGGGTGGGTTCCTCTGGGAAATTCGATTTCCAAAAAAGCACAGCACCGACAGAAGTTACAGAGTTATACACACACACATATATATAAATACAGAGACAATATAAATAAAATATACGAAGGGGATAAATAGAATAAATAGGAATAAAAATAAAAATACAAGTGAATTGCACATTTCATATAACCTAATTAGGGATGCTACGAAAAAACATACAGTAACAGCGAGTACAGCCAAGTACCAGTTTTTTTTCTTTTGGCATGTGTTCTGTTTTTGTAATGTTTAACAAGGCAAATCACCTAAAACTCCTTATTTAATTAAATATAAACACGCAAAATATCAGATGTTGTTGTTTTTTGTTTTCCACACAGTGCTTTCTGCAACCTCGAGATCGCCACCATTCAGTACTAGCTTCAGGCCTTTGGGCTTTTTTTTGTGTACAACTTTATTCTGAACCTTTTATTGCTGTTACTTTTGCTGATATAAGAGCATAATCTTACTTATGATAAAACCTAAATTAGCTCTACCCCTACATGAGGATATTTGCTTTATTTTTAAATATGTTTCACTTTTGTGTCTGCTTCAGCTTTAGGGTCACCATACCGTGACCAGGCTGATGGTCTCCTTCTTGGCTTTGGGAGACCACCAGCCTGGGTCAGAGCATGCATCAAGCGCATGAGCCAGACAAAAAGGAGCTACACACAATTGCATGCAATTTATTAAATCGTTCCCAAAACAATATCCCAATAAAAACTGTAGAAACTCTTATCTCAATAAAAATATTGCATTAAACACATATATAACTTCAATTCATAATTATTGTAAAAACAGCAGAAAGCATCTCGCACTCAAAAAACAAAGCAGACCATTAAATTCTAAATCACTGATCCTGCTGATTCACCTCTTCATCAACTCGACCCACAACACTTAATAAAAAATGTTATTCTATCAATTAGCTTGAATACTTTTCCACTGTATTCTCTTTTATTTATTTTATCATGTGTTTTTATTTATCGTCCCGTCTTCTGTGAACACAGAGTACAGACTGATTATCTGTCTGTCTACATCAATGACAGTCCCTCTGACCTGAGGAGGGCTGAAAGCTCTAATTATTAGTGCAGCAGTGTGACTCTCGTAGGTCTGTGTGTGTGTGTATGAGTATGTGTGTGCGTGTCTATGTGTGTGAGAAACAATAAGGGCCTGTGGGAGAGATAACAGTTATTATAGCTCTCTGTGGACAACCCCCTCCACATACACACGGGTCAATTTACAGCTAGTAACTGTAGACTTACTTGTGTCCCAGTGGGCTCTATTACTGTGTGTGTTGAGCCATGGACTGATGGCCCACACACATATATGCACAAAAACAACATGGGCATTGTGGGTACAGAGGTGTGTAAACAGCATGCAAAAACATGCAAGCTGCCAAGCACAAAAACATGCAGACTCTCATACAAACATGCTGTAATTTGTGTACACACTATGACAAACAATTTGTGTATATGTGTGTGTGTGTGTGAAGGTGCAGAGGTGAGTAAACAATCATAAAACACTCACACACAAACGCACAAAATTAAATGCATGTAAACCAGTGCAATGAACACATACACACCGCTGTAAACTGTAAATGAGACTGGTCTTTATTCACATCGCCTTGCACATAACAAACATGTTTTCTTATCACGCCGCTCAGCATCATGGGATGCTGCTCAACCTCACCATTCACCTGCCTCCTCACTGATTTGTTCAATCACTCCATGTTGCTTTCAGGAAAAAGCAGTGTCGGGTGAAGGTTTATTTTCAAAACAACGTGACAAGTGTGGAAAACGTGAGCAGCATTTTCATCAAGGTTTTTGTGTGAAGATGGAAAATGAGAAAGGCTTTAATAAACAAACAAATAATAGCAAGGTGAATGAGCTTTAAAACACTACACAGAAAGTATATGCTGTAAGGTTTGATTACTGGGGCAATAAAACATTCATTTGATTCAATAAAACCTCAAATCATTTGCCTCTAGCAATAAACTTTGGGTTTTAATGAATGCACACTGACACTGGATTATACAACAAGCTGTTTTATCAGCTTTCCCTGAAGGACAGTTTCTGGGTTACACTCCTGAAAATTATGCTGTTGTTGATGAGCTATTGTATGTTGTGACATTCGTATTCAGATCATATAAAAGCAGAGTCACAGTATAAGATCACAAAAATGTTCAAATACGTTGGATTACTGGTGAAGCTGTTATATTGTTGTTTTTTTTAGCCTTTCTATACCTCACATGAATAGTTTTTCTGGAAAATAATCAATACCTGAATCCAGAAGATCTTACAACATTGGCCTTCAGCTGCCAGACAGAAAGATGAGCCATAAATCATCGGTTTGGCCAGAATTAAAACTGATTCAACTAGCAGAAAAAAAGAGAAAAAAATGCCTCATTTGTCCATCCATGGTTGACCCTGACAGAACAGTGGAGTGGCATAATGGTGCATCTTATAACCATGAGTGCTTGACCATGATTAGTCATTACTGTGCTGAATGATTTGGGTGTTTTAGGTGTCACTCTAAGAGACGTTACAGTAACTGGCACAAGAATTCTAAAATATGCAGTCATAATCAAAGATATTCATTGAGTTTGTTGTTGTCAATGACATATAATCTAGAGTGGTAACAGCAATATGAATCTTGAATTAGACCATGACTGTATTTGTCAAGGAACAAATACATGACGGACAGAGCAAAATGGCTGAATCAAAACTGAGAAAAACATTTCATGGCATTAAAGGCTTGGTGAGTTGTGGAGTAATCTGCAGTATCTGTCAAGTAATCTTTAGAATACCTGAAAAACGAGGTTCTGGTGGTCCAAAAGAGTTTTGGAAAAGACAAGGATGTTGTCCATGTAGATGAAGATGTAGTGGTTGAAGAAATCCAAATGCGTGTGATTAACTAACACCTGGAAGTGGGAAATCACAACAGGAATCGCATCTTGTATTGTAAGGTAGAGAGCTTACAATAATAGAGAAAAAGGATCCAAAAATCAAAGGACCACCACTTGGCAACATAGGGAATGAACAACTCCCTTTTAACAAGAAGAAACCTCCAGCAGAACAAAGCTCAGGGAGTGGCTACCAGTTGGGGTGATGGGAGGAAGACAGGGCAAACTATTTAAAACTTGGATATAGATGGACAGATGAATGATCAGGCAAATGATCTGCAACTCCAATCAGCCAGTTATTAAAATACCACCAAAGATTGTGCTCCATTTCTGCCCTTGAAAGACGTAGGTTTGTCCCAAAGCTGCTGAATTTGCTGCTACATCCTGATAAAAGGTGCTTCATTTAGCTGTGAGTGGCTACAACTATTTAATTTGAAAGTCTTGACATATTTGTTTGCAAGGTCACATGAAGAATCTTCTACAGTTAAATGCTGTTCCAAGCTAACTTACCTTAAGATGAAATGAGTCATAAAGGCCTATAAACTGAGCTTGCAAAGGTGCATGTCTAAGCACACAACATTAAGGAATTAGGATCCTTTTTACAATTATTATTACTGATATTATTATTGTTTTATATATTTGATGTTTTAAATGTTGATGACAAAGAACTAGAAAAAGTTCTCATTTAAACTAGAAAAAGTTCTCATTTATGCTACTGATAGTAGCATAAATGAGAGAAATTGATGAAAGGTTCCCCTGTGAGAAAGGTGAGGGCATCCCAAAACGTGCTGCTGTGTTTATACCTGAATCCTTAATTAAGACACCCTTCATCAGTCGCAAATGCAACTCCACAGAGGCATACTCATCATAGAGTAGGAGAGTGTATGGACTGGATAAGAACTGTACCTGATGAGAACGAATAAGGTGCAGGTGTGTTGGCTGTTGAATGTCTGGGGATGTGGAAAGGTGGGAAGACAGTAGGGACAACTGCTGGACAATGAAATGGCAAGTCTGAAAGGGAACCACAGGTTAGAACTGACAAGTGTGAATAACTGGAAGAAAAGTACAGAAATATATGGTGAAGGCATCGTGTTGCATGGTGGGTGAATTCATTCAATTAAGTTGATGGAAAGGCTTGTTTGAACAGCACCTCAGGTTTTCAGAGCTGCTGGGAGTACCATAAAAAACAGGTTACACTCTTACAACTATTACAGTTGGTTTCTTCATGCATAAATATTTTAGAGGTTAAATCAGCATCCTGCGTTATAATTAAAACAGGCCTCCAAAACCATCAGTTATTTACTTTCTACTTTTTCATAAACGTTATTATGTAATAAATGAAATTGTGTTTCCATTCAGCATCAGTATCACTGATATTAAACATGTTTGGCTTATACATTGTAGATAATGGACAGTCACCTTATTCACAGCTTCTAATTATCATTGTTGGATGCTCACACACACACACACACGCACACACACACACACACACACACACACACAGAGAGAGAGAGAGAGAGAGAGAGAGAGAGAGAGAGAGAGAGAGAGAGCCAATTAAAGTTGTTTGTCAGAGTGGGAAAAAAATTTAATATTTCTTGTTGCTCCTGTTGATGTCGCTGTGTGTTTACAGAACTGTGGCAGTGTGTGAGTAATTCTACCTTCTCTTCATTCATTTTTAAGCTCGGGGGACACACCTGGTCTTTAAAAATCACACATCTGATCTGTTACATGAATAAAACAATAATCCAAATCAGTAAATTTGGTTTATGCTTCTTAGAAGTAAAGATGACAATGAGCTTTCTGCTTTATTTATATTTCTTGTCAAATGCCTTGTGTGCTAGGCACTTCCAAGGTGGCATTGTTCTGTGACTTTACCTAACAAATGTACCAATAAACAAAAACTATTCATAATGTTTTCATAGAAGTGAAGTGACAATGTTGCTTCAGGAAAAGACAACTGCTTCTCATGTGAGCATGTTACCAACAATTTCTTTGATTGATTTATTAAAGTGCTCTCTGAGAATTCTTTCTAGCGAGACACATTCAAATTTGGGACACATTAAGGCAATGCTATAAAACCTTTAGGAAGATTTAATTATTCACAAGTTAAGGTGGTAACCAAAAATACAACAATCCCTCTAAAATAACTTTGTGGATATTACAGAGCCTGCTGGAAGAACAGCTTTATGACTAAAAAGCACCTCTACCTGGAGCAGAACTCCAAGCGCTGTTTCTGCTAAATGTCCTCCCAACAGTGAAGCATGGTGGTAGTATACTAACAATATAATGAAACAATTATCTTAATGTATGAATGCTGTAAAAGCTATAAATAAAAAGCCTACAACAGACTGGTGACCCATCCCCAGCTGAGGTAGCTGTTGCTATCCTCATGGGGACATTTCATTGACATAATGCTTTCCCTAGCTGCTTACCCTAACCATCAAAAACGAATGCCGAACCCTTACCCTAAACCTAACCATAACCCAATTGTAACTCTGACACTAAAACCACATTTTGAGTGTGAAAAATGCATTCAACCCCATGGGGACCTGGATTTTGTTCCCCACTAGGGCTGTTGGTTCCAACCAATATAGTAAATTTCAGATTTAGTCCCCACCAAGATAGGAAGAACCGGAATACTGTTGTATAATATGGATGTAATAGTTCACATCTCACAAAAGAAAAAAAACGTAAAAACAATACTTAATAACTGTAGTTAAAAAACAGCATATGATGGGGACAAGTCTCTGAATGAGAAGTTCTTGAATGGTCTACCCCAGTGGTTCTCAAACTTTTCACAATGAGTACCACCTCATAAAATATTTGGCTCTTGAAGTACCACCCTTATGACGAACGGACATTTTACATGAGACAATTTTATTTCTTATATGAATGTTATTTATTTTAACTGTAATAAACAGGATGTGACAAGTGATAATAATAACAACTGTACTGCATTAAAACATTCACAACAGGTGGAATATCCAATCTTTAAGTGATGACCTGATGACACCTGCTTTTGGGTACAAAACAAAAATCGTCAGGCAAAAAGAGCCCCAGTCCAAAACATTTCAAAAACCCAGCTGCACTTCCAGCAGCGGGGCACACAATCCCAAAAAGAAAAAACCGACTCACCGCAAGTCCGACGGTGGTACAACAAAGTTCTGGCAGCCGGCCCGATAGATGGTGACAGCAGGAAAACAGCTGGGGCAGCCTGGCACGGGTCCGGCAGCAGCGGCATAGCAGCTCCGGCGGCCTGCCATGGGCCCAACGGCAGCATTGCAGTTCAGGTGGCCTGCCATGGGTCCGGCAGCAGCAGCAAAACAGTTCAGGCGGCCTTCCACATGTGCGGCAGTGGCAGCGTTGTGGCTCCCGTGGCCTGCCAAGGGTCCAGTGGCAACGTCGTTGCGGGTCGGGTGGCCTGCCACGGGTACAGTGCCGGCAGCGTTGCGGCTCCTTAGTTGATGGCCAGTGTTTATGGGTCTTGGCTGATGGCTGGTGTTTGGTTGCTGGACATGAATGTGCAGGCCGTGCTGGATGTGATCGGTGTGCAGGCCGTGCTGGACGGGGTCGGCGTACAGGTCCCTCTGGCTCGCTAACCTCTTGCTCGGACAGCACGGGCCCCTCCAGCGTGCTGAGCTCCTCCCGGCTCGCTGACCTCCTGCTCGGGCAGCACGGGGCCCTCCGGCTCGCTGAGCTTCTCCGGCTCGCTGACCTCCTGCTCAGACAGCACGGGCCCCTCCGGCGCGCTGAGCTCCTCCGGCTCGCTGACTTCCTGCTCGGACAGCACGGGTAGCATGGGCCCCTCTGGCTCGCTGACCCCCGGCTTGGACAGCACGGGCTACAGCAGGGCGATATGACCAAAAATATTTATCACGATATACATTTGAAAATTTGGGCTAACGATATAACTGACGATATAATTGACACTAGACAAAATATTTTACAACTCCACAACTTTATTAGTGCAAAAAAAACCCCATCAATGTATTTTCACTTAAACAAGCAGCTGTGTTTTATGTGCATTAAAGTTATATAAAAATGTAACAGTGCAAAAGCAAATTCCTTGCTGACAGTTTAACCAAAAGGCATTTCCAGTGGAAATTGGCCGACATATCCTCAGCATAACCATGTATAATATCAACAAAACTTAAGAGGTTATACACACACAATACGGTAATATTATGTTGAAGCACAGTACGTATCACTCCGCGAGGCTCCTGCCTACGATAGCCGTAATGCTCTGACAATCCATCAAGCGGTGCGGCTTCGTAACTTAGCGAAGTTGTACTAAAACATTTGACAGATTTTCGAGCGCCGTGTACACATAAAATCGTTTCGAGGTCAGTAAACACAACCAGAATTCCTACATAAGGCACACGGGATTATAAGGGGCACTGTCGATTTTCAGAAAAATCAAAGGATTGATTTCAAGTGTGCCGTATTTTCCAAAAAACATGGTAATAATGACAGCCCGCTAACATGCTCTACCAAAAATAGTGCTTTGTTGTGTATCTGACGGACGCAAGCTAAACCAGTTCCACACCACTGAAGTTGCAGCATTTTTACAAACCAATTCTGGTTCATCCGTTTCATTCAACGATCCGCTTTCGCCCTTCTCATTCTCCGTCGCCGCCATGCTTTTTCCGCCATGTGCTACGGCGGGCTGTGCTGATGATTCTGGGTCCTCTGGCCACAACTCACACACCCTAAACCAGAGCCCACAGTCTCAAAGTCAACCTTTTCAGAGATCAAAAATACCATTACAGGTTCTGCCGGTTTGGGGTTTACAGCTTCAAACCTAATAGTTACTGGGCTCACTGACTCTGGGTTCACCGTTCAGGCTCTGAGCCTACATAAAACACTACCCCTGAGCTGGCAGGCAGACAACACTTATTGGTCGGCAGTTCAGAAATACAATGTCCATCCACCCTTGTGGGTTTAGCCACACCTTTAACAGTCGTCTCAGATGCCGGTAGCGGCACAGGGCGTCAGCAACGTTGTCACAGTCTTCTCTTAGGAGCCAAAACAATAGAGCTGATTGCTCCCTCCTCACATTGTCCTTTAACATTAGCTGAAGCAGTGTCACTACTAGGCTCTGAGACAGAGTAATCAAAACTCTGTCTGCTTAACTGCTCCGGGTCTAAAGGCTCAATAAAACAATCCTTCGACCCTGGAGCCAAACCCCAGTTCTCTGTACTTCTCCGGCTGGCACAAAACATGACTCCTTTTCTGATTACCCGACCAGGCCCACTACACACCTTGTCGGTGGTCTTAGACCCCGAAACACACAACGAAACAGGCCTAGCCAACAACCCGCCTTTCTCAACACTGCCTTGTCCCTCCGCTAATGCGGGTCCAATTACCCTTGAAAACGAATTGGTATTGCCATACGCATAGAAAAAACAGTCTCCATTCCTTGCCTCACAGTGAGCGAATTTTCCGGAGTGACAGAGGCTGTTTTACTCACCGTGGCGAGTACTCCAAGCCGGCGATCCAAGTCAGTGGTCCGACAGCAGCTGCTCCTGTTGCAGCCGCTGAAGTGAGTTTAACTGTGGTGAAACGATGGTCTGAGCGTCGCTTTTCCCAAAAAGGAGGGTCGAATGAGCAAGTGACGGAGAAAACATCGTCCAACGATTTCGGAAATACCAGGAGGCGAGGGTTTCCTGGAGGATGGCGGCACTCACCTTGCCTGGGCTGCCAAAGCCGAACAGCTCAAAGCAGGAACTTGCTCTCAAGTCGGTGGTTATTTGACAGATTTCTCGAATGTCCAGAAATCTCTGGGAAAAAGGGCAGGAACTCATCCAAGAATACCGCATGCCAGTGCCTCTGGTTGCGATCCGTGGCCCAGATTATGCTCCGGCAGTGGTCCCAGAGCCGTGCGACAAACTCCTCCTCCGAGCCAGATCCTGAGTCCATGGTGGCGGGATGATTCTGTCACGGTTTGCAAGGGCAAGCCGTGGGGGGATGTGGAGGAAAATAGGACCCAAAGCACAGGACTCTTCACTGCAAACGGTGCATTTATTTACAGTGCGATAAATGATCATAAATCCCCGTGCTCTCCCTTACTCCCGTGTCGTCTCTTTTTCCCAGCTTCATCGTGCTCTCCCAGTGCTTGCTGCTCTCGGGCTTCCCACACTCCTCATGGAGTCTCACTCAATCATCCCGCGTCAGTGGAGGCTTCACCACACCATTAAAACAGTAGCATCCCCAGGCTTCTACCTTTCTACCTTTAAAACCCGGAGAGCAGCCAAATGGCTGGTAGGCTTTTAGCTAAGCTTTAGCTTCAGCCAAGTGGAAGCTAAATTGGCTAGTCATTCATATGTATATTAGGTTGTTACCTGGGAATTCTGGAGGGAGGGGAGTGGGGGTTTGAGTGGATTGAGGAATTTCCCTGCGAATCTTGTTGACTGTGCAGAGGATGGTGGTTTTCCGTCTAAGAAGTTTTTGCGCAAGTGAAAGTGATGTGAAAAAATTGTCCGTGGTAACATTTCTGCCCTTGTCTAGGAATGGTTCCATCAGCCTCATTGCTACATTTTCAGAAAGTCCTTGCCAAGATATGGGAAGACATTGCAAATGTACTTGGATTTTAGGTCGCAAGCCACCCAAAACTTGATCCCAAACTTGTCAGGTTTACTTGCAATATACTGCAGGAAACAGCACCGAGTCTTTGATGGGAAAAGCTGTTCATCAACAGTGATATGTAGACCAGGGTTGTAGCACGTGATGCAGTTGGTGACAAATGATCCCCACACACTGGAAATTGCAGCGAACTTATCAGTCTTTGCTCGATCACTGCGGGTGGACTTGTCATCAAAGCGTAGGTGTTGCATGATGTCTTGGAAGCGGTTTCATGCCATAGTTCCAATTATCTGTGGGTTTCCCAGGTTTGCTGACCAGCAGTCATTTAGAGATGGAACCCTGTTAACCCCCCGCAAGATGACAATTGCAATAAATGCCATTAGTTCAGGGAGGTCCATGAACCAATGAACATGCTCCATGAACCACTCAGCAGGCCATTTGTAAATATGTGTACAAATGGTTGGTTTTTTGTACTGTTTTTATCAATAAATGTCATGGTCCGCGGCCCGGCGTCCGAGGTGCTGATGGGATGTCCACTCCCGTGGGCGTGGCTGCTAACTCCACACCTGCATCCCATCCCAGGCGATCACCAGGTGGACTATTTAATCCTGCCCAGCCTGCTGCTCCACGCCAGTCCGTAGTCGTCCTTCAGCGGTAAAGTACACCTGCGGGAAAGCCCTTATGCAAACCTATCCGTGTGAACTAACACTAACTCTGCCTTGTATACTCAGATCAGAGCTCGGCGTGTTTGAGCCACCAGCCTGTCCACCTGCCTGTCCGGAATTTGGATCACGATCAGCCCCAGCCGCCTCGACCTTTCTGAAGCTTCTCCCCACGGACCCTCACCCCTCCCTCCGGTTCCCTCGGCCCCGCTAGTTCAGGGAGGTCCATGAACCAATGAACATGCTCCATGAACCACTCAGCAGGCCATTTGTAAATATGTGTACAAATGGTTGGTTTTTTGTACTGTTTTTATCAATAAATGTCATGGTCCGCGGCCCGGCGTCCGAGGTGCTGATGGGATGCCGAGAGCCTCCCACAGTCCCGCTCTCGGCGTTCCTGCGCGATTCACCTCCCGGTCCCTCGGTTTTTCTGGTTCCGTGCGTTTTTTTCCCTTCTACCCTCCCGGGACACCCTCAGTTATAATAAAGTTTATTTTTTGTTCTCTCGTACCGCTGTGTGTGTGTTCTGCTCCTCCGTCCAGCTTGTGCGTGGAACTTCGGTTCATGACAGTACGGACTGGCCAGTATGGACCCAGCAGATCCACTCCGCTCCGCCATTAATAAACAGGGCGCTATTCTTGGTCGCCACGATCAGCAGCTCCAATCGCTCCAGGACCGCTACCAAGAGCTCAGTGACACTCAGGAACAGCTGCGAACCAAGCCGCCCGACCCGGTGCTCTGCAGCGTTTCGCCTCCGCCTTTTGAGCCCTTCCACGGGGAGTTAGACCTGTGTGGGGGGTTCCTCTTTCAATGCTCCCTGTTCTTCAGCCGCACGCCACACGCCTTCCCCACGGATGCAGCTAAAATCTCCTATTTCGTGGGTTTGTTACGGGGACGTGCTTTAGCGTGGGCTGAGGTCTACTTAACTTCTCACTCCATTCGTGATTGCGATTACGATGATTTCCTGGAGGAGTTCTGGGCTACGTTCTCCCCTCCGGTCTCAGAAGATGACGCCACGCAGAAGTTGCTGGGGCTCCGTCAGGGGCGGCGCAGTATTGCGGAGTACCTAGTCGAGTTCCGTACCAGAGCGGTCGCCGTGGGTTGGCCCGATTCGGCCCTCCGTGGGGTTTTTTTACGGTCACTAACCGACCAGATGAAGGACCAACTAGCTTTCCACGAAGAAACTAAATCCTTCAAAGAATTGGCTTCCCTCGCCCGTAGGATCGATAGACGCCTGCGGGAGAGGGATGCCGAGTGGCGGCTTAAGCCTATGGGCTCCGTATTGCGCCCCAGGATCCGTGTTTCTCCATGCAGATCGGACGCTCTCGGCTTTCTCCGGAGGAGAGGGAACACTGATTTCGGGCTGGGGAATGCCTGTACTGTGGAAGGCCCGGTCACCGCATCGCTGTTTGCCCGGTCCGCCCAAACGACCCGGCCCACCGGTAAGTCCGGGGATACGGGTGGGCAGCACTTTAAGCACTACTAGACCCCGATTATTACTGTCCGTTACCCTCGTGACTAATAACCAGACCTTTACATGCTCCGCGCTGGTGGACTCCGGGGCGGAACAGAATCTTATGGATGAGAGACTGGCTAAGAAATTAGCGGTGTCTCTTACTCCACTCGAGCCGCCCATCCCTGCGTCCACATTGAATAATCAAGTGTTTGCTTATATCACCCACCAAACCGCACCAGTACAGTTAGTCGCATCAGGAAATCACCAGGAGCAGCTTTCCTTTTTCACTTTTCCCGCTCCTGACACCCCGCTTATCTTAGGTTACCCCTGGCTACAGAAACATAACCCTCACATTGACTGGGCCGGAAAGAGAATTGCGAGCTGGAGTGTGTTCTGTCTGGCGAACTGTTTGGGGTCTGCCGTTCCCTCCGCCTCAACGAAACGGAACTCAGCCCCGCCACCCGCACCAGACCTCTCTTCCGTGCCCCCCGAATATCATGATCTTCGGCAGGTGTTCAGTAAGGACGAGGCGCTCTCACTACCTCCTCACCGTCCATATGACTGTGCCATTGATTTACTCCCGGGAGCTTCGCTGCCCTCTAGCAGACTGTATAACCTGTCTCGCCCCGAAACAGAAACCATGGAGAATTACATCCAGGAGTCGCTAGCGGCAGGACGTATCAGGCCGTCGTCCTCCCCCGTCGCTGCGGGTTTTTTCTTTGTGGGAAAAAAGGACGGGACGCTTCGCCCCTGCATCGATTACCGGGGTCTAAACGACATCACCGTCAAGAATAAATATCCCCTCCCGCTAATTAATTCTATTTTTGACTCACTCCAGGAAGCCACAGTCTTCACCAAGCTGGCTCTGCGGAACGCCTATCACCTGGTTCGGATACGCGAGGGTGACGAGTGGAAGACCGCCTTCAACACCCCACTGGGGCATTTCGAATATCTGGTGATGCCGTTTGGGCTAACTAACGCCCCGGCGGTTTTTCAAGCTCTAGTCAACGACGTGTTACGGGACTTCCTAAATGTGTTTGTTTTCGTATACCTAGATGATATTTTGGTCTTTTCCAAAACACCCGAGGAACATCATGTCCATGTGAGGAGCGTGCTACAACGGCTGCTCGAAAACAGGTTGTACGTCAAGGCGGAGAAATGTGAGTTCCACGTTTCATCTATCTCCTTCTTGGGCTACATCCTAGCAGGTGGGCAGGTGAAGACCGACCCGGTGAAAGTCAAGGCAGTGTTGGAATGGCCGGTTCCGGAGTCACGGAAGAAGCTTCAGAGCTTCCTGGGGTTTGCGAACTTTTACCACCGCTTCATTCGGAACTACAGCCAGGTGGCCGCGCCTCTCACCCAGCTCACCTCACCCAAAGTGCCCTTCACCTGGTCCCCTGAGGCCCACGCAGCCTTCGCTAAGTTAAAACGATTATTTACGTCCACACCCATCCTAACCCACCCAGACGCTTCTAAGCAATTTATTGTTGAAGTTGACGCGTCTGATGCGGGAGTGGGAGCGATTCTCTCCCAGCGGTCTGGGCCTCTAAATAAGCTCCGGCCGTGCGCCTTCTTCTCGCGCCGACTCACCCCCGCGGAGAAGAATTATGACATCGGCGACAGGGAACTGCTAGCTGTTAAACTCGCTTTAGAGGAATGGCGCCACTGGCTGGAGGGGGCCGAACAGCCCTTACTCATATGGACAGACCATAAAAACCTCCTGTACCTGAGAACCGCCAAGAGGTTGAATCCACGCCAAGCTCGCTGGTCTCTGTTCTTCGCCCGCTTCAACTTCACGCTCTCCTATCGTCCAGGGTCGCGGAACACCAAGCCCGATGCGCTCTCCCGTCAGTACTCCTCCGACAGTGGCGCGTCTTCCCCCGCCACCATCCTACCCGCCGCCTGCGTGGTGGGCACTCTCACCTGGGAGATTGAGGAGACCATTCGCCGAGCTCTCCCGGGGGACCCCGATCCAGGGACTGGACCACCCGGACGGCGCTTCGTTTCTGCTGCCGCCCGTGGAGCGGTCATCCACTGGATCCACACAGCACGATTCACGTGCCACCAAGGCGTGAGCAGAACGACGCACCTCCTCAAAGGACATTTTTGGTGGAAGACGCTAACAAGGGACGTGAGGGACTATGTGTCCACCTGTGCCGTCTGCGCCCGTAATAAGTCATCCACCAAGCGCCCCGCAGGTCAGCTCCACCCGCTCTCTACACCCCACCGGCCCTGGTCTCACATCTCCCTCGACTTTGTTACCGGTCTCCCTACCTCTTCCGGAAAGTGTGTCATCCTCACCGTTGTAGATCGATTTTCTAAGGCCGCTCACTTCATCCCGCTAGCCAAGCTGCCCTCGGCCGCGGAGACTGCCCAAACGTTGATTACTGATGTGTTCAGGCTCCACGGAATCCCCTTGGAAATTGTCTCTGATCGAGGTCCCCAGTTCACCTCACAGGTGTGGAAGACCTTCTGCTCCACTCTCGGCGCCAAGGTCAACCTAAGCTCCGGCTTCCACCCATAATCCAACGGACAGACTGAACGTCTCAATCAGGAGCTGGAGACTATGCTGAGGTGCGTGGCTAGTCAAAACCCCTCCTCTTGGGTTACCTACCTGCCCTGGGTGGAGTACGCCCATAACACTTTAACCTCGTCCATCACCGGTCTATCTCCTTTCGAAGCGTCCCTCGGATATCAGCCTCCACTCTTCCCTGAAGAGGACTTAACTCTCTCCGTCCCGTCAGCTCCACATCACCTTCGGCGCTGCCAACATGTATGGCGCAGCGTTCGCAGCGCCCTCCTGCGCGCGAAGGAACGACATGCGCACTACGCCGATCGGCGCCGTGCCCCAGCCCCTGACTACCAGCCGGGACAGAAGGTTTGGTTGGCTGCTGGGAATATCCCGCTCCGAGGCACGTCCTGCAAACTGGCTCCCCATTTCATCGGGCCGTACGAGGTGGACCGGGTCATCAACCCGGTGGCGGTCAGGCTCCGGCTTCCAGCCTCCCGGCGAGTGCACCCCACGTTCCATGTGTCTCAGCTTAAACCAGTCCGCCTCAGCCCCCTGTGCCCTCCTTCCGAGCCCCCTCCTCCCGCCCGGCTCATTGGCGGCCATCCGGCCTATGCAGTCCGGCGGGTCCTGGACGCGCGCCGGCGCGGGCGCGGCTAGCGTTATCTCGTGGATCGGGAGGGGTACGGCCCCGAGGACCGCCTCTGGGTCCCGCGCTCCTTCGTTCTGGACCCTCGTCTCATCTCTGCTTTCCATGCTTCTCTCCGCAGGCGGGGTCCCGGCCAGTCGCCTGGGGGCGATTCTTGAGGGGGGGGTACTGTCATGGTCCGCGGCCCGGCGTCCGAGGTGCTGATGGGATGCCCACTCCCGTGGGCGTGGCTGCTAACTCCACACCTGCATCCCATCCCAGGCGATCACCAGGTGGACTATTTAATCCTGCCCAGCCTGCTGCTCCACGCCAGTCCGTAGTCGTCCTTCAGCGGTAACGTACACCTGCGGGAAAGCCCTTATGCAAACCTATCCGTGTGAACTAACACTAACTCTGCCTTGTATACTCAGATCAGAGCTCGGCGTGTTTGAGCCACCAGCCTGTCCACCTGCCTGTCCGGAATTTGGATCACGATCAGCCCCAGCCGCCTCGACCTTTCTGAAGCTTCTCCCCACGGACCCTCACCCCTCCCTCTGGTTCCCTCGGCCCCGCTATCATCGTAAGACGCGTACTCTACTTCCCCTCGTATGCTGCCGTTTTCCCCGCACCCCAATAATCCTTTTTTCCTTTTTCTGTTTCAGCCTCCCACAGTCCCGCTCTCGGCGTTCCTGCGCGATTCACCTCCCGGTCCCTCGGTTTTTCTGGTTCCGTGCATTTTTTTCCCTTCTACCCTCCCGGGACACCCTCAGTTATAATAAAGTTTATTTTTTGTTCTCTCGTACCGCTGTGTGTGTGTTCTGCTCCTCCGTCCAGCTTGTGCGTGGAACTTCGGTTCATGACAATAAATCTCAGCAAGGACATACACCCATGTGTGTTGATTTCTCCCTAAGATGGCAAACTGAAACACTCCAAGTTGGTGACTTTTGGAGATTTATTTCCCTGGATGATTGAGAATGCATCAAGATGAAACACAAAAGGAAGTTCACAGCTTTTAGCAGCTCCCCCACCCCCTCAATCACACACCCCCACTCCCCTCCCTCCAGAATTCCCAGGTAACAACCTAATATACATATGAATGACTAGCCAATTTAGCTTCCACTTGGCTGAAGCTAAAGCTTAGCTAAAAGCCTACCAGCCATTTGGCTGCTCTCCGGGTTTTAAAAGTAGAAAAGCCAAATGGCTGCTCTCCGGGAGTTTAATTAAGTAGCTCCCTCCGCCGCCCTACTACTACTCTTTATAGGGGACTCACGCTCGGGGACACGTTTTCTGGTTGACTCCGGCTCCCAGAAGAGCCTCGGGAACTCTCGTGTCATCTTTGCATACCTCCACAATAGTATATTATTTAATCTTAAAAACAATGGAGATTTCCCACGTACCGCCAGAGAGAGATCTAGACTGGTCTAGCCAAAGCTCAGACATAAACGCCAAAGAGCGTCCGTGAATGGGCCTAGAGATGACTTGGCTGATTAGTCAGGTGAGTGAGATAAACTGTTCAAACTTGGTGAGTAAACTCAAAAAAATAGCACTTTTAACCACTGCCAAAGAAGAAATTTCTGAGAAGCGTTTTGAATATAAATAAAAGAACATGTTTTTTTTTGTATAATTACCAACAAAATAAAGTGAAGAATCAATCCACAGTAAGAGTAACAGTAACATTCAAATAAATTCATAAATCTTGCGTTGATGAATTGTTTTGATGAATATCAACTGTTGTTTTTCTCCAGATGATTATTTCACATCATGTTTTCCTCGAATGTTTGTCTGTAAACAAGCAAAGTGTGTGTGCATAGTGGTATTGTTCATCTTGTGAGGACACAGATCTGTTTACGTAGTTAAACCGTCAAGTTTGAATTAGCTTGTGAGGTCGCATCCTCAGGGTTAAGGCATTGTTTAAGGTAAAGCAAAGGGGATGTAAGGTTAGGCTTAGGTCAAGTCTTCAGGAAATGAATGTAAGCCTAAGTAATGTCCTCTGGAGTGAGGGAAACACAACGGCGTGTGTGTTTCCAGTGGGAGGTCTGTTTCTTAAACACAACACAATCACTAACAGGCTGATTAAAGCCTCACCTCCACTCTGCCTGCCTTTTCTTCTTTATTGATGTAGCATTTAAATGTTAAATATTCATTATATAGACAAAAAGCTTAATTCAACTTCGCTCTAATCACAGCAGGAAGCATACATTCATCTCACCATATGTCAGATTCTTTTTTCCAGTGCATTATTTAATTTTACTCTGAATAAATGCTTCTTTTTGTTGGATGTTTGTGCCCTTTGGTTTGTGTATATCTGTGACATAAAATGTGTGTTGTCATTTGCAAATTGATAATTGATTCACAGCAGGATGGGTCACAGTCAGAAGCAGCCACAGCAGGATTTTCCACAGACTTGTGGTCGTCAAGTGAAATGCATAAGAAGCAAAGAGCATCTGCAGACCTTTCACAGAAGCCTTGCGGTTCATATGTCAGCACTTTCACAACAAGCTGCAGCGCTGTTGTGATAATATTGACATGTTTACATTGTACAAGTGAAAATTTATGAATTGACACCTGGCTTTCTCCTTACGTACTTTACTATTTTCAGAGTAAATGAGAAAAAGAGTAATGACATGAAATAAAATAAAAATGAATAACATTTTAGTTGCATCAAAGTCAAGAGAGCAGGCTGGATTTGTTATTTTGAGTTCCTTTATAGGTTTTTTGGATGGAATTACATTTAGTAATTATTATCAAATATTATGGATGGATTGTGGATTTAAAAATGTATTTTGGTTAAGTGTAGTATTAGTTATACACTTAACCAAAATAAAAACAGAGTGCTCATTGTGAAACACACATTTTAAAATTGACCTCACAGTTGGCGACAACAAAATTGAAAACATATTTTAAAAAACTGATTAGTATAAAAGTACAACAGCATCCAAATTTGCACCAGACCTGCACCCCCTCTCTTTCATCCACTGTTCACACTGCTCTGCCTCAGTTTGCAGCCCTCAGCTCCTCATTTATCTTGTTTAGGACTGAAACCCATTCGATTTGGCTGCTGTGCTCTAGATTTTACTCTTTATTTCCTAAGTTTAGTTCTACACACTTCTGCATAATTCAGCTATGGTTTCCTCATTGCTCTGCACACCCAGCATCTGAACCTGTTTTTCACCTATCAAAATAATCCCCTTGGCAGTTCTAGTGTACTGAAATCAAATGCCATCATGCCATGTTTTACTAGAATAGGTTCATTCACAATATAGTGGGTTATACTTACTTATAAACACCAAGGATGTAATTTTGACAACAGAAATGAATGAATAAAGGCAAAATGACAACGCCTGTGAACAAGTGAACAAAATTGAGCCACAATGCAGAAGTAGCATATGAAAAATACTACTGGTCAAAAGTTTTAGGACACCCCAATGTTTCTAGATTTTTTTTATTGGAAAAATATGCAGTGTCTCATTGCACTCTGAAATCAAAGCATAATACATATACGCAAATGGAGTTAACATTTTTTTTAAATAAATCATGGAATCAAATGTATTCTAAACCTTTGACTCATTAAAGTAGTCACCTTTGGCAGATATAACAGCTGAACACACCCATGGAATTGTTTTTACAATAGAAGTTATTCCTATATCTTTTGCAGAAGTTCCCATAAATGTGTGGTACTTGCTAGTTGCTTTGCTTTTTGTCATGGTCCTGGGTCATTTGACCCAGTGTTTTGTGTTCTTGTATTTTCACATCATCTTGTATTATGGTTAAGTTCATTTGGTTAGTCTTGAGTTCATTTCTATATAAACTGAGACTTGCGTACTGTGACCACTATGAAGCTTTGTCCCGCCAATCACGCAAGCTTTTAACTTGTCCTCTGATTCACTTGTGGCTTTAGGTCTGTCAGACCTCTTCCTGTCAGTGTTTTCCCCAATTTCTGAGTGCTGTTTGATTGTGCAAGGAAACTGTGTACTGTGCACCTTGACTCTTCTCTGTAGCAAAGACCTACATTTTTAAGTGTTATGATGGTCTGTCTCTTCCATTGTTAATTGCCTTTTTCTCACCATTAATTTTCAAGGCTTGATCAAACGCCACTGTGGCAGAACAGTTTTAAATTGTTAACCCATTTTGTGTTCCTTGAAAAAGGCCTTTTTTGTATAATCCTGAAATGTACATTATTTTCAGTTTGGGGGTAACCTTACCCTTTTTTTTAACCTCTGGCAGATCACCACTAACCTTTGTAGCCATTTCAAGGTATTTGGATTTGAACAACCTCCATCCATCCATCCATCCATCTTCATCCGCTTTGTCCGGGGCCGGGTCGCGGGGGCAGCAGCCTAAGCAAAGAGGCCCAGACCTCCCTCTCCCCAGCCACCTCCTCCAGCTTATCCGGGGGAATACCAAGGCGTTCCCAGGCCAGCCGAGAGATATAATCTCTCCAGCGTGTCCTGGGTCTGCCCCGGGGCCTCCTCCCGGTGGGACATGCCTGGAACACCTCACCCAGGAGGCGCCCAGGGGGCATCCTTGTCAGATGCCCGAACCACCTCAGCTGGCTCCTTTCGATGTGGAGCAGCAGCTGCTCTACTCTGAGCCCCTCCCGGATGGCCGAACTTCTCACCCTATCTCTAAGGGAGAGGCCAGCCACCCTTCAGAGGAAGCTCATTTCTGCCGCTTGTATCCGCGATCTCATTCTTTCGGTCACTACCCACAGCTCGTGGCCATAGGTGAGGGTAGGGACGTAGATCGACCGGTAAATTGAGAGCTTCGCTTTTACACTCAGCTCCCTCTTCACCACGACGGACCGGTGCAGCGTCCGCATTACTGCAGCTGCAGCCCCAATCCGTCTGTCGATCTCCGGCTCCCTTCTCCCATCACTCGCGAACAAGACCCCGAGATACTTGAACTCCTCCACTTGGGGCAGGAACTCATCCCCGACCCGGAGTGGGCACTCCACCCTTTTCCGGGTGAGAACCATGGCCTCAGATTTGGAGGTGCTGATCCTCATTCCCGCTGCTTCACACTCGGCTGCGAACCGTTCCAGTGCGAGCTGGAGGCCCTCACCCGATGAAGCCAACCTAAATTGAAATAAATAATTGGGGTGTTCTAAAACTTTTGACCGGTATATAAATAACCAAGAATTCCCCTCTCGCCCCTGCAGGAGGTCTATCCTTAAAGCTTTTGTCATCTACCAGAGGCCTGGGCACTTGAGGGTCCAGTATTTTAGCTGTTCCTAGGACTGTGCTCTTCTGGACAGAGATCTCCAATGTTGTTCCAGGCATCTTCTGGAGCTACTCACCTAGCTTGAGAGTCACCGCACCTAGTGCTCCAATTACCACTGGCGTTCCAGGTGTGCCCTACCTGCTAGCATCTTACACCCTGCTGTTATGTGCTGGGTTGTCTCAGGGGCATCTTTACACAGCCTGCACCTGGGGTCTTGTCTAGTGTGGTAGACCCCAGCCTCTATGGATCTTGTACTCAGAGCTTGTTCTGTGCTGACATGATTAGTGCCCCTGTGCTTTTTTTCAGGCCCGCTTTGTCCAGCCACTGGTAGGATTTCTGGATCCCAGCCACCTCCTCTATTTGCCGGTGGTACATACCGTGCAGGGGCTTGTTCTCCCATGATGGTTCCTCGTCTCCCTCCTCCTTGGGTTTCTGCTGCCTGAGGTATTCACTGAGCACTCGGTCAGTTGGGGCCATCTTCCCAATGTATTCTTGGATGTTCGTTGTCTCATCCTGGACTGTGGTGCTGACACTCACCAGTCCCCGGCCCCCTTCCTTCCGCTTAGCGTACAGCCTCAGGGTGCTGTGCTGGACTTGGGGTGAAACCCTCCATGCATGGTAAGGAGCTTTCTTGTCTTTATGTCAGTGGCTTCTATCTCCTCCTTTCGCCAACTTATTATACCAGCTGGGTACCGGATCACGGGCAGGGTGTAGGTGTTGATAGCCCGGATCTTGTTCTTACCGTTCAGCTGACTCCTCAGGACTTGCCTGATCCTCTGCAGGTACTTGGTGGTTGCAGCTTTCCTAGCAGCCTCTTCGTGGTTCCCATTCGCCTGCGGGATCCCCAGGTACTTGTAACTGTCCTCTATGTCTCCAATGTTGCCTTCTGGTAGCTCGATCCCCTCAGTTCTGACTACCTTCCCTCTCTTTGTTATCATCCGACTACATTTCTCCAGCCCGAATGACATCCCGATGTCATTGCTGTATATCCTGATATTGTGGATCAGTGAATCAATGTATCGTTCACTCTTGGCATACAGCTTGATGTCATCCATGTACAGGAGGTGGCAGACAACTGGTCCGTTCCATAGTTGGTATCCGTAGCCAGTCTTGTTAATGATCTCACTGAGCGGGTTAAGGCCTATGCAGAACAGCATTGGGGACAGAGCATCTCCTTGGTAGATCCCGCACTTGATGGTGACTTGTGCTATGGGCTTGGCCTCTAGTGTTGTACGCCACATCCCCATTGAGTTCCTGATGAAGGCTCTTAGGGTCCTGTTGATCTTATATAGTTCAAGGCATTCCAGGATCCAGGTGTGGGGCATTGAATCATAGGCCTTCTTGTAATCAATCCAGGCAGTGCACAGGTTGGTCAGTCTGGTCTGATTCCCTTATCGATTCCAGTCGCCCCGAATGACGTCACCACGTTGCGGAGCGTCATTTACCTGGCAGGAAACATGGCGGCTCAAACGCTCAAAAGTTTGATTATACTTTACGAGAATGGATGACAACAGGGCAACTTGCAATACTTGCAAAGTAGATATTTCATTTAAGGGAGGAAACACTACGAATATGCAAAAGCATTTGCTCACAAAACACACGATGACCTTAAATGAATGTCATGTTTTTAATTCCGCTCCGGACTCGTGAATCTCAACCCAGCAGCAGCGGTAACGTTTGCACGTCCTAATGCGGCAGGTAAATAATCAACTAACAGTGCATATTATGTTAGCGCGATCTGCCTTATTACAAAACCTGCCATTACTGTGCATTTAGGTGACCATGATGAGAGAGACAGACAGAGTCTGGCTGGCTCAGATGCTGGCAGTTCTCGCTGCAGTCTGTCGGTAGTGTCTCCTTTCAGGCCAGGATAGACGAATGTCACCGAGCAGTGACTAAGTTTGTGGTAAAAGGCTTGCACCCATTTGCCACAGCAGATGCCCACGATTTTCGGTAAGTGAATGTGTTTAATTGTAGGCAGGGACATTACTGGATATTCTTGTGTAATTGCTACAGAATACCTTTTCATTACAGTTTTCCAAAGTATTCTGGACTCTTTCAGCTTTCCAAAAGTGTGTGCAGGTTGCTCTGAATTTCTGGTAGAACATCTGCAATGCTGGAAGAAAGATGTGGATAGATGTCAACAATTAACATAACTGTTTAACATAACTCAAGTCGTGTTTGTGGAGAAAGCTAACTCCATTCTTAGAGGAATATCTTTGATGTATCAAAGAAATACAAAAGAATGTGATTGCCATTAGGAATGTTTGGTTTTACACACACACATGGTGTGATTGCCCCAACATGTATCAGTACATTATAAATGAACAATATAAATAAAATCATTGATCTAACAGGCCATCAATGTGCTTTGAGAAATTGTTTTCCCTATTGTTTCCTACAGTGTCAGGTACCTGCAAGTTGACTATTTTGTTAATGATGCTTGAACCTCAGAGCATATGACACTAGAGCCTCTGGCTTCTCTGAAGTTCACAAACTCCTTATAGCAGGTAAACAGAAGATAGATAAATCTCATTTTGTATTTTTTCTCAGTAGTAGCACTTTCATAAGCTTTTTTACAACTAATCTTTAGTTATACTGCTATGCACAACCTATGTAGCTCATGGGTTTAGTCCACTGTGTTAAACTAACTAATTTAACCCACATACCATTCCAGCAACATAAGAGCAGTTCAACAATTTCACAATTTTGAAAATAAAGTTGGCCAAATTCACAATCAGTTGTAGCTGGACAATGCTTAAACACTGGGAACACAAGGAGAGGGACGGAACGGGAACTTTGCAGAGCAGTATTGATTAGTCCTCCATGGGGAGGGTGTCCATGGGAGTCCTGTAGGGAGAGAGCACAGTGAGAGGTAAAGGTACTGTTCCAGAGAGTCCAGAGGGGGTACAGGAGAGTCACAATGGGCAGGAGGGCAGGCAGGTAAGCAAGGTGAGTGTGGAACCCTTGGATTGTAGACTGGCTGTAGAAGCGGAAACAAATAGGACCAGCGCTGGAGAGCACAGCAGGGAGAGAATCTGATGGAACTGCAAACTGGAGTAGAGACACAGAAAGGCAACATGGAGGCCTAGTTACCACCAAAAATAGCAGGACAAACTGGCAGAGAGTGGAATGCAGCACTGGTTTTAAAACCCTCCTGCTGATCACTCTGGAATCAGGAGCAGGTGAGATGCAGGAAACTCCTCCCCAGAGGATGAACCCTGGAAGTCCTCCTGCACAAACAGCATAAACCCCAGACACACTATGTCATGGTCCACGGCTCGGTGTCTGAGGAGCGGTGGGGATGCCCACGCCTACGGGTGTGGCTGTCGTCTTCACACCTGCATCCCATTCCAGGTGATCATCAGGAGGACTAACCCCGCACGGCCGGCTGCTCCACGCCAGTCCGTCAGTCACCATTCAGTGGTAACTTGGCCGCTCACGAAGGTTGATGTGGAATTGCTGGTTTCTATGAACTGTGTTAATCCTGTTACCGCATGCTCAGGTTATTGTCCGGCGTGTTCGACCCTTCACCTGCCTGTCCTCCTGCCCGCCTGGAGTTCAGATAAACCACCTGTCATCATCCTCTCCGTCTCCCTGCAATCCTCTCCCGTGGACACTCACCCCTCCCTCCGGTCCCCACGGTCCGGTCCCGAACGTAAGATAAATAGCTCTACCCCTTTGTATGCTGTCATTTCCCTGCTCCCCAGTAACCCTCTCCCTTTTCTGTTGCAGCCTCCCACGGTCCTGATCACGGTGTTCCTGAATCGTTTATCTCCCGGTCTCTTCTGTTCTAACATTTCCCTTTGGTTATTCCAGGTCACCTAGTTAAGAAATAAAGTTTATTCTGTGTGCATTTCCTGCGTATTGTGTTTGCTTCTGGGTCCAGCTTGTGTGTTAGAACTACAGTTCTTGACACACTAGCATGGAGCATGACAAAATGGACATCAGTTTTTACTTTTTTGTGCCTATAAGGATAATTTACTTGTACATGTATATTTCAGGCAGGAATCCTAAAATTACAAACCTTGAAACAGGTTGCAAATGCTAAATTTTAACCTTGATATTTTGGGGTGTTTAAGTCTAACCAAGTAGTTAGACACCTAAAAATAGGTCTCTGACTGTCACGGCTGGCGGAGTGAGCCGTGTGGTGTGGAGGAAAAGGAGGACCCAAAATGCAGCAGTGACTGATGATACGAGTGATGTTTATTTACAAAGTGGTAGTGGCAAAAACAGGCAATGAAGCGTGAGTAATTACAAACGGAAACCTAAACTGGGAGAAACTAACTGACAAACCTGAGACCATACAAAAGGGGTGCGGGGCAGAGAGACGCAGAGACAGGAACACCATAGAACGCAGAGATAAATAGATGAACGCAGATGAACGCAGACGAGCCGACAACGAACACAGACCGACACCCACTAAATATACAAACACAAGGTAATAATAATAATGGATTGGATTTATATAGCGCTTTTCAAGGCACCCAAAGCGCTTTACAATTCCACTATTCATTCACTCTCACATTCACACACTGGTGGAGGCAAACTACAGTTGTAGCCACAGCTGCCCTGGGGCAGACTGACAGAAGCGAGGCTGCCATATCGCGCCATCGGCCCCTCTGGCCAACACCAGTAGGCAAGTAGGGTAAAGTGTCTTGCCCAAGGACACAACGACCAGGACAGAGAGCCCAGGGATAGAACTGGCGACCTTCCGGTTACAGATGCGATTCCCTACCCCCTGAGCCACGGTCGCCCTAAGGTAACCAGGTAATCACACACAGGAGGGAAGAACAGCTGAACCCAATACACATGAGGACCGGAGGAGACAAGCTGAACACAATGACAACAGACACAGACTTTCAGAACAAAACAGGAACTCTAGGACACGAGCCTTCAAAGTAAAGCAGGAAACACACAGACTGATTTACAACACAACACGGGGACATGAACAGAGCACCAAGGACAGACACAGGTAGAGCTGAATATACACCAAACTTCAGGTTCAACCCTAAACTAATACAAAATCAGAATAAACACAAGGCACAAAAATGAACTTCAAGGAAACACAAAACGCTGGGTCAACAACCCAGGACCATGACACTGACAGCACTGAGCAGCTCCTTCAGTGGCAGGCTGCTGCACCCACGATGTGGGACGGAGAGATTTCGCAGGTCTTTCCATCCAGCTGCTGTCAGACTCCACAACATGGTCACTGCAGATGACCACACACACATCCCATACCCAATGGTAACTTTTCGTCCTGTCTCCCTGATGTGTAATAGTACCAAGTGTGCCAAACCAGGGTTTTAATAGTTTTGCAATTTTCATTAGTTTTTATTTTTATTTAGTTTTGACTTCAGATTTTCAATTTTATATCAGTTTTAATTAGTTTTTACCAATTGTTTGCTAGTTTAGTTTAGTTTTTATTTTTTTTGAAAATCCTTAGTTTCAGTTTAGTTTTGATTAGTTTCAGTTATAGTTTTAGTTGTGTTTGCAATAATTAAGTGTAACAAAATCCCAGTTTCATCATATCAGTCATTCTCTTCTGCATAAGCAGGGTGCAGGGTATGGTAGCTGGAATAGCAACATACCCGGGTATGTTGCTATTCCAGCTACCATACCCTGCACCCTGGACAGGTCGCCTGTCTGTCGCAGGGCTAACACGCAGAGACAGACAACTCACATTCCCACCTATGGGTTCTTTAAATAAATAAATAAATATAGGCAGATGAACAACCATTGATACCAGGCAACTATAAAGTTATATCTTGGCCCCAATGAGACTATTAGCTCTTGCAGCACCGGGTGTTCGTAATTTTGTTTCAAGTGAATTGATAAACTTTTTGAAGGCAATTGACTCACACAGTTATGTAGATATCCCAGTCCTGTTGTCTCGGGATGCATCACGCTGCCTTGCCTGGGGTTAGCGTCTGTTTCTGGGGATGAGGGTTGAGTGTGCTCCCTTCTCAAGATAAGCTAGGTTAGCCTTCTTGTGTGAGCTTTTCAAGTGCACTTTAAGGTTTGTGGGATTTTTTTCCCTTTAGAAATGTCCCTCATAATTTGTCTCTTTCCACTACAAGACACTTGCTTTAGCCAAAACACAGTCATATTCAAACTAATCCCAAATTGGACTCTGGCGCTTTCTCCCGACTTTTCCTGACATGATTCTGTGCGTGGACGGAGCAGCAACACAGACGACTCGACTAACGTACTGCCACCTGCTGGCATAATGAGACACAGCAAGAAAAAAATCTGGAAACTAAACTTCATTTTCACCCTTGACTATTGTATGACACGCACACATCAATGAAAACTAAACACATTTTTGCTATAAATTCAGTTAATTTTAGTTAGTTATGTGAACACTCATTACAGTTTTAGTTAGTTTTCCTTTTTTTTTTATAAATTTTTATTTCCGTTAACGAAAATGTGTTTTTCACTTCTAGTTTTCGTTATTTCGTTAGTTTTCGTTAACGATAATAACCTTGTGCCAAGCATTTTGTTCTATTTTGTATAGTATGTTATTCTTTTCTTTTCTTTTATCTTATTTTATTCTATTGGGACTAATAATGATCTAATAAATCTTATCTTAGCCTATGTGAGCTAGCCATATGAACTTCTGACTCTGGTTACTTTGTATTATTTTATGTAACGTAATTTAAAACTGTTACTTGAATGAATTTTGGGCCTTATTTACTTAAAGTCTATTTAACTACACTGAAAAAAATGTTTTGTTCAATTTACTCAATTTTTTTATGACAAGTGGTTGCACGAAATAAATTTGTTTGAATCCAGAAATATTTTTTAAGTACACTGAATTTAATTTAAGCGAGTAAAACCAACATATATTTTTAAGCTACTTTAACTTAACTGTTGTGGATACGTCTTAGTCAAATATTATTAGTAAGTCCAACTAAGGTCGTGTTAAATGTACCAGAATAATTTGTTTCCTTTACACTTATGTCCCAAACTTATATTCAAATCAATCAAATTGTTAATTTCTCTCTATTTCAATTAAGTTAAGTTTACTTAAAAAATATTGCTTACCCTGATTTGTAGTTTTTAAAAACGTCAATAATGAAAACTACAACATTCTTTCACATCATTTATTAATGCAAAATTTGTTGCAAACAGAATAAGAATCCACATCTCTAAGGGAAATTGCTGCAATTTGTATAATACAAATTACAAAACTTTTGCCTATGAACTAGTAGCTTTAAAAAGCTGTATTCAAACAAAACAGAAACAACAGACAAGAGAAATGTTAACCAATGTTTCTCTTCCTCTAAAAAAGAAAAAAAAAACTCCTTACATAAAAGAATAAAACACTACCAGCAGTATAATGTATCACAATTAGAAACTGATGCATCCACAAACTAACCAGTTTCAGACTTGCTGTTCTGCGATCCATATTTAGAAATTGCATTTTAATAAGGTAATTAGACTTAAAATTAAACTTGTGTTTTCCTTACTGCTTATTGACCACTGTCTTTCCATTCTAGTCCTTCCTTGAAGATTCTGAATGTTTTACATATTTTCTGACCTAACATACTCGCTTCAAAACAATTAATAGTCTTTAAAGTGTTACCAGTGTGCTGCAGTGTGGTAATCATGAATGTTTTTTTGTTTTTTTTATCCGGTTGAGTTAACACTGATTATACGCAGGGCAGCAGCTATAACTGAATAATTACAAAGTTGCTCTTCAAGCTACTCAAATGTACCACACGTGAAACATTCATTATTGAAAGTTAAAATGTTCAATCGAAACATAACACAGAACAAATGATGGTTGTACAAGAGTTTCACTCCTATTCACAAGAGCACCAGTCATTGGTAATTTACATAACAGCATTCTCTTGATGTGTTATTTTAGAAATCTTCCTATCCAGTAGCAATTTTGTTCTTCAGCCCAAAGACTTTGGGGGAGAGCTTTTCACCATCGAATCCCATCAACACTTTCTAAATGAATTCATAATAGTCCTTCAATTCCTTGGGGAAGGCTAGGTTTAGTGCATAGATTACTCCAAGCATCAATGCACAAGCTTGGGCCAGAGATCCAATGTTGTCCATGACTATCTCCCCTTCAACAAATATTCCAATGTCATCATAATGTCCATTTTGTCCATCCTCCCTGTTGATGACATAAATGCCCATGGTGTGCTTCTTCAGGTCTCTCTGGATATCATCTCCTTCAATGTCCTAAACATTTAATAAAAAGGTAAAAGAAAAAACAATTAACTCTACAATTAAATTCCAATCTAGTCGTTTGTGTGTGTGTGTGTGTGTGTGTGTGTGTGTGTGTGTGTGTGTGTGTAATACACACACACACAGATATCTATCTAAAAAGTGTGTGTATAGATGACTTGCTTACAATGACTTAAATGACTTACAAAGAACTCCCGAATAAGGCTTCCGTCCTCTTCACCAAGGTAGAGGCAAAGTGCCCTGAGAACTGCTTCCCTTTTCACTTTAACATCACTTTCAGCCTGTTTAAAGAGAGTTGCTGATTAAACCAATTTGGAAAAAAGAACAATGTCTGACATTCGCAATAAGTAAATTTTATCATATGTCAGTTCAAACATAGTAAATAAAATTTATATATGAAATTTCAAAATTTAGATTGCTTGGCTGGTCACCTAAAACGGCTTATTGGACTCACCAGTGACCTGCCACTTAAGACAAAAGAAATCCAAATAGAATTTGCAATATTCAGATTTACCTCTTGCATGATCTGCAAGTGGTGGGCAAGTTTCTGCCCAGAAACACCGCCCTTCTTCTGGAAAACTGTCATCAACTGAGGTGTAATTCTGTCTAACTGTGCCGCGAAGGTCATCTCCAGTTGAAGTGTTGTAATACACTGGAATTCAGCATTTACCTGTATATCTCTCTCTCTCTCACACACACACACACACACACACACACACACACACACACACACACACACACACACACACACACACACACAGAAAAAAAGAAGACTGGTGCTTAATCATTGGTATGATTATTTTGTTATTTCTTCATTAAATGCTACAATGCAATTGCCATCACTTCATAAAGCATGATTATCATATGGGTTAGTATACAGTGCATGAAGGATGTTACTACTGTTAATCAAAGAAGAAATGAATGGCATCAGTCCATTTAACGGGTTTAAAGGGTTTTAAAAAGCAGATATTTGTCTGTTTCAGGTGGTTGGCAACACATTTTCCTGTGCTCTTTGTCCACTGGTGGGAGTGTCTCACCTGTGAGGTCAGCGGGGCAGAACTCTGCCATCAGCAACAGAGAGCAGAGAAAATTTAGATGTGCAACTAAAAACATGCTTGCCATGTAAGCCCCAAACATCTCTGAAATTGCTCTGCAAACTTCAGAGTACTTATACTTCAGGAGTCCTGTGGGTACCGTAAAGACTCATGTATGCAAACAAACCACATTTTTTTTTGCAATCTGATCCTTTTTCTCTTGGCTGTTTCCTTCAGGGATCACCACAGTGAATGATCCACCTCCATCTAACCCTATGCTCTGCATCCTCTTAACTCACAAGAACTAAATTCCTGTTTTTCATTTCACTTTCGCAAGTTTTTTTTTCTTTTGTCCTGGATAAAAGAAATTTAATCATATATATTAATTGATATTAATTAATATCAATATTAATAATCACAAGAACCCTTAAGATGAGATAGATAAACTTGTCCCTGCAATACTGTGACAAATACTGTTGTGATAAATATGTAAGGAATTTGCATGTACTTACCAAAATAACACCATCTTCTTGAATAAACAGTAACACATAAGGGGAAGAAAATCTGCCAGAAAAGGAAGACAAATAAAAATAAAAAAAAACTTTAGAAAGACAAACAATTACCGTTTCCAAGCCATTAGTGCATTACTTCATGATACTCCCTTGTAACAAAACAAATCTTACTTGTGCCTCTGTGCAAACTACAGATGGCACGATACCACTTTTTTATGTCCGATACCGATATCATAAATTTGATTATCTGCCGATGCCGATATGAATCCGATATAGTGTATTTTATAATAAATAAAACTGTTTTTATAAATATTTTGCTGCATTTTGTATAAGTTCATACTCAGTTTTAAAAACAAAACATTAAAGCTATTCTGTTATACCTGTATGCAAAAAATACACTGCACCCAAAATATTTTATACTTCAGCAATACTGATCAACCTAAAAAACTTACACCATCCTCCTTATTCAGGTATTCTAAACAGTACATAGAAATATTAAACTAACTAATAGGACTGCCAACTCCCAGCAAAAATATTAGGAAACCACCCCGCACCCTCCGCCTGATAATGCTTAATTGACGTAATCTACTTTAATGCACAGAAATCAATTATTTTTCTATAATAATTTGATTCAACATTTTTCTTCAATACAGTTGCAGACAGCGCAGACAGCATACCTTCCCAAAGGAAAAAGTGCTATATGTACTACTATTACTAGGGCATATATTAGACTTAATATTTACTACATACAATAATGGATCTCTATACATTTAACCAGATCACCACTTTGGTAGTAAGATTTAGAATAATTATTTATTAAAAGCTAGACATTTTAAATGAGAATAAGAAAGAAAATTATGTCTTTGTGTCTCCCTTTCCCTGTTAATGCCCTACCTGGCCCCTGGCAAAACTTTGCTAGATCCGCCCCTGCACAGTTACCAGCTGTCAGCTACCTAAAAAAGGATCCTGGAGTTATTTGTCTCTCAGAAACAGTTCATAACTTCCCTTCAACTCATTCATGTGACCTAAAATGTAAACCTGTTTCTTCATTACCTGTTCAGCTCTAATGATTCAGTAAAAACTTCTCCTGGTTTCACCTTCATGTTTCCTTCTCACCACATATCCAAACTATCATGACCAGCAGCTATTACGGCTGTGGCTCCAGAAAACATAAGCGGATACTAGAAGTAATATTAAAAAAATTCTAGCAACAGCTTATCAAGCTTAAACGTGCTGCTGTTGTTTATCTGCCGTTTTCCTCTTTCTAGCGCAAACTGGGTGACTAACAAATGAGAGAGACTAGCGACAGAAAAGCCGATCACCTGATAATCGATCAGTTTCATGATTGAAGTAGCAACAGGAGAGGGAGGGGGGAGAATGAGGGAAGACGTTTTAGCTGTTCAGCATGAAGACACCGAATAACTCCAGCTTTGTGTCTTTTTTCATTCTAGCTGAAGTATAAAACAAATCGCTTCCTTTCCCCCTCAATACAAAACTCCGACAGCCAGTCCAGCTGTGGCTCCATACATCGGTTGTTAAGCTCAACATGGAAATACTATGCAAACATAAAGAGATGAACTTACACACTTGCTTTACTTCTCTGTGTTAGTTTTCTCTGAGATTAAATGCAGCGGTTTGGAAGCACGTAGCGAGGCTTTAAATGCTAAACCAGACCGCTGACAGGTCTTGCACTCAACAGCTCTATCAAGTGAAGCAACTTCTTTTCTGAGTTAATTTCAGTCCTGACAAACATCACTCTCAGTGCCTTTTGATCTCACATTTTTGGCAACCACTGAGTTATTCTCCTCCACAGTTTACAACCATTATTTTTTTCTGCACAAAAGACGTTGTGCAACGCCAATCCTACTTATTTCCTACTGCACCCCTGACTGTGCAGGTGCGTTCAGAAGCCCCCTCCCCCGCCCGACTATTCCTTAATGCCAATGTTGTGGCGGGAGGGACGATTTCTCCACTTAAAACTGCAGGGGACTGTACAGTGAACTTTACAGCTAACTACAGAGAAATTGCCTCGTTCCATAATTTGTTAGTACAAAGTGTGCCACAAGAACTAAGCTAAAAACATATGACATTTTAACGCATCAATACAATTACTCTTTTAATAGAGCAGTAGCTAATAGAGCACATAGCTAGCTTAAGTCAAATTCATGACAAAGTTCAGAGGTGTACAACTACTTAGACTTCTTTCTCCATGTGCACACGTCTTAAAGAGTCAACATGCTTTGACTGAGGTAAAAAAATAAAACAAAAACGACCGTAAAAGGTTTACTTACCGAAGCTAGACCACCTTTATATGAAGTTGTGCGATTAACTTAAGCCCGCTTGCAGCACACAAAGAGTCCGCTTCTTCAGTCCGCGCGCAAAATGGTGGCCTGTCCTAACGCATGCGCAAAATGGCCCAGCAGGAGGCTATGAAAAACATACTTAAGCATTTTGAGCTACATTTAATTAACTAAAATTAATTGGATTAAAACGCAGGGAATGTATTCTGGAGTTACTCGAATTATATATGTAGACAGGAATTACTCATTTGAATTGAAAAGATATACCAAAATATAATATGCTATATTTAAAAGGAGACAATATCACTTTTTTCAGTGTACATCGCTGTAAGACCTGCAGTTTTCCCCCAATTTTCCACAGAATGAAGTATTCTAATGTTTTATTTTCTCTCTCTAATAGTCCCAAACCAAAAAATATTAATAGTGGTTTGTGGTCAAACATGGCTACCAGTTCTTTCTTCCCTTCATGCTAGAAGTATTGGGATTGTGATCTCTTCTAACATTGACATGTGACATCAGGTTGAGGACACTTGCAGGCTCTATAAAAGAGAAACAAGATGAAGAACAGAAATAATGAAAGGCACTTCACTTTCTGTTATCAACAATAACTGAAGATTAGATCAAATAAATTGCAGGCATTGTCACTTTTTGCAGTGCCACGTCTACCCAGTTGTTCATCAACATATGTCAAAGGAAATGAAACATGAAAGCTGACGGCTCCTGCACAGCAGTTCAGCTGCAGGCATAGGCACTCATCAGTATTTACATAAAACTCACAGGGGAAACAGCTAGCATCGAAGAGGGGGTGGCACTGTCACCTTGATATTCACAATGATGAGTGTCTGTGTGTGTTTGCATGCCCCTGTGTTAAGGTTGCAAATTGTGTTTGGTGAAACTTCAGGACTTGCTATTGTTGATGCCTTTAGGGGGAAAAATAATGAAGCTGTTCATGCAAACACGTGATCATGAAAAGGCCTCCGGAACACGATTAATTATCCTTTCATTTTCTGCATATGGATGGATAATTAAAATGACAGGGAATGAAATTAACAGAAGATCATTTCCACTTGCAGACAAAGTAAAGTATGATCATTTATACTATGTGGCTGATTGATTGATTGAAGTTGTGAAAATATTAAAAAATGACGCATTGCAGATATTGCTTGGTTCATTTATAGTGAAAATACTCACCATGGGAAAATGCTTAGCAATAATAAGAACACAAAATCATGAAATATAAAACAAAATTATGCAAGTCTGATCAAGATGTCAGAAGTCCAAATAAAGAAATCTGACTATGGTGAACCAAAAAAGTTATTTATGAGGCTTTTGAACACATTCAAAGGCCTCATAAATATGTTATATTCATGTAATTTATTCATGTATATGAATTTCTTCCTGGTCATTTGCAGTTTTTCATGGTTATTTCTTCTGGTTTTCTTATTCTCTTTGCAGCCATTTTATATGTATTTGTTTTGTGCGTTAAGCACAGCCTTTGGGGGCCTTTTGGGGCCCTTTGTAGTCATCTTGCTTTTCAGTGTGGTAATTTTCACTTTCACTTTAGTCATTTTGCATCTTTTGTTTGTCCTTTTTGTGTGTTTCTTCAGTTGTCACATATTTTATAATAGTTGTCAGATGTCAGTCGATTTGTTTACGTAGCACACTTTTCAGTTACATAAACACGTGCAAGTTTAATCTGTTCATCTTGGAAACTGTCTTCATCATTCTGTTAAACATTTCTTAATTATCATTTACATTTTCATTGCCTTTTAAAGTTTGTGATATAATTGATGATTATAGTCATTCACAGAACACCTTGCAATCCTGCATCAGTCATTCCCAGGAAGCACTGTGGCTTACTATCCGATATACTTTTGCACACATGCATCTTTTGCAAAACGATGAGTTTCCCCACATCTCTCCTGGGCCCCTGAAATGTGACAGTTCTTGTCTTGCAACAAGAACTTATGTCTCGTTACATGTTGCCATATAGCTATTGTGTATCAGTCATTGTGATCCACTCCACATAAGTGAAGTCATTCAAAATAAGTATTATAATCTTCTATTACTCATTTCCAGCAAGCATTGCAATCTTCTGTCAGTCATTCACAGGATACCTTGTCTCTCGCATCATGCCCAATCGGTCATAGCAGATGGCCACCCCTTCCCGAGCCTGGTTCTGCCGGAGGTTTCTTCCTGTTAAAAGGGATTTTTTTTCCCTTCTATTGTCACCAGGTGTGTGCTCAAAGGGGCTTGTTTGATTGTTGGGGTTTTCTCTGTATTATTGTAAGGTTTCTACGTGATAATATATCTGATATATCTGATATCATATCTCACAGTACAATAATATTGAATGGGTTGCATTGTTGTATTTTGTCATGTTTCTCAGGTCTTTGTCTGAATTTCTACGAACATTATTGCTAAGGATTGTCTTATTGCATTGGAGTCACACTGGGTTAAATATGTACACTTGGGTTTTAAGGGGTATTTATTATTTTCTTCTTTTTTTTGGGTTGTATGGAAGCCCCAAACGCAATTTCATTGTTCTTGACAATGACAATAAATAAATAAATAAATAAATAATAAATAAATAAATATAATGAGCCTTGAGGTGACTGCTGTTGCAATTTGGTGCGACATAAATAAAACTGAAAATCTACTGAAAACACATGTGATCTACTGATAGGTTTGTAGCTTGAACCTATTCGCTGGAACGTTGAAGACAGTATAATTACACAGCAAGCAAGACACGAAGTAGGCAAAGTTCTTCATGTTTCTCGTGCACGGGAGAGAACCGGACAAACGCCGTTCCTTCGCTTGACCCCAGTTGCTCTCGTCCGCTCCCCCATAACACTGCTCTTCTATTGAGGTTACATGAATATACATAGGTTCATTAACATATGACGTCTACATACAAACAAAGAGTACCTTGCAACTAATTATAAAACACTAAGCATATATAAGTAGATATTTCTAAGCATAAATGACAATCAACAATACAAAACCTAACATCTACTGTCAGTCATTCACAGGATGTGTCTCCCAAGTGCTTTATAAGAACAAGTCTATTTGCCATTTACCATGTATTAACATAGTACACACTTGTTTTGATCTTATATTTGGCATTCCTACCATGGATTGCGATTTACTGTCAGTCCTTCACAGAAATGATCTAGAATATAAACAAGGAAGAAACACCTACTTCACAGCAAATATCTAATGTATAAATAAAGAATAATCACCTGTTGTGATCTGCTAAGAGTCATTAAAGTAAAATGTCCATAAACAGTCATAGAAATACACCCGTTGAGATCTACTATCAGTTATTCACTGCATACATTGTGATTTACTGTGAACCATTTACAGAAAGCTTCCAGCACCTACGTAGAGACTAGACAGTTCTAATCTACTGTTAGGCATTCAAAGCACACACAGACATCTTCTATCAGTCAACAAAATCTGATTTCATTGTAATACGTAGCTCATAATCTCATGCTCGTGTCATCATTCCTTTTTAAAACATTCTAAGGGCATTTAATGACACAGTTGCTAGGCAACAGTTGCATGGTAACAGTAAACATCTTTTTTCTCTGATGTGGTTCCTTGATTGCCCATCTGTAGCAGAAACCTGATTTGTTTTAAACATGCAAAAATGGGCCTACTTCCATCCCTGTAACCGTTTAAAATGAGTCTTTTTCTTGCTGCTGTTGAATGGACTTTGTAAGATGAATGTTATGTTCATATCAATATCAATTTTGCCATGAAATACATGTGACATGGTTTTGAATTTTTCTTCTTATAGGACCATTAATAGCTGATTTTTTTTCTATTGCGGTACACTTTGGTTTTTCTTTGTTTGTATGTGGATGCGTGTCTGGGTGGTTATGCTTTTAAATATAGAAATGTATAAAGGATACTTGACTCAAAGTATACGTTTATTGATTAATTATAATTAATAAATATAATACATATAATTAATTATACAAATAATTAATTTAATTATTTGTATAAGTTTATTGTCACTTTTACTGTACCTCTGAAATGACTGGTTGGCAATAGTTCCTGGAAGGTGTTGTTTGGTGAAAAAAACTGAAAACACTAGAAACTTAAAAAAGGTGCTCTTACCATTACTTCCATTCAAGCCTGCAGTAATATGGCAGTGGCCAAAGCAATCACAATATTTGGTTTGGAAATACACATTTTCCATAGCGACTAGTGGTTGCTGGGGGGTCACTGACCAGTATGTAGGTCTGTGGAACTGGGGATTTTGCAGTCATTTTCCCCAACCACTGGCAGGTTGTCAGGAATACTTATTTCTCCCAGATTACTAGCAGACACATGATTGTTCAGCAGTCTCTAGCTCTGTGTCACTGGGGCCTCCTTCAATTGTTACACATCCAAAATGGTGGACACGATAATGCTGCATGTTTATTGGTCAAGTGGAAAGGACCAGACAATCGCTTGCATTGAAATAAAGCATTTTGTGATTTAACAATGAAATATGCCGTAAAATACAAATTAGCGTCTCCATTTAGCATTTCCATGACTCTTTTGGTCCTTGTAGAAAAAAAAAGCAATGCAAATTAGTTATAGACACAAAGGCTGGCAGCCTGGATTTTGTTGCTTTTTTTAAAATCTGAACTGAACGGAATCGCCATTTTAATATGTTGGGGGAAAAAATCTGTATTCCTAATTTAGTTTTTGAATTCATTTACTTATTTCTCTTTAAAATATGTTGAAAATCTATTTTTTTAAATCTGCATCTGAAAGTGGATTTTTTTTAGGTTTTTACTGAGAGTGTCTGTAAATCTTTTTTCATGTTTAATAGCTCATTAATTAATTAACAGTTGTTAGTTGATTAATAAGGTTAATTGTTATTTCAAAATATTTATTTATAATCCCTTTGTTTACATCTAAAAAATGAATTATTTTACTAATTTCTAAATAAATAAGCACAATTAAACATTAATTTGTAAATGAATCACTAATGCATTAAAAGGTACACTGATGCCACAGTATAATATCGTTGCCATTTGTATAGATTCAAAAAAAGGGAAATTGGAACAAAAATATTTGTTTTTGCAACAGGCTGCTAGTAACAAAGTGCCTCAACATGTATTTTCAAACCTCAGTTTTCTGCAGTGTTGGGGAGTAACGGAGTACATGCACCGTATTTAAAATACAAAATATGAGTAACAGTATTCCGTCACAGTTACAGTTTAAATAGATGATAATTAGAATACAGTTACTTTGTTGAAATAAATGGATTACACGGCGATCTTTTCCTGTGTCATATTTTAGGCTATCCCCTCTCTAACTCTCGTGATTCCACTCACTGAAACCCAAACAAAACACACAATAAGAGGCTCTAATGTAAGCGTCTTGTTAATATTGATGATGTCAGTTACACAATGGACCCGAAGCCAGCACAACAGAGCCAGCAGTGCATGGGCAGGAATGCATTTCTTACTTGGAAATTCCAACACCACTTCATAATCATAGAAGAAAGAGATGGGTGAAATCTCACCGTGCAATGCAACTTCTGTTTGCCAGAAACCAAGCTGCTCTCAGCATCAAAAGACTCCAACCTAAAGAAACATCTGGAAGTAAGTTCTTTTTTAAAAACTAATGTCAGCCTTCTGCAACTACCTTGTTTTAGTTGAGGTAGCTACCTGGGTTATGTGCCACTTCAGTATCTTTGAAGTACTATTGCTGTGGGATTTATTACTATTACTGAAGGCTATTCGCCACCGAGCTAACACTGTTAGCTGGTGTTAGTTGAGGTTAGTTCATAGACTTGATGGTTAGCATCAACAACCTGCTAGCTGCAAATAATCATGTGCAGTTCTGAAAGCAGACAAAAAGAAAACATATTACTGATACAGAAATATTTTTACGAGTCCACTGCAAAAAGTGTAGCCTTACCTAATGTCCACCTTACTGTTACTCATTTTATATTAAGATTTAAAAATCTAGTTGGTATTGGTATGGCGATTAGCAAGTAAAAGAATAAAGCAAGAAAAATAAAATAATTATATAATAAATAAGTAAAGCAACACAAATAAACACATTCCCCTCGTATTCCTCTCGAAAACAGCAGCCTAAGTGCATTTATTCAACATTAAGTGATATTATTGCTTTAGGATAGAAACTCTTTGCTAATGTCACCTCAGCCTTTAATTTCACATCATCAGCTTCTCTTTACATGTTGCTGCCTCTTGCTCACTGGCATGAAAGAAAGAAACTCAGCTTTAACTTGTCCTTTGACAGTCCTCAAGCTATAGATGTCATGGATGTTAGTTGCTATTCAGAGGATGATAGAAGATGAAAACACACAAAAAAAACACCTGAGCCATAAATCACTGTTCAAACAGTTTTCTGGTTTTTTCAATGGTTTTCTTTTTTTTCTTTTTTGCAGGGAGGGGGGTGTTAGGTTTAGGTGCAGGGGTTAGGCTTAGAGGGTTAGCAGCCTCACTTATTGGAGCGTTCTTTTGATGAATCAACATTCAGTACGAGTTTGGAATTGACACTAGTTTAATCATGTTTCTACTCACAGATCATCTACATTTCTACACATTTTTGCAAATGTGGCTTTGCACTTAGCAAATTTGATTCCTAATGTTTAATATTTAGGTTAATTTAGTAATTAGCATTCAGCAGGTTACTGGATGGAAATATAAGCATCACATAAATATGACTCCCCTCTCCCAGCAACGTATATCAGAATTTCAAAATCATAGAGGTCATGTCCAAAATAAAAAGGAATAATGTTGCAAAAATAAACAATTATACTACCAAAAGGAAACAAAAGAAAACAAGAAAATGGGTGATGTTCCCTTACAAAAGGGATAAGTAAGCATTTTAAGGTAATAACCACCCCATTCCTAACTTTAAACAGGTCAGCAGTTATGGCAGATATTAAATGTTAACTGTGGTATAGGACTGAGGTATATAAAATCTAATATTGAAGGATGCATGCACAAAAACATTTGGGACATTGTGGCTTAAGTTTTGCACAATGCTGAAGAAAGAATGCGAGTACTTTGGGAGGAACAGAATATTACTGGGTGTAAGAAAACACACACGCACACACAAACAGGGTGTCTTATGTTTGTGTCTTTGTTTTGAATGTTTTGTGAAAGTGAAGTATGATTTCAGAAAATGTGAAAATAATTAAGACAAACTGTAACATTCAGGAGGCGTGCCCTGTGACCTGCACACTGACACGTGTGGACTTCCTGCGGAGTACTCCAATCCCCTCCTACTGCTGCCCTTTGACTACTGTTGTGCCTCGCCATGCGTCGGCATCAGCAAACTTCCTCTCAAAACATTTGCACAACAACATACAACAACGGCACCAAGTTTACTGGGAAAAGACGACAGCTTTTTAGCACTTTTTCCGCATCTCACACACCCCACGGTGACGGGAATAGCACCCATGGAGGGAGGAGGGGGCTGCAAAAATGTAACGACGGGTGGTGGGTGTCAAATCTGCCGAAGTGGAGTGTGTTCATTCTGACACAAGTGTATATGTGTGTACGCGTGTGAATAAGCGGTTTGTGTTCATTTTGCCACAATGGTGTGTGAATAACTGAGAGTAACCAAGTGTTGCGTGAGTGTGTTTTGAGGTGTTGCAGGAAGTCCAATCATCCTGAGGTTGCTCAGTGGAGCGAGGCAGACATCTACAACTTTGAAGGAGAGAGAGGGACAGGAAGGAGTCCCTGTCATGTAAAAGCAAAGACATTTACATTTCATTTTATTTGTTCAACAACTTGTGCACCCTGTTACCTTTTGTTTTTGACAATTTCTTTTTGTCGGCACCTCCTGCTGAGTATTTGTTTGGGGTTTCACACATTGATGTACATCCTTAGTCTTTTGTTTTTCCAGGATGATTGCTTGTAGAGTCAGAGGGACTTAAAAAACAAGCAACTGCTGTTTGTGATGATGCAACACGGTTGTCTTATTCGTTTTGTCCATATTCTGTACATTTTTACACATCAGACTCAACTTAGTTTTGTTTGTTTCAGCCTCTTGGTCAGTTCATGGACTTCTGAACCATACTGCGGACTCACTTTAAGCCAACTACTCAGTGGTTGCCCCCTCTCGAAAAGAAAAGAAAAAAATATATATAACAAATAGGAGAGGTTTCACTGCTCACAGCCAGAGGTACATAACTGAGAATAATGTTTTCACTGACATTATAAAAATTACTTTCATGTATGCTGACCTCATAACGTAAAACTTTGTCCACGTTTAATATGAGCTTCCATTATTTTAGCAGTGAAATAAGAAAGTGCACAGTTGCAATAGTATGACAACCTTTGCCAAGTAATTGTTTGTTTTCATCTGTGCATCCCTTCCATGATAGAAAGGGTACCTTATTTTCAACTATAACTATATGCAATTTTGTGTGTTATATAATGGGATATAATTAGCTTAGCACGAGCCTTACTTGAAGAAAAAAGGTGAGTGTGAGCAATGGTGTTTACATCAGGCAGTGCCCCTGAAATAAAATCCCTAGTGTAGTTAGCAAATGTCCAATCCATGTCAAGTTCCATGTTTATTTTTCTAAATTATAACAAACATTCAAAATGGTTCATTTAAAAATCACATCACTTTTTTGGGATGTAATTGAATGCAAAGCTAGTTCCAAAGAAAGTGCACCAACTAAACCAGAATTCTCCCATAACAGGCTTTATTTGGTTCTCTGTGCGGAATCAGGGAAATTCCCACCCCCTGCTGCTCTTCTTGTCCTCTTTCCAGCCTTTTGTTCAGTTTGTTTGATGCACTATAAAAACACCTTCAGAAACACATTTCGCTCAAACATGCACATCTCTCTGGTTTTTCATTCAATAAGGTAAGACCCCCTTGTGTCACATTCAGCTCCACACTAAATGAAACTTGCAGCGGGATTCTTGTATCACTCCATGTGGTCCAGTTTCACCCTGGTGGCTCTAAGTTGTGACTCTCAGCCGACATGTTTTCACACCGTGGGCCTCAGCTGCTGATTTCAGGTCCTGTCAACTTTTTGGGCCCCCAGATGGACCGAGAGAACTCAAACAAACATATCTGCTCCGAGTTGTTAATGTCACAGTGTGCTTCACACATTATATGATAGTGACCATGGAGGAGACAGTTCAGTGTCCAGAGCTGCTACAGTGTTGATCTCACTTTACTATGGAAACAGTGGACAAATCTGAGATACTAGTGTAACTGATTTGTTGGTTGATTGGTTTTAATTGACTGACTGAGTTTTTCTTTAGCAGTTTTGTATATGAAACTGATTTATAAGCTGTTGAGGAAATGGCAAACAAATTATTAGCATATAAAGGTAACTGGAAGTAGATAGCTTTGCTGATGGGGAAGACACATTCTGTTGTGGGCATGCATGTATTAAGCTATTTTTATAACGCACGCAAAAAGTGAGTGGGTCACTGAAGGCAAGTATTCAGGAAGAGCTGTCAGGCTTGGAGTGGGAGGATTTCCTAAAAGCAGACTGTCGAGCTGCTGACTCACCTCGTATTATGATTCAGTTAGAAAGATTCTTTCATTTGTCTCTAACTCAGAAAACAAATGTGTTGTCGAGTTCAGGGAATAAATCTATGGCTTTACAGTTAAAGACAGTTGGTAGGGCTTAGGAGATGGAAATTATGGAACAAATTTGGATCATATGGTTTATTTTCTGTGAATATCTAATTTCGAGTTGACCCTTGGTAAAATGCAAAATGTATATTTGTGCTGCTGGACATAAATGAACTGTCTCAAGAGAGAGCTGGATGGTCCAAGACAGAACCTCACATTATTAATGAACCTATTTCACATCATTCATGGACAGAGGTTACCCGCTCTGTCCATGAGTCTTCTCCTCATTACCCTTTGAGGAGTTGGTAGATCAGTACCATAAAACATTAAGAAATAACTTTATATTAACAGAAAATCACCATAGAAATGTTCAGAGAGGCCATAAAGAAACAATGTTTCTAACTTTTATATAAGTAATCTACATTTTTGAATGCACAACTTGTAATTAGCTATTTTCATATTGTAATCAGCTTATTGCATATACCTTTTATTTATATACTGACCAAAATATAGAAAATGATCCAATCGTTGTCTGAAATACTGAATATTACCTTTAAAGGTAAAACTCTGGGAGTGGGGGCAGACAGAAAGGCAAGCACAAAGCACACAGAGAGGAATTTTAATGAAACGAACACAGAGAAGGGAAGCTACAGTTACACCATTTCTACCACCTTATAACAAATGTGAGAGACAAGTAATTTCAGCAGCCAACTTAAATAGAACATGGAAAATAGGAAATCCAGAGGTCAAACAAAAAATTATATTAATATTTTTAAACTAATCACAGTTTATTTGGGGGAGATTTTAAACCAAAATGAATTCTTAAAAGTGAGTCAATGCTTTTTCTTATATTCTGTCAAATATAAACACATTGGTTAACGCTCATAATTAATAAGGCTGAAGTTTAAAATAATGAAATCAATGTGGATATAAGTACACCCTGAAGCCACACTGCTTCACAAACAAGGGTAACCACTGCAAACAAAGTATGCATATTTCACTGATAAAAGCTACTTTAGGCTTTCCCCTATTTATAAAGTATCACCTGATATGTAAAGAGGAAAATTGCTCCAGGATGTTTAAAAGTCTGGGATTTTTTGGCATCAGAATTATTGTCTAAAGGCAAAGAAAGATGCCCAACGGATTTACTTTACCAAATCGACCAACCCAGCCTTGCAGTATTCGTCTATTTGATTCACCTTTTATTGTTTATTTTATTTTAACCTGCTAAATACGGGACAGACTTGACTGGGGAAAAGAAAGGGGAGAAAGAAATGGGGAAAGAAAAACAGCGGGGAAGAGGAATGGTGATAAAGAACAAAAACCAACAAAATAAGCAGACAAAAAATACATATATCAATCACCTGGATCACCTATTGAGAAAGAAAAAAGAGAAAAAAAACAAATGATCTCAGTTCCTTTGATCTCAGCTGTCAGGCAAGTCAGCGTCAAGTCAGTTTAAATTCTAATTATGTAAGTTAGGCATAGTCTCTTCCTCTAGCACAGTGAAAACTCAGAGCAGCTCCTCGGGTAACGAGGTGACCAGGCTCCTGGGGTGGTTAGCCACCTGCTTCGTCATTGAGAATCGCAAAGCAATTTAGATAAGAAACTGAGCTTCAATGGAAATGCCACGACAAAGGAAGACGCCTTTAAATCTGGTCACCTCCTTACTGTGAGGAGCTGCTCTGAGTTTTCATTGTGCTGGACAAGGAGACCATCCCTGCTTTGTTCATTTCAGCTGAGTTTAATCCAGGAGCACTTTGGAACTAAACCAGACTGAACACTGACTTGTTTGACTAAAGCCAGCTATAATAAGTCGTTATAAAACCTCCACTAACACACTCACAAAAAAATAGGTATAAATGTGCATCTAAAGACATTGTTGAACCATTAACAGCTCATAAATAAAGTTTTTTGCAATTTATATAATATTTTATTAAGAAATTGCTAAAGTATAAAAATACTGACATTAAAATGTAATATAAAAAGCAACACCAAACTATGTTTATATCCATTTATATCCATGTTTTTAACTGACATACTGAGAAGGAGTCATGCTTTATAAATGATGAAGTATTACTAATACCTTATTAATGATTGTAGTTATCATAAAATGTTACCAACTTCTCCCATCGTGAAGTTTTCTGCCAAAGCATCATCTGCTACGAGTCATCAACATTGTCCTGCTTTAGCAAATGTTTCTAAAAATACAGATTCTTGCAAACTGTGCATTTTCAGCCTGGATGGATCCACGGGGAGATGAACTCTGGCACAGTGAATCGCTTGCAAGTAAACGCAGAGTGGAAAACAACATGCCAGAGCTGAGTATGATTTTAGAGATTTGTATTTATGACTGTTAAAGATGAAATGTTGTTGGATGTCACAAGCATTCTTAGCAGAACTTGTGATGTAGTCATAGCTGGACAGCACATCCTCTCTGCCAGACTGAAAATGTAATCTAATCATTCCCTCTTAGTTCATTTGTCCTTCATAAGGGACACAGTGTACCTGGATCCATTTACTTTTAAAAATGATTTATAACAAATACCCAATTCTGAAACAAACTGTTTGCTTCTGTGAATTTGAATATGCTGTGTGAGTGTCATTGTTCTTTACTGTGCAGAGCAAAGTTTGGCTGAAATTCCAAAACTGTCTGGGAAGTTGCTCCTGTATGGGCACGTTTCTCAGTGAGCCTGAGCCCTTGTCATGCCAGCTCACCAAAACATTGACCTGCTCGGGGATGTTCTTGGAAACTCAGAGTGTGTTGGAGTTTCCCACAAACTCCAACACCCCCTTGCTCTAAGAACTTACTTAATACTTTCCTGTTTTTATAGGCTCCGACACTAGTTTTTAGTGCTACGGGATGCAACATGATACCTATTTTTTTAAATTGTGGTCCTTTTTAGGACAAACAATGATTGTAAAATTTACTTTGTGATTGAGAAAAAATCAGTAACTGTGCTGTGACTTTCAGTTTAGATCCAAGCTTGTCTTTTTACATCATTTAAAAACCTTTAAATGGTTTTCATGGCAGAGATGAAAACGCTCAGTTTAAGGATCACAATGGAACATTTCAGCAGGTTACATCACTGAGTCTTTCTCCATCTTTTGGTATTGCTTACAGTGAGTGTATTTTTTCTCTTAACCCCTTACATACATTTAGACTTCTGGTTGTAGCTGTCATACACAACTGCTGCCAATTATCAATTCAGGCCTACTGAATTCATAAATGACACTTGCCTCAGTTTTGTTTGACTTATTTTGTCTCCTATTGTTGTTTTCCTTGTGTTGTCATGTTCCTAGTGGTTGCTGTTTTCTTTCTGCCTGCCTCTAAGCCTGAATTTAGCATAGCATGACTTTTCCTGCCTCCCGGCTGTGCATGCATTAGACCATACTTTCAGCTCTCAAAACATGACAGTTTTTAGCTTGATTTTATAATTGGGTTATAAAACACTGTTAGAGACTGCAAACATGCTCAGTAAAAATATTGGGTGTGTAACAGACTCTTATTACTGCACACGTTCTGACACGTCAGAGCAGAAAAAGGATAATCAACAAAATGAAACTAAAATTATGCAATTTAAGACTGCTGGCTACTTGTGGTTCCAAAGGCATTTAAAAATAGAATGGGAGGCAGGGCCTTCAGGCTAAAGGTTTTTCAGCAAGAAACACACCCTTCCTGATTTTGTTTGTTTTTTGCATATTTGTCACATTTAAATCACCAGAAATTGCATATCAGACAAAGATAATCTGAATAAATACAAAATAAAGGGAATAATTTACAAAGGGAAAGGCTGTACAAACCATCCTGGCCCTATCTGAAAAAGTAATGCTAATGGACTGATTCTTAAATAGCGCTTTTCTACTCTCCCGGAGTACTCAACGCGCTCTATAGAACATGCCAAATTCACCCAGTCTAACTTTCTTAGTGCTTCCTAACTACCATTCATACTTCGATGAATGCATCGGAGGGCAATTTGGGGTTAGTATCTTCCCCAAGGATACTTGGCATGCAGAGGAGCCAGGGATTGAACCACTAACCTTCTAATCCGTAGATGACCTGCTCTACCTTCTAAACTACAGCCACCTCAATTGCCCACTCTTTCTAACTAATGAATTAACTCTGATTAACCTGTTTTTTTTTAAAAGTTGAGTTAATTTTAATTGCCACAGCAAGGCCTCATTACTCCCAGAACTGTTGAAGACATCGCTTAAATAAAGCGTGTCTGGAAAAATTCTGGAAAGGGTTAATCAAAGTATTTCAAAGGCTAAAACCTGGAACAGAAGTGAACCTTTCCAGGAACCTACCAAATTAGTTCAGACCAGGAGGTCACAAAAAACCCTTGTAGATGACGCTAAAGAGCTGCAGGCCTCACGTTCCACAGTCAAGCTCAGAGTTTATGATTCAAGAATAAGAAAGTGACTGTGCAAACATGCGATCCATAGGAATCTATGGATGCCTGGATATAAAGTTCCAAACACTTCTAACCAAAAAGAACACAAAGGCTCTTGACATCTTGATGATCCCCAAGGAAGGTTTTCACAAAGGCCAAGATAGAATTGAAAAGCTTTTTTCCCCTTTAATAAATGAAATGATAATTTAAAGAACTACATTTTGCATTTACATGAATATCTTGTCTAATATGAACATTTGCTTGATGATCTGAAAACATGTAAATGTGACAAATATCCAAATAAATAAATCAGGAAGGGGGCAAATACTTTTCAAAATCACTTTGACTGCATTGGCACAGGGTCATAAAACTAACACCAATCCAAATTTTACAATCAGTTTTAGGAAATCCTTCTGACATCTCTTGTCTGATTATATTATTACAATTAAAATGATATTTTATAATAATAAGCTAATGTTCAGTGCTACTGCACAGACCCTAATGGCTCTACAGGCTCACTACATAAAGAGGGAATTTTCATTTACCTTTATTTCTTACAGAAAGGCTTACGGTGTGTAATTATGTGCTTCCTGATAATTTAGAGGATGTTATCCATAACCAAACCAAAAGTAAAGGAAACATATGTCAGCAAAACCTGGAAAAAAATACACAAAAAATACAGGGAAGTCCTGACGTTTTTGCAAGAGTAACAGTAATCCAATCATATGCGTTCACACATCTACAGTATGGATTCATTACATGTAACATTCATTACATTGAAGTTGCTAAAAATAAAATGTTGTACTTTTAACAACAATATGACATCAGAAGGGCTCAAATATAGGGCTCAGGAAAAACAGCAGTACCTGCCTAAAGATACACGAACAGCATGTTAACATGGATTTATTGTCTTTCCAGTTTCATATATATATATATATATATATATATATATATATATGTTTTGTATATGTTTTTGTTAAAATGTCTGCATCTAACACATAAATGTACTGAATTTCACACTTTGCTGATAAAGTGCATGGAAAGAGAGGTAGAACCTTCACAGATGAAGATGAATAGGTAGATTTATTATTGTTGCTCAGGGGATTCAGAATCATTGAGCAGGGTTGGTAAACTTGAAATCACACCACATAATCCCCTATAGCCAAATTTCTTGCATGAATGTGGTCTCGCTATTTTATTTAATTACATTTCTGTATCCACTGAATCTTTTACAAGTTAATATTAATTATATTTAGTTGCTTTGACCCTGTTGGTTGTTTGCTACGACTCTTCCTCTCTCTGGAGTCACACATTTGCACTTCCCTTTTTGGCACAATGCCTCTTATGCAAAGCTCAACTTTAAAACTCTAGCCTTAACCTACACCTGATCCTTAGACTCAATTTGAACTCTCACCCAGCTTTTTGAACCTCTGTCCGCAAGCGAGGACCGGGATGTTCTCGTTTTCCAAAAATATCCTCCGCCTCATGCTCAGAAACTCAAATCGGTCCTCACAAAGATGGACACACAAGTACACACACATACCATATGCTACAATTCTGGCATCATCCTTGGTAATAAACGGGACTAAATGGAGGCAAGGTTGAAGCGTAGGAGGGCTGGCTGAAGTGTGTCTTTGTGTATATATATGTGCATGTCTCCTAGCAACCAGTACCCTTCACTCTCAGTCTGCAGTGAGCCGACAGAACATTATCAAGCTGCAGATGCAACAGGTGCACTGTAAAACATGCTGCTGGAATGAGGTAGAGAAGACTTTATTTATTGTCATGATTAATTTCAAGTTAAAACAAATAGAATCCTTTAGTTTTAAAATTAAAATGAGCATATCTGCCTATTTTCTTTGAACCAGTCAGTCTCTGTCATCTATTTTCAAAATGTCACAAAAGAATTCCTACTGGATCAATTACTGAATGTCATTCGGTAATTGAGCTGTTAAGAGCATCATTACCTGGATTTGCTACAAATTCAAGTAAAATTCCCGACGATATCTGGCAGCGTTAAGGTGTCATGCTGCATCACATCCTCTGCCCACCAGTCCAACACAGTGCTTTACTGTAAAGTGACCCCAGTCCAACAAGCTCACCTGTTTGTTCTGCACTAATATGTTGAGAGCTTGAATAACACAAAGTTAGTATACTTAACTTTGTTTTGCAGTGAGCAGTACTGAGCTGAACATTATGCTCACTTCTCTTCTGTAATGCTAGCTAGATGCTGAAGCACCGCAACCACAGCCTATGGACATCTTCACCAAAAATACTGTTCCAGCTCATTCCAGCCCAGTTAAACCCCTGAGCATAGAGCTATGAATGATGTATAAATTATATGGTTTTGCCTCTTTCATCACTTTACATGTGATAAGCCACCATGATGGATATGCCATCCCACCATTTAGGCTCAGTTTGATGTTCAAAGACATGCAGCGCTCTGAAATCGTCCTTCAAATGTATTAAACCTGAAATAAAGAGCCTGTTTGGGAAATGTAAGGAGTTGAAAGTACTGATATTTAAAAATAAAGATAAATACTGGAGTAAAGTGCAGATATCTGAAAATATTATTTCAGTACAGTACTAAAGTATTTCTACTTCCTTAATTCCCACCTCTGTATTCCAGCATGTGCATATTTAGTAGACCAGCTACTACTCACCACCTGATCCTGTTGTAATTTACCTCGAACTGTAATGTTTGTTTAACCCCGAACAAGTGATTTTGATGCCTAAGTAAGACTCACACACTACTCTACAACTCCGACCTCTCTGTAACTCCACAGTAGGACATTTACAATATTATTCATAGTCTAACAAGCATAGACACTACTGTGGTTCTGTCCCCAGTCTGTTCTCAGATCTATAGTTTATTCAACTACTGGAAGTCCTACTTTCTATAGTTCATAAAATAAAAACAGGGGGAAAAGGTGACTAAAATGATCAAATTCATTTTTCACCTCATTTTCTTAGGTTCTGTTAACATTTTTCAAATTCCTATTAAATACCATGTTTTTATGTTAATATTTTAGGTTTTTAAGCAGGAGGGTATCTCGCATTTTTATTAAATAGAGAAGTAAGAGTCTGTCATACTTCAATAAAAAAAATATTATTTAGTCAGTCCATCCATCCATTATCCCATTCTCTTCCACTTATCCTTTTTTTTTTGGGGGGGGGGGGGGGGGGGGGGTTGTCTTAAGGCGAGAGAAGGGTACACCCTGGACAGGTCGCCAGTCCGTCACAGGGCTTTTAGTCATTTAAATTCAGTCTTATTTATATAGCATGAAATCACACTAACCATCACACTTTATATTGTAAGGTAAAGACCCCACGATAATACAAAGAAAATGAATGCATCCTTACTTTGTTCTTCACCAAGTCTATTTTTTAATTGTATTCTATTTATTCCCTTCTGTCTGCGGAGACTGCAATCCATTAGATTTAGGTGGACAAAATTAAATTGTTTCCAGTGGCAATAATCTCTGTCTTGATTAAAGAAAATCACAGACAAAATTATGTTACATGAAAACAGATTAACTTTATTACAAATTCCATTTCTGGTACAGTCTATGCTTTTCTGCACTGCAAACCAAAAAAGAGGCTGCATACAAGAAGAAAGCAAAATTACCTTTAAAAAAAGAATCTGCTCCTGAGTTAACTGCTTGACCCACGTTTGCAACCACATTAAACATCCTACATAATTAATCTAATCGTAAAAAGCCATCTCAACATTACTGGGAATTAATGGGTCTACGGCAAAATGGCAAGCCCAGACAGTAACCTGACTGCCCGACACTTACCCGAATCAAACCAGTGAGGAGAGTTTCAACCTGTGTTTTGCCTCCTCTGCACTTTACTAAAGTCACCCTAACCCCCCACCCCCCACCCCATACATCCATATTAGGGTAACAAATGCCTTGTCAGCAAAAGACAAACTCAAGAGGTAATATTTCACTAGTTTTAGATTAGTATATCCAAAAATCTATTTCTCAACCATAACTGCATATATTGTTAAGAAATTAGTAGTTGAATACAGTAATAATTACTGGGACAGTAGATGAAGAGAGGATAGACGGAGTAGAGACAGAATTTGGGATTTTGAAAATCTGCAAATATCTGGATTTACATAAGTGAACAGAACGCACAGTCTCATCAGCTTCTGAATTCTAAACCTCTCCATTCATCCATCATTCATCCACCATCCCTCAGTCCAGGACATTTCCCTCTCTCCTCTCCTTTCCTTTACTCCCCTCCTCCTCCTCTCCAGCCACTGTTGACGTCCATGGCTCTGTCACCCGCATCACCGGTTTCCACGCTGCTCTCTGGTCCAGTCATGTAGTCATTATGGCTCTTCTAATTGCCTCTGTGTTCACACCCGCGCTGTTTGTCTTCTCGCGGCTCCCTTTCTTTTTTCAGTTAGTTTTATTTTAGTTAATCAGTCGTCTTTTTTGTCGGAAACTCTTTTTATCCTCTTGCACTTTTCTGACGCTTTGGGGAGTTCCGTGCGTCCGAGCCTCTCGCACCTCTCCACGGTGTAAATCCCTGCTCTGGCTGCTCCACCTGGACGTGTCGCTAATTTCCCTATTCATTCACCCGTGCGGTCGTTTCACGTCGTCGTGACTCCTAATTGTTTCTTGGCAGAGTTAGAAACCGGTGGTGAAAAGGCTCATATGAGTGCGCCTCCGCTGATCCGTGCGCCCAGCCCTCTCCCGTTCTCAGGGGGCACAAACAACACCAACACCGGCGCCGGGGGAGGGGGTGGTGGTGGTGTAGGAGGAGGAGGAGGAGGTGGTGGTGTGATCTCCTTCCACATCCAGATCGGTCTGAGCCGGGAGCCCGTGCTGCTGGATGCCGCGGAGTTCAGCCTCAGTCAGGTCCGGGAGGTGGCGTGCTCCATCGTGGACCAAAAGGTAACTAAAGAGTTTAAACCAAGTTCTAAAATCAAGTTCTAAAATCCTCTAAGTCCTGACAGAGTAATCATAATGTAAAGAAGTTACATTGGTGACATAAATCTTTCACGGGTTTAAAATTCATTAAATATAGACCATAAACACAGATAATTTCATTTCACGCTTTTCGTCTCTCTGATCTACTTTAAACTTGCCAAGTGTTTTGTTGAGGACCAAAGGAAGTGCAATAAGGAGTTTGGATTTTTCAGTGGGTTTCTTATTTGGGGGTTTCGTGACCTCACAGATGATGTCACAGTCCTCTCTGACCCAGTATATATTTTAGTTTTTTTTTTAAAAAAAAGGGAAGTGGACACTGCACTACAGTATTTAAAACGAATATGATCTACAGATCATAATTTTTTTCTTGAATTTTTAAACACTTTCTGGTTTGGTTTTCTTCCTTCAATAAAACAAACAAACAAAAACATTTGAAGGTTAATGTTGTAGGTTATTGTTTGTTTTAGTTTATTTTTTAATTGGGGGTGTCAGACATATATTAATCAAATTGACCCGCAACTGGGTACAAACCAGCCACTGGATTACTTTGCAAATTAGGAAGTCATCAATAATGAGTAGTCAGCCATCAATAGTGGGAAGACATCCATTTCTTAAATAAAATGCATTGCTATTCTTGGCACAGTGGTGCCAGCTTTCAGAACTACAGGTCAGACTCCAAAGAGAGATTTATCTCACATGTGTCAGATTTAAAAGGATTATTGAACAAGTTGTTGGATAGTTCTGGGAACTGGAGAGTAGTTCAGAAAGGGATACTGGTTATCAGAAAACTAGTGGATAATCTGTACAAGAGGAAAGAGAGTGTTATTTCTGGCCAATCTTAATATCGGAAGAATCTTGTGAAGCAATGGAATTGCCTTACTTGTGGATTATCCGGACATGAATCATGGAGGAGGTTATACGTTACAGGCAAGTATCCAGCAAGAAGAGACAAGTGGTGGTGGAGAGTGGGAAGGCAGGTCAGTGGGGTTGGAGGCTTGAGTGGAACTCACTGGGAATACAGGTAAGTCAGAAATCACATCCACAGAGTGAGACTGTGGGTGGTGTAACAATCTGTTGTCCTTCCTGGATGATAAGGAAATTCAGAACAGGTGTAGAAGGCAGAGAGAGTCATGCCCAAGGGTAGACCAAGGGAAACATTTACTCATCAATCCTGTATCAAGAAAAAGGATTAAAAAGTGAGTGAGATGAGCAGGGAAGGGCATTAATAAGAATTTACCAATTCCGATTCCGTTACGGATATCACTTATTGATTTAATTCTTTTACTGATTCTCATTAGGTTCTCTTTGGCTTTTAGACTCACCACCATCGCTAAGCAGCATCTCAAAGGCATTACAGTCATGCAGATTAATTGCGTGCTGTGTAGTCAAATGTTTGTGCATGTTGGAGGTATTTCTCATCTTTGTTGTGATCAGTGTTGGGCTCATCATTCAACAAAGTAATGTGTTACACATTACACAGACAGAGCATTCACATTCCCAACGCGTAACATACCGACGATTTGTCGCGGTCCAAGGCGTGTCATAGTAACGCGAAAGCTACCCCTCCGTGTCCTTATTAAACGCTCCAGATTCCTAATTGAAGTGAATAGAAAGCTGCTTCGTGGCTTTCTATTTGCTTCCTTTTTATTCTCTTGCCAGCTTTCTATTGCAACCCTAACCATAATCTTAAATTTATAGATTTATTCCAACCTGCTCTCATGCCTCAGAACGCGCAACATGCTGATGATTTGTCACATAGTGTCTGCATGTTACGTGTTGGGATGAAAACGTGTTGACACAGAACAGTTTTCTTAAAAAGTAATTCAAAATATTAATTAATTCCAGGAGAAAGTTTTTACACTACTGGTTACATTGAAATGAACTAAAACACATTGTCTCATAATTACAATTAAACACAGTCTACAGTACCACATATCAGCACAAATCTCTATCCTAACAAGGACACACATACATGATTTTTCTCTTAGTATTTAGGTATGAAAACAAAACCAACAGAACAAAGCAAACATGAAAACCAGCACAAAGATACTTTAAAACAATCGCCATGGTGATTCTATATTAGAAACAAGAACAGGTAGAAATGGAGGCAGCAGTCTGACTGCTCATCACTTCTTGTTCTTTCTTTTTTTCCTGTAGAAGTTCAGGGTCTGGCTGCTGAGTTGGCTTTCACTCAGCTTCAACATAGCTCTTGGCTAGTTTAACAATACAGTAGCACGTTGTTTATGCTTGCAAAGAGCCAAAGTTATGTTAGCAGCATAATGCAATTGTTTCCGTCCTGGATGTTAAAATAAAAGTAATGTTCATATGCAGGTGTTTCACCTCACTGTTTTTGCACTTTTTGTAAAATAACTTTTTGAAACTGAGAACTCAGTTTTACCCTTTGAGAATACCTTCAAAACTTATAGATGATGGTGCAACTGTGAAGGGCTTGAGAGAGTCAGAAAAAAATACTATGTCATCATAAAAAAACTTACTCTGTACCAGTTATTCAGCAGCATAGACCAGAACCTTAAATCTGAGCCACAACCCTTACCTAATGAGACTGAATCAAGCAAATACCAAAAGACTGAATATTGAAAAGGCAATCTCTAAATGATGAAATGGGGATTTTAATTTGAGAATAGAAGCTGGAATTCTTGAACTGAGGATCAATGAGAAGAAATCATCCAAGAGGTGACACACAGCTGGAAGCTTAACTTTATTCAACACAATCCATCAGAGAGTTTCAAAGACTAGGTTGAAAATGACGTCTTTTACACCTGAACATTAAAATAACAGCAAAGTAACATTTTGAATTCCAGAAGGATGCCACTGAGCCCAAGGAGCAAAACTGGCTGAGTGGAAGAGATCAAAGGTGAGTGTACGCAGTTTGGGTTCTCCATCACTTGAAGGTGAAAGTCGACGGCATTTAGAAAAGGCATAACTGCGTCACATCCATGTTGCTGGTAGATGGCCAAGGATCCGAGCTTCACGGAATTTTATGCTTTTCCTGTGGAAGGGGAGGTGATGCAGCAGACTTCCTGGTTCTATTTTGCTTGCACGTAATTGTTTTAGAAGGAGCAGAAACAGCAGGAATGGGGGTTTGTTGAGGAGGTGGACTGACTTGCAGTCCAGACTGAGTCATGTCTAATGCAACAGCAAGCTCTCATATTTTCTCATGCACTATGATCGGGCAAGAAGATGCAGAGAAGAGTACTTCTGATGGGACACAATACAGGAGCTCCCTCTACTAGAATTTCACACAGATGAGGATTCAAATGGCTCTGGCTGATCTTGATCAGGAATAGGTTCGAGGATGTCACTAAGAGGGGGACACATGATTAAAAATGTGATAGCATGACAAAAGAAACATCATAAACACCACTGCATGTATGAAAGGCAGAATGACAGAAGTGGTTTGTGATTTAAACCACACAGAAGTGAGTCTGATTGGCTCAGTTGAAGAAGAAGATGATTGGACTGGAACAACGATGCCAGTGTTGAGTTTGACAGTGTGGGAGAGCGGTAGTGATGTAAAGAAGCTGAACACCTAGGGAAGTGGGCAGATGATTGCAGAGCTTAATACTGAACTAACACATAGGCTTAGAATAGTAGAAAGGGGAATACTGTTGCTATGTCACTTTCCACACCTTTACAAATCAGTTTTTATACACTATACAGGTTTGTTTCCAGTACAGCAACTTTACCTCAGGAATGCTGACTAGTTGTGACAAAGCTTATATTAAGCTTTGTTATATACGTCAACAATAATAAGGATGGTGGTTTCCATTCGATTCTTTCACCAGCAGATGAAACAAAATTTGGCACAAAAGAATTTAGTATATCACCGAGGGTAATTTGTTTAAGTTAATTGCTGTTAAAAAAGATTTATTGTTGACAAACAGTTTCATGAATTGTTTGTTTTAAAATAACTGTATTGACAATGTATCAGATGCTCAAATAAGGCATTCGAATGTATCCATCCTCGCAAACATGGCTGCATTTTTAGACTTTTGATACAGTGTTTTTTATTTGTTACATGCAGCAGGAGATTTGAGGTGCAGCAGCAAGCCTTTGCTGTTGAACAGACTAACACATGAACACACAACATTTCTCTGATGGCATGCAGTGTGTTTAGCAGTTTTTCGCTCTATGTGTAAAGCCTACAGTATGTGAGTCTGGAAAGGAGTGTTAGTCAGTTGGTGACTCACTCTGAGGCTTGTTTCTCATTGGAAACATGATTAATTCTGCCTTTGTTCACTCGCTCTGCAGGGGTTTTTCTGTTTTTCTGGCTTTTGCTTTATGAACTGAATTGAACTGCAAAGCTGTTACCGAGCACTCATAATTAAACCACGCTGACACACACACAGACAGTGTCGATGTCCTTATGAATGTGATAGATGTCCTATTTCTCACATAGGCAAGCAGAGAGAAATCTCAGAGGAGTTTATGAATGCAGGCGTGTTTTTATTCTCTTATTTCCACAAATAACAATAATGTTGTTGCAAATTACTTTTTCTCTTTCTCCAACACCTAATCAAACCAACGTCCACTCCAAAAGCTACAATGTAAAACATCAAGCCCTTCAGTATCAATATAATTGCAATTAATGTCTATTATTTTATCTTAATTTTAATTTTATAAATGGGACTGGGTTATATATACCAGTGGCCCCTTAGCTGTTGTGCGTGTAGTGCATTCCAAAGTGTCGTGTATTGTAATCACATCACATTTTTTCAGTAATGCAGCACGAAGTTAAGTAATTACATTACAGTTAATTGTAACTGTTGACAAAAAAATTGTAACTGTTGACAGAAAGTTACAAAGTTTTTTCTTCCTGTGCACTGGGTTGTATGAGCTGAGCTACAGTTTTTGGGGAGTAGAGATACAGACAGTACTTTTATTTTTATTGCACAAAAGAACAAGAATGCAATGGTAAAGTGCAAACTGCCTCTAGGACAAAAACAATTGCATTGTGTTCCTAACACAATTCTTTGCAAACATCTGCGCAGATAGCATGCTAACAAAAAGCTAGTGAAAAACCTACAGGGATGTTATAGCTAAATGTATGCTGGCCCCAGCAGCCAGGAACTAAGGCAAATTCGAGTAATAAACACAGTGATGAGCAGTCAGGCTTGCAGCATTGTAGCCTCCATTTCTACCAGTAGAATCACTGTGGGATGATTTTTAACTGTGCATTTTGTTGTCAGTTTTGTGTTCATAGATAACAAAAACTAAAAGAAAGATCATAAATATGTCCTCGTTATTAATTATGTGACAATGGGTTGCAGGTCATTTTATGGAGTACTGTGGAAGTAATGTAACAGTAATAGACTTACTTTCACCAGTGAGACCCCAACACTCTGATCATTAGTAATAAACGTCCATAATATGAGAGTAATATGCCATGCACAATGACATTCTGTTGTGATAAAAATATGACTTGTGATAGAGGAACCAGTTGAATTTTGTGTTTTATTTCTATAGTGCATTTCATCATTTCAGCAGCAGAGTCACTTTATCAATTCAGTATTTACCAGGAATAATGTTAAAGTGGGAATACAATAATGGTCTTTTTATGTCTTAGGTTGATGTTAGAGTAAATAATATTTGTGGTGACTCAGGTCAAACGATTGCTTTTCTCTATTTTTAAGCTTGTTGAATGCGTGTTTTTAAGCACTCAGTTTATTTCAACTGACTAACAAAATGTTTAAGATGCTTAAGATGTGTAAGAAAAGTTAGGTTGCATTTTGCCATAGTTTTGGAGTGTAGTAGATGTTACCTTCCAGGTGTCTTAGAATGTACTTATGCCTTACAATTACATTACATTATATGTTCTGGCTATGTTAAATAGTAAAAATTCCGTAATAATTGACAGTGAAGATCTGATTTGTCTGCAAGCGCTTATTCAGATGAGTTCAGAAAGGGAAAGAGAATGTTGCTAGAACTAGGATCGGGTTAGAAGACCCAAATGCCATGTTGCAATACTATACAGCTATGGTAGCCAACGTTTCAAATGCAGATTTGACAGGTTTGTGAGTGTACACTTTATCCAAAACCTAGTGACGGTTTACCCATCTCTGCCAGTGGGTGGCTGTAACTCAGGAGGTAGAGCAGGTCACCTACTGATCGGAAGGTTAGTGGTTTGATCCCTGGCTCCTCCAGTCTGCATGTGTATGAATGTAGTTAGGAAGCACTCAGTTTAGAGAGATTGGGTGAATGTGGCATGTTGTATAGAGCACGTTGAGTAATCCAAGAGAGCAGAAAAGCGCTATAAAAGAATCAGTCCATTCACTGTCTGAACAGTGTTTTGTCATGTTACTTTTGCACTGTTATGTTCCGGTACATTGTTATTACATGGCTTGATTAAGGTACACATTAGGCTGACATCTGGGCCAGCACAGGGCCAGCAGTGTGTCTGCAACTGGCCCGTGGCTGCACACAACTTACACATGGCCCACATACCGCAAAGAATGACGGCCCTTTGGTGGCCCAAATCAGGGTCTGCCAGAGGTAGTCCACACATGGGCCGGCACAGGACCACCAGTGTGTCTGCAACTGGCCTTGTGCTGGCCCATGTGTAGGCCACCTCTGGTAAACCAGATCTGGGCCACCAAAGGGCCCTCATTATTTGCGGTATGTGGGCCATGTGTAAGCATATTGTGTGGGCCAGGTCTGGGTCATGCCAATTTTGCTATGTGGGATTTTATAATAATAATAATAATAATAATAATAATAATAATACATTTTATTTGAGGACGCCTTTCAGAAACCCAAGGTCACCTTACAAAAAACACAATTAATAAAAGGAACAATAGTCATAAAATACATAAAATAAGTTAAAATTACAAAACAGAGCGTGACAACAGATAAAATCAGCATTAAAGCGAATAAGCCAGTTTAAACAGATGTGTTTTGAGCTGTGTCTTAAATACGGAGAGGGAGTCAATATTTCTTAGTGCAGGAGGAAGAGAGTTCCAGAGCCGAGGAGCAGAGCGACTGAAAGCTCTGTTCCCCATAGTGATAAGGTGTGAGGACGGAACAGTAAGATGAATAGCAGATGATGATCTGAGAGTGCGGGAAACAGTGGTGATATGGAGCAGGTCACACAAATATGAAGGAGCAGATTTATGGATACACTTGTATGCAAGAAGTAAGATTTTAAAATTTATCCTGGCTTCTATGGGCAACCAGTGAAGCTGCTGAAGAACTGGGGTAATATGAGCACTTAACGGAGTGCAAGTTATGACCCGAGCTGCAGAATTTTGAAGAAGTTGGAGTTTATGAAGGGACCTTTTTAGGGAGACCAAATAGGAGGGAATTACAGTAATCAATACGGGATGTAATAAGACTATGGACAAGGATGGCAGACAATGTGCTTACACATGGCCCACATACCACAAAGAATGAGGGCCCTTTGGGGGCCCAGATCTGGTTTGCGAAAGGTGGCCCACACAAGGCCAGTTGCAGACACACTGCTGGCCCTGTGCTGGCCCAGAGCAGTTTCAGCTCTGGCCCTAAATGTCAGCCTAATGTGTACCTTAATTAAGCCATGTAATAACAACGTGCGTAATAGTGCAAAAGTAACACGACGAAACTCTGTTCAGACAGTGAATGGACTGATTCTTATATAGCATTTTTCGAGTCTCCCAGATTACTCAAAGTGCTCTATACAACATGCCACATTCACCCAACCACACACTTTCTCTTAACTGAGTGCCTCCTAACTACATTCACACTCACGACATGCAGACTGGAGAAGCCAGGGATCAAACCACTAACCTTCTGATCAGTAGGTGACCTGCTCTACCTCCTGAGTTACAGCCACCCACTGGCAAAGATGAGTAAACCGTCACTAGGTTTTGGATAAAGTGTACACTCACAAACCTGTCAAATCTGCATTTGAAATGTAGGCTACCATAGCAGTATAGTATTGCAACATGGCATTTGGGTCTTCTAACTAAAATAGGAACATAAATAGTGCATCATTGCCAGACCTGGCCCACATCTGGGCATACACCCTGCCATGACACTAGTCAGTCAGAGGTGACAGCTTGATGCCGGATCCCAGCCAGAGCTGTTTTCTATGGGCCTGGGCCACATAAACCAAACCATAATCGGGCCAGATATGGCATGCCATCGCATAAACAGTGGCGTCATTGCCAGACCTGGCCCACATCTGGCTGACATACACTCTGCCATGACACCAGTCAGTCAGAAGTGCCAGCTTGATGCCAGAGGCCTGTTTTCTATGAGACTGGGCCACATAACCCAAACCACAATCGAGCCAGATGTGGCATGCCATCACATAGACAGTGCCATCTATGCCAGGCCTGGCCCATATCTGGATGACATACGTCTTATCATGCCAGAAGTCAGCCAGCAGTGCCAACTTGATACCAGATTCGGGCCAGACCTACTTGCTATGTGGGAAGTTGTTATATTAGCATCAGCATAGCACCACAGTCTGCACAGTTTAAAAGTGATGTTGGTATGAACGTTTTTTTCAGTCTTGTTCAAAAACATACCATGCACTGTGGTCAATGGTAATGTAATGAACAGCTCTATGAACATTATGATATAGCATGCCAGAAAAGACTTTGGGTTTCACCAAGGATTGGTTTTCTTACCATATACCACAGACACACACACATGCACACACACACACACAATGGACGCACACACACGCGCCTCTGCCACTCTGTAACAATAATAATGAAGCCGAGTGTGCTGTGTTTCTGTCGGTAGTGGTTTCTCCTTGTTGCCTGGCAACTGATGATGATTGCAGCTGTGAAGTGTCCTTCTGAGGGCCATTATGAGACACACACACTTTGAATGAGACAGAAGATGAACAGATGTATGTGTGTTTTCTGTCCATGTCATTGTCCTCGCTCTTGCTCTCTTTCATCTCCTTACTTTTTATTTATCCATTCATGCCTCTTTATTCTTCCGTCTTCTCTTCATCTCATTTTGTCTTCCATTATTTTAAAAAATTTATTATTTTTTCACATTTGTAACCGATCATTCTTGTGTTTTGTAAAATTTAATTTTCACTATCAAGTAGAAATCTTTTAAAAAGCTGTTGGACAAAGTTTAACCTGATAATGTGCATATGCACACTGCCATGGGTCTGGTCTGATGCCCTTTTATAAAAAATAAATATTTTGTTTTTTGTTTTGTTTTGTTTTTTAAATGAAAATCATGCAGTGGTGCATAATCTGATTAACATATATTATTCATATTATTTATAGGCACGTAAGCAACCAAATTACACGTTAGACTATTTAGATGTCTCATACTTATTTGCTATTAAGTTTTAACTTTAAATTGTTTACAAAATTTACAAATAGTAATGCATTTAGACTGAGACTTTAAATCATTTTTGATAGCAGTCTTGTTGTGTTGTTAAGGAGCTAATTGTAGATTTTACTCACCTTTGCAGGAACATTAATTTTTATAAATACCACACATGTAGTTTTCTGCATTGGGTTGACTTTGAAGTCGAGTTCCACATATGGATTCAAGTTCCTACAAGTAAAACAAGTGCATGCACATTTGAAGATTATTTCATGTTCTGTTTTTATAGTGACAGCCTACTCTTGTCCTCATTATGTTATAAGGATGGATTGCTGTGTTTATGTTCAAATGTAACAGCATCCATGGGCTCTTTTAACACCCCCGTGTTCCTTAGCAGCACCATCACAAATAAAATAACTAAATAATATCAGTGATGGCTCAGTGACAGCAGGTCCTTAGAATTAGCTAACCTAACAGGATTCAGTTGATATTAATGTCACTGATCATTCTTGTGCTTTTTTCTTGTGCTGAGATAAAAATAGATACGTATTTCTATATTTAATTAAGTACATGCTGGACTAAAGGGTTTGCCCCTTTCTGGTACGGCTTTTTAAGCCCATCTGCCTAATCATAAAATCTTTACAGCACAGAGGCACGGTGGTTAGCACTGTTGCCTCACAGCAAGTAAGTTCTGAGTTTGACTTCACCGTGTGACTGGGATCTTTCTCTGTGGAGTGTGCATGTTCTTCCCATACTCTGACGTCCTCCCAAGTGGGGATAGGTAATTGTTGATTCTACATTGTCCATAGGTGTGATTGTGAGTGTGAATGGTTGTCTGTGTTATCCCTGGGTCACACTGGCTACCTGTTTATGATATACCCTGCCTCTTGTCTTATGGGCTTATGTCAATAACCCTGATGAGGATAACCTGAAGAGAATGGATGGGTTAACTGACCTCAGTTAAAATATATAACTGTTATTTTTAAGTAGACATTATATATTGATATATTGATTAGACAAGATGGACACAGTTTCCATTAAAAAAAAGATCTATCCATGAGTCCATGGATCGGATCCATGAGTTATTGTTTTTTAACCACTTATCCAATTTAGTCATGAGGGTCCTGGGCCCTTTTTCTGCTGTCATAGGGGAAAAGGTGGGGTACATCCTGGATAGGTAACCAGCTTATTATGGGGCATAGCTGAACCTAACTTACTAAAGTACTACATTCAGTATTTGTGACAAATTTTGGCCTATTGATTGATAAAACTTTTTGGTTTGGTTTTATTTTTGCTTTTTTGTTTAAACAGTTGAACCTACAACGGCTGTGAAAAACATGTCAGTTGCTGAAAAAGAACAGGTAGCACACTGCAGTGTTTGTTCCTCAAACACATCCAGCCTTTGTTTATAAAGTTATGAATGCAGTTGGGTTATTCAGGGTTACTGCTGCCAATGTGGACCAAGCTATGGGGTTGTATAGGGACTGAATGGATTGTAACAACAACCAAGACATCTGATTGTCCTGAAGTATCTCTCACAGGATCCCCTGAGAGATGCAGTCATATGTCCGCAAAACACATGCGGATTGGTTGGGCAAACGCCCACAAACACTCGAGAGGACACTGAGCTGGATCAGCATTTGACAGCCAGGATAAAAGTTGTATTGCTCTTCCTGAGTTCAAGGTTCAGCTAAGAGATGGACTCTCCTTTCCAGTACTATGACATACACCTTGAGGCTGAGTAGTGTGGTTTGGCAGAGCACACCCTCCAGTCCCTCTTCTTAAAAATGGGAACTATGACCTCAGTCTGCCAATACAGAGGCACTGCCCCAGATCTCCATGTGATATCACAAAGGGGTATCAACCAGGAAAACCCTAAAACATCCAGGACCTTTATGAACTCTTTAGAGTGAGCCTTATCCACCCAAGGGGTTCTGCTACCAAGGAGCAGTGTTGGTCAAGTTACTTGAAAAAAGTAATCAGTAACTAATTACCGATTACTCCCCCCAAAAAGTAATCCCGTTACTTTACTGATTACTTATTTTAAAAAGTAATTAATTACTTAGTTACTTAGTTACTTTTTAAAAACACGATTTACAACCTGAATAGGTGATAAAGCGATAGATCTTTCAGCCCAATTCTACTTTTTCTACATAATCCATCATACAAAATGTAATCAAATGGAAAAGTCCCTTTTTAAAACTTGTTTTATTAGTTTTAACTCGATATATATGATCCACTGTTGATCTGCACACAGCTGTTGTCACGAATGTCGCACTCGCTTACGTCACTGTCATGAGACATTCTTGCAAAAAAATCATGGTTTTAGTAATGCAGTAACGCAGCGTTTCTACGGGAAAGTAACGGTAATCTAATTACTGTTTTTGCAATAGTAATCCCTTACTTTACTCGTTACCTGAAAAAGGTAATCAGATTACAGTAACGCATTACAAGTAACGCGTTACTGCCCATCTCTGCCAAGGAGTTAACGATTTCAGTGACCTCACCTCCAGTGATGGGCAAATCACCCACCTCATCTCCAGACTCCGCCTCTGCTACAGAAGAACTGAGGAGATCCTCAAAGTATCCCTTTGACCTTCCTGAGTTGAAGTTAACAGCACCCTGCACACATTATATACTGTGTGATTAGAGAACTGTATTCCCCTTCGGAATAACCTGATAATTTCCCTGAATTGCTTGGAGACCAGGGGAACACGCTGCTGTGGTGGTTAGCACTGTTGCCTCACACAAAGAAGGCCCTAGTTTTGAATCTATCATCTTGCTGGGCTTTTCTGTTTCCTCTTGGTACTCTGATTTCATCATATGGGCGTAGGTTAATTGGTGATTCTAAATACCCCATAGGTGTGAATGTGAGTGAAAATGGTTGTCTGTCTCTCTGCGTTAGCCCTGTGACAGACTAGCGACCTGTCCAGGGTGTACCCTGCCTTTCACCCTATGGCATCTGCGATAGGCTCCAGCCCCCACCAACTCTGAATTTGATAAGTAAAAGAGAATGGATGGATGGAAGCTTCAAGATTGACCGAAAGTCTTGTTCCATGGCCTCACTGAACCCCTACTATTTTGATTCGGCTTGTGATTCGGCTACTGTAAGAGCTGCACACTGCTTGGTTGAATATCTTTTTGTTGAGTACCACACCAAAGACTCATTTAGCTTGACGGCTACCTTCACTTCTGTTGTCTGCCTACTGGTTTGACAATTACTACACGGGCGCCAGCAAGAATGTCAAGAATTTTCACTGATGGAAAATTCAGACTAGAACAAAGTCCAGCCCCTCCTCTAGGAGACTGGTTCTAAAACCCATGCTGTGTGTTGAGGTAAATCCAGCTCTTAACCTCACACACTACCTAAGACTCCTTCCTTCTCTGCTGGGGATCGTATTGCCAAAGTTTGACCCTCAATGGCTGCAACCAAACACTGCACCCAACCCTTATGATTCCTCCTGCAGGTGGTGAGCCCATATCATGTAAAACCAAAATATTGAATCAGTTTTTCATTCATAAATATATTTTTTTTCTGCTAAGTTTAATTCACTGTCAAATTAGCATTTTTCAGTATATACAAACATTAACTTCTACTTCAGAATCTGATAGTGAGGAGTACTTTAACTCCAATACATCAGTAGTCCTAAAAATTGGAACAATGATTCAGGGCATGGTCTGGAGTAAAGAGATTAGAAAAATGAGAATACATGCCTTAAAAATTTGGGGAAATAAAATAAGCTCATGGCGAAAATTATAGAGGAAGTGACATCAGGACCTTTATCACATGTTCTTAATTTAAGAAATTTTATTTTGCTTTAGAGATATTTGTTGGACAACAAGATGTTAAGAGAACAGTCAGTCAGGCTCCAGCATCCACGATGCTGTAGTTCAACATATTCAGCACAGGAAGTCTTGAACTGAGCTGAATTGGATAAAGAGAGCTGGAGGAGATGGAAAGGAATCGGCCCTGAATTCCTGTTGCCATGACAACAACGGCGACACCGCTGCTATGGTGACACCACACACACATAATGATGCAAGCGTGCTGATCAAAAGGAAGGTTCAGGGCAGTATGATAAAGCGTCTCCACTTTTTTGTTCTATTATGTTCTTGCTCTTATGTACCTCATTTTCAACTTCTTTCCTCTCTGTTTCCTCTCCTCACCCTTCTCTCTCCTACTGCTGTCCTTGAAATTCATCATTTAGGGTGACAGAAACTGCTAATTCTTGCATGTCAGCTTCAAGGAGTGATGCTAATGTGGGCAAAATATCTTGTTGATGGCAGAAGTCAAACAATAATGACTAGAATGTTAACAGTAATTCAGGTACAAGGGACACTAAAGATGGACTGCTGTAGAAGAAGAACACACTCGGCCAAGAAGAAGATACTGAGGGCAGTGGCTCATCAAAACTGGATAATTTGGTGTAAATGATATGAATGCAGGGAATCCTCCCCACCTTTATTCATTCTGACCGCTGCTGCTGCTGTAATGGTGCGCCGATATTGTTTTGACACACTCTGAGTCACTCTATAGACTGAGGCTCATGTTAACAGAAGCGCCTGAGCGCATGACCATGTCCATATCAGAGTGTTTTTCTGGGAATGACAGTAACTTCTCTGTACTCCCATAGCCTCCACCATAGGTGGAAATTTCAGAGTAAAATCAGGGGGACACAACATTCCAGTATTTTTAGAGCTTATTTAGAAAAAATAAAAACTAACATTACTTACCAAGGTAGTAGTGCCGCTGTGTGACTTTATTTTCACTCCCAAAACTTAAATATGGATAAGGAGTTCATACCATTGCCAAATCCTTACTCACTGCTACTCAAAATCTAGTGCACAAAAAACACACAAATATACAGTGTCTGTCCTTCTCTGATATTTGCTCACACAGACAAGTTTCTGATCATGAAGGAGCCAGAAAGAAAAGGCAGAAAAATAGCTGTAGCTGCAGTGACACACTAACTGTAGGTTACTCCAATAAAACTTCCACGTCGTACATCAAATATTCAGTTTTCTGACTACCAGACAGATCCAAGAGTAGAAGAAAATGAATACTACAAGGTGTATGGCACTCGTGGGTAATTCTTATACATATGCTGAATTCATAATTTTATAATTTATAAGGAGAAAGAAAGAAAACAATGACTTCCTAACCACATAACTGGAAAAAATGGATGCTTTCAATCACATTTCAGTGCTGTGGTATCTTAAAAAAATTTGATTTGGTCTGACCACATATATGTAGCAATGGAAGTGACGTATGTAAAAAAAAAAAATAGAAGTTTGATATAAATCTTTGTTTTCATGTATGCTATTGTATGCTATGGTGTGTGTGTCTTCTTCTACCGTGGAAGAGTGTTTGTGTGTTTTTGTGGTCGATAACAATCTCAGTGGTGTTCTACACTTGGTCAATGTGTTGCTCCTTTCAGCAGTGCCTCATCGATCTTTAACATAACAGCGAACTGCACCTTTAACTTCCTGTGGTTACACTCGGCTGCGTTTGTGCGTTTGCTCACATACACCTGTCTTTGTGGGGACTAGTTTGAGCAATTAATCTTCTGTTTGTGTTTTTAAAGTGACAACTCCATGTAGAGTCGAGGCTTGAAGTCTTACTGATTTTAACACCTTTTAGCACTTTGGCAACTCCAACACTTTTAGCGATTTAAGTGAAACATCTGAAACTTCTCCTGCAGTGTTATCGTCTTCTGTATCCAGTGATTATGAGACAGATAGTCCCTGGGCACAGACCTGTGAATTGCCCCCCACCCACCAGAGAGGAACCAAAGACTGAAATAGAAAGAACAGCTACAGATTCTAGAGTTGGGTTTCATATCTATTCCACTTTGTTGTGTGTTTCTCTGTGGTTACTTTGCATCTCTTACTCATACATTTGTGCCCCTAGTCTCTCGTTGCTTTGGTCCTTTTTATTTATTTTATTATTAATTATTATTATTATTAATTTTTTCAATTTCATGGCCTGCATGGTTTCCAGCAGAACTGGTAGCAGTACAGTTAGTGGGAATAGCACTTTAAGGCAGTTGGAGTTTGATCTGACAATGGAAACAGCCGAATGCCATCCATCACTACCACAACGTCACATGATATGTAAAAGAGACGATAGTTAGCAGAAACTAAACTTTCAAAATAAAAGTAACATTGTTTTCCAGTAATAGATGATGTTGATATAATATAATATATGCAGCTTTAATACAGATTTTGTATTCCTGAAATGGAAGCCTGTCAAAAATGTAGCAGTTTGAATTAAAAGTAGTAGATTTGAATCAAATTTACTGTCAAATAGTAGGAGGACTATCAGGCTGCTGTTTGTTATTATATCATCATAACACAATTAGGAACATGAATATCTTTGATAGAGTTCTGTCTCTGCAAATTTACAACATCATTGTATTTGTGTTAATTTATTTGGTGAAATCGGTCTGTCCATCTCCTTCTGATGATAATCTCAGTCTATTATTAATCTGTTGATAGAGATCAAAGCTCTTCTCTTTCTCTGCGTCACTACTCTTCATTTTTTTGTCTCTTTTCATCAGCTCTCTCAAATTTGAATTTACTTTGACGTGATCGCAGTAGAAAGACAGGCTCATGCTATTTTAAAAGTCTGTGTGTAAAATGTTTTTATTTTCAGAGCAGTCAACTGATGACATTGTCCTGATTCACAGCTTTGTGCAGGAACCAATTGTGCACAGATAAAAAGCTCGTACAGAGACACAAAATATCCACATGAAATGACCATAAGGAGAAAATAACAGAAAACTGTTATAAAGAGAAAAAGTGGACATACTAGACCAAATGCAGATATGCAATGAGTACAAAGTTACTCAAAACTATGATAAAGAATGGTTATACGATCAACAAATCCCCATATTAGCAATTATGAAAAAGACGTAGTTACAACTAACATAACTTTTTTTGAAATACAGATTTTGCTGAGATAATATGCCTTTCTGTCTCTGTTAGTTACCAGAGTGCGGCTTCTATGGGATGTACGAGAAGATCCTCCTATTCCGTCATGATCCTACATCAGACAACGTGCTGCAGCTACTGCGCTCTGCTTCTCAGATCCAGGAGGGTGACTTGGTGGAAGCCATACTGTCAGGTAAAAGCAAGGAGGGGTACCCATGTCAGACCACTGATGTACAAAAAATAAACTGAATCCGTGCTCTGTACTTGTTTCCTTCGTAGCTTTAGTTTTTCTCCAGCCTTAAAGTCTTCTGTTATTGTTCCAGAAAACATGTTTTTTATCATTATAAAATTATAAGTGTGAAGGAGCTTAAGAGTCATGTGAGCACAGTAACAATGAGCTTAGGACAGACAGATAAATGACTGTACCCCTGGGAATTTTGTCCCATGTAACAGTCACTCTGTATTATATGATGGCAATATTTACGTCATGAGGTAAGGAACAAGATCACTGGCTGTTTTCTGAGCACATCCAACTAGAAGCTCATGGCCCAAACATTGAAGGGTTACCACAAATAAACACAAATTTTAATCAGCTTTATGCTATAATGAAATGTTCCTAGAATTTATGTAACACAGTGCTTCTACCATCACACCAGAGTTGGAGAATCAAATCGAATGCAGCCAAGTCCACACTAGCCCGGATAAATTTGAAAACAGCGTTTTCGTCTGAAAACACTCCGCGTCCACATTATCGTTTTAGTCAATTTCACAGAGTTGTGCGTCCACATTGAAACAGCCGAAAACGTTTACATTCCAGTACTGCGCATGCGTGAAGCGCAAGACGATTCGACCTGCCTCATTTCTGTCTGCTGTTTATTTACTTTCTGGCTCTTTGAAACATTGCTGCAAAACTTTGAGGAAAAGCACAGAGTGTTTTAAATGGACTAAGAACGAAGTGGAGTTGTTGCTGCGAGTAACACAAAAGTACAAAGTTGCAAAAGCAAGTGAGAATTAAAGAACTTGAAGAAAAGCTATCTGGAGCATGTACAGACTGATATTAATCTTTAATAGGGCTGCCAAAATTGAGAGCAAACAAACCAACTGCTGTATAATGCCCTCCGCTATCTTAGTTTAATTGGTCTCATGACTGCATCACATGACTAAAATGCGTCATCGTTTTCGAAAAGGCTCCGGGGTTGCTGTCCACACTGCGACACGAAAACGGCGTTTTCAAGTGTATCCACTTTGGAGAGCGTTTTCAATGCGCTGCATTTTCCTTGACCAAAAACGCCGTCTGTGTGGACGGAAGGCCAAGACGTAGAGAAAAAGATGCGACTTCAAACAAAAACATATTAGTGTGGACATGCCCTCTTTATTTATATACTACAGAAGAAACTCCAACAATCAGACAACCAATTCTGAGCAAGCACTTGGTGACAGTGGGAAGGAAAAACTCCCCTTTTACAAGAAGAAACCTCTGACAGAACCAGGGAGGGGCAGACATCTACCGGCATGGTGGGGGTGAGGGGAGGAAGATGGGACAAAAGACACACTGTGGAAAAGAGCCAGAGATTAACAATAACTCATGTCATATTAAAGCTGCCTTGGCATCAATCATTCTCTTCTAACCTAGATGTCACCATGCTGTAACTGTAATCTTAACTGAAAGCTATTCTAACCTGCCGATAAGCTAGAGCTACATGTGTTCTTAAGTTTTTCCAACTTCTCTTACTCAGACTGTGTAACTTAGTCTCTCTTTGGGGAAATGTTTGTGTGCCCCACAGGGAAACTGACATCCCATAGTGTACCTGTGGAAACATATGTATTGTACTATGTCTCCAAAATAATCTATCTCACACACACACACACACACACACACACACACACACACACACACACTTGCCTTATTAAAAAGAACAACAGCAAAAAAAGCAAGCTCCATGTTCAACAACAACAGCATGTACTGTTAGTGTAATCTGGTTGCCTGAAATGAATTAAAAAATGTCCAGATGTGTGTAATGATGATCTCATTTTGGAGAATTCTTTATTAAGCTTGTCTTTCTGGCTGTCATCCAGCTCAGGACTCAGGTGTTCACACGATGCTATGCTAATGGCCCGACAGCTGCTTCTCCCTAATTTCCTGCCTTTCTTTCACCATCAACTGTAGTATGTGCGAACATTTGCATATCGTTTGTCTACATTTGTGTGTGTTTGCTTTAATTAATATGTTTACATTTTTCTCTTTGTCTACAATTTTAGCTTCTCTTTAACAATAAATTTTAATGGTGATAACAAATTATATATTGTGTACTATAACACTGTACTTAGCATACTATATGTGCACAAACTTTTGAAGATAAAAAAACCCCCAAAAAGCCAAAGAAGTGCAAAACAGGTGTTAGCAACATTGTAATAGAGGAAATGTATGCACTGAAAAAATGGCATCCAAAGTTAAACAAGACAAACATAGAGAAAGTAACAGAGAAAGAAAAGGAATGAAAAAAAAAAAAAATCAAATCTACACTGTAAAAAATGAATGCAAATCCATGACTGGCACCACAATCTGTTAACAGTTGGGAGCAGGTTCAAATAGTTTTTGGTTATCAAGGAAAGATTGGCAACCAGCTCCCTACTGGAAGTGTTTTCCCCCTTTCCCATTTTTCATCCATGGTTGTGATTTATCTTGAAGGAACATCTATAAAAAAAATGTAATAAGTAATTAAATATGCTCTCCACTGTCACATAGGGGTTTTTTTTTCTTATGTTATCAATCAAAGTCGGAAACTGCTGGTTTTTAGGTGGGAGTCTGCATGTTATTCCTCCAGGGTACATTCTCGTTGAGGGTTTAGGTATCCTACCGGAAGGAAACCCTGAGGTAGACCCAGGATTCACTAGAGAGATTAGATCTCTTAGCTGGGATGGGAATGTGTCACCATTTCCCCAGATAACCTGGAGATGTGTAGGAGGAAGGAAGTCTCAGCTTCTATGATTAGCCTGCTGTTGTCATGACTGGTAAGTGGGGGAAAAAAAGAAATGGATGGGATGGATGGGAATTTTAAAAAAAAAGTTATTCTGTGGAAAAGTATTCCCCATCAGTCTTAGCATCAGTATTCTGAGTATTTTAAGATTAGGTTTTAAGTTTCCTTTTTGATAAAGATACATTACTAAGTTATGTTGCAATAGGTGTAGGCTGCGGAGGCTTCCCAAGAGTGTTTCTCTCTTACCTTTTTCACTCAATATGTGTTTTTACACCACTCTACATTTAATCATTAATTATTATTCATCTCAAGCTCTCTTCCGCACTGTCTTTGTTCTGTCTTCCTCCCATGATCCCCAACTTTTGGCAGCAGATTGCCCCAAATGGCCTGGTTCTGCCGGAGCTTCTTCCTGTTCCCCTGGAGTTTTTCCTTCCTACAGTCACCAAAGCTTGCTTATAGGGTGTCATATGATTGTTGACTGTTTTTGTCTGTATTATTGTAGGGCCTTTACCTTACAGCATAAATCACCTGCAGGCAACAGTTGTGTCATTTAGGGTCAGTCTTTTTAAAGGGGCATGGACAAGAAGGAAATCAAACATGCTTCCAAGGATAATATCCTACCCTGGCAGCAATATGGAAGCAGTTTAAAGGATGGATGCAAAGTGAGAAAATATATTTGTCTGAGAAGCGATCTCTTTATAGTTAGTGGCCAGCTGATTGTGCCACTGGGATCTGTGGTCGGTCTGGTGAACTACAAAAGCATCTGACTTAAACAGGCTCTTCTCCACACAGTACTTGTGGCTAACAGGTAGATTGTGCCATTTCAATGCTGCTAGCCAACAATGAAGAATCACTTACTGTTTAAGGGACAGAGTGAGGGTGGACAGTATGGCATTGTTTTTTAATATAAAACTCATTGCAGCACGGGACTAACGCGTTATTAAGTAATGCGTTACAGTAACTACGTTATTATTGTGGTAACGAGCACGGTAACTAGTTATTATGCCAAAATCAGGAACGTGTTAATCGTTATTGGGATTTAGATATGGTCGTTATTCGTTACTTCGGGTGGTGGCTATCGCGGAGCTTCCACAGATTCAGTAACATTAGCAAGTGGTGGAGGCCAGCAGGTGGATGAGAGACCCGAGGCGGCCATCGGTCCGAGTGTGAACTGAACTTCAGGTAAGAAGTTATGACCTGCAGTCTCTCTGGGTCAGATATAAACCAAGTTTAGGTGGAGTTTATTTTCGTTGTGCTGACTTTTTCCGTACTGCGTACTAGCTAGCATGATGGAGTTTCTATACAGCTGGGTGGGTGCTATGAAGTTAATGATGAACCGTTGAACTTTATTTTGTTCATAAGGTTAATTATTAGAGTTGCCAACCGTCCCGTAAAAAACAGAATCGTCTCGTATTCAGAGAAAATATTACGCGTTTCGTATTGAGGTGAAAAGGAACACAGTTTGTCCGGTACTTCAGCTACAATGAAAAAGACACAAAGGTGGAGCTGCACAGCTGCCTCTTCTTCTCTCATTCTCTCCCCTCCCTCTCCTGTTTCTACTTCAATCATGAAAACTGATCAATGATCAGCTGATCGGCTTTTCTCTCTTGTTTGTTTATCGCCCGCTTTGCGCCAGAAAGAGGAAACCAGCCGATGTCGCGTTAAACAACAGCAGCACGTTTAAGCTTGATTAGCTGTTGTTAGAGTTTATTTAATATTAATTTCTATTATCAGCTGATGTTTGCTGGAGCCACAGCTGTAAACCTGCTGGTCATGATGTCGGTTTGGATATTTGGTGAGAGGGAAACATGAAGATGATCTCTGTTTCTGAGAAACAAATACACCAGGATCCTTTTTTATGTAGCTGACAGCTGGTAACTGTGCAGGGCCGGATCTAGCAAAGTTTTGCCAGGGGGGGGGGGCAATTAGGGCATTAACAGGGAGAGAGGGGCACAAAGAAATACTTTTCTTTCTTATTCTCATTTAAAATGTCTCACTTTTAAAAAATAATTATCTGAATCTTACAACAAACGATTGATAGATTGATACATATATACCATCAAAACAGTGTACATCACTGTCACAACAGTGTTTGTTTTCATTCAAAGGCTTTATGATTTTTCCTATAATGGCTAGTCAAAAAGCCCGGGCCAATTTTTTGTCCCAAACCAGCCCTGTATGCAGCCCATCTTCAGTCTGGTGTTACCTACATCTTCCTATTCGGAAGGCAGAATTTCCGAGTTCTGAGTACAATCGAAAGCACCACGACTGCAGTTTTTGTGTTGGATGTAAAAAGCACACATCATGCTGTGACGTAGGCTAGAATCATGGCAGCGGTCAATGATGGTCCAGGTGTGGGATTTCTCTCGTAGAAATATGCACATTATTTTTTCCTTTCTATTGGTAGGTGGCACAGGGCACTTGTGGCAAGTAAGCAAGCTAGAAGACTGGCAACGTTATGGAAGCAACACATTAACAAGAGAATTCTGAGTAAAACCAAATTTACTTTCCCTAGTAACTAGTTACTTTGAAAGTAACGAGTAACTTGAAGTAACGGAGTTACTTTTGATAGAAGTAACTAGTAATGTAACTAAGTTACTTATTTAAAGTAACTTACCCAACACTGAGTACCAGTGACCCCCTTAGACTGCTTTTTAGTTTTATTTTCCTTGTTTTGCATTGAATTATCACTTCTGTCACTAGTTAGCTAGCATAAAAGAAAGTAAGTCTATTAGCAGCAACCAGCCAACCAACCAGGGAAATCACACTTTGTACTCACACAACATGCCGCTAGACATGGGCTGAAAAACGGAAACTTTAAACATTTACCTTTTAAATCCAGCTTCACAGACAGTGTTAACTCTGTGACAGTTTTTCAGAGTAGGGCTTGTGTAAATTAGCTTTAATACTTGTAGTGTAGTGTAATATCCATTTCAATGGTAAATTATTGTGTTATAATTGTACCAGATTTAAAGGACTGACACAAAGGAACTGCTTGCTGAAACAGAAGCAATGAAAGAACTTTAGGTGCTGAAAGTGTCAGTTACAACAAAAGCTCTAAAGCTTGGTGACATGCAGTTCAGCTGAAAATAATAAATTGGAACTGGAAAAGGTCCTAAAGTGTAACAAATACATACACGCAACAGATGACATTCAAGCATTTAAAGACACGGAAGCACCGAAAGTTGCCAGCTGAATTAAGCACTAATGATGTGAAATAATCATTTTCTTTTTGTATCTTTTAGCATTCACGCCTGGTATTTTCCATCTTGTTTACAACACCCTACATGTTTGACTAATCCTTCGTACCTTCCCCTTCTCTGACTCAGTCCTCTTTAACTTGTCTCTCTCTCTCTCCTCCTCCGTCAGGATGCTGCCACTCAGTTAAAAACACATTTGTTAACAGCTCCGTGCCAGTCTCAGCAACAGCTGAAAATGTGGTGGAAACAAACAGGAAATTAACACAAAACAGAGATGCAAACTCCAACAGAATGCATGTTCTGTCATATAGTAAGCAGGGGTGGACTAAAACAATAATAAAGGCTCGGGTGGTACACGAAGCGAAGCAAAAAACCTTTAATGACCTCACATCTAACCCAAAATTAGCCCCCAGTCGTGCCATAGTTCAAGCCTAAGGAACTGTGTTTCATACCAGGTCACAGAACAGGGAGTAACTGTTCTTTTAATATAATGGTACCATTATGTTTGTCCATTATATTAATCTACAGTAAACAAAAGCACTAAAGCTTAGTGAGCAAGATCTCCATAGTTGTCCACCCAGACACTTAAGCTTATTGTCCAGCATTTAGCTGCATTTGTGGTAAAGCTGTTTTACTTTTTTTTTTATTATTTTCTTAACTTGCCAAGTCATGGTACATTCAAGGAACTATAATACTGTAAGTCATTACATTTTTTTCTGATTTCAATCTGGCTCATCTTTCATTCCACATCAGCTTCTCATGGACATCTGGACCATTTTCAGTATAGTTGCTATTAATAGATCACTTCATGGAAATCATGTTATGTCCCCTTGTAATTGCGCATCTGTAATATGTGCTGGATTTTTTCCAGTGTGTGAAAACTGTAATCTTTCCACTTGATTAATTTTTGTTGTTTACAAAGTTGCATGGAGCCAAGTGTGGAAAGAAAATGAATGAAAATGCTCACTGTGCTATCACATGCTGGCACGTACAACAGCTCAGACATTTCTGCTGACCTTTAGGAGCCGGCATTTTCAGTCTCTAATCCTTGAACAGTTGCAACAATCATGAGCCCGGTTTTCTGCCTTACCTGGAGCCTGCCGGCCTTTCAGGTTTTGAAACTGTGAAAAGCAGCTCTTATTGCTACAGATAAGAGCAGTTTTTTAGCTGCTTGCTAATTAATATCTTGTCATGTTGAGTCTTAGCAGGCAAAACATCCCTGGGTCAATTTCATGACATATTTCTTCTGTGAGCAGTAACAGCGTCAAAAGTAGAACACAGCACCAGCAAAAGTTATTGAATGAAATGTCTCCACATCTTTTTTTTTTTATTTATTTGTTTTATTTGCAGGGTGCTGAAATGTTTATTTTACTGTACATACAGCCTATTTTGACATATGAAAGCAAACACATGAAAGTAAACTTAACACACCGCACCTGCTTATGCCACCGCCGCTGGTCTACACTTTCTTCCCCTGCAGTGTTTGTTTTCTAGTTGTAGGATAACAAGTTAGCAACGAGCACTCCTAATTCTACCACACAGCCATAAACACAGGCATTTATATCCAAACAAGGGCTACCTAGGAAACCTCACTCAAACACACAAATACATGCACACACATGCACATAAGTCATTTTCTGAAGCATATAATAACAGTTTGGGAGCTTGTTCACACATCCAGACGTATGTTGGCCCTCCAAACAAAAGCCATAAACAATAATTTGAATAAATGGAGGTAATTTCCTACAGCAGAATGTCTAATCAGAGCTGTATTCTACTGGAGGACCGCGACACAGGCCGAGTGTGTGTGTGTGTGTGTGTGTGTGTGTGTGCGGGGTTGTGTGTGTGGGTGTGTTAATGTGTGTGTATGTAAACGAAAACGAAAAGGCGATAGAGAATCGGAAATACATGCAGAGAGAGAGAAAAAGAAAGAAAATGACCGAAAACTGTGTACCATAAACTACCCATCCTGCCTTGCCAAGCCTGCTGGCCAACTTAAAAGACATTCAGTCCATCTGTGCCCACTAAGAGCCTCTCCTACCTCCAAAACATTTACAAAATACCCACTAACAACCCATTCATTAGTCTTTGTCTCTGTTGTTCTGTTTATCTCCCTCCCTTCTTCTCTCTTCCTCTATCTCCGGCTAGTTGAATATATTCTGTAGTTTTCCTTTTTTTCCAACAAATCCCATGTGGCGCTCCAAGTATCTACTAACAAATGTGTGTGTGTGTGTATCAGAACCTGATACTGACTATTCCTTTTAGCTCCACTGTTATCCCGAAAAATCTCAGGGAGCCACACAGTTCCTTTAACTAACTCCTACTAGCAAAAGTTTGCATTACAGCAGTTATGATTTTCGTCAAGGTGAAATAATTTGGGAGAAAAGAGTAAGCTCTGACATCCAAGTATTTTTGGCAATTACGCCAAGGAGAAGCAACATTATGGAGACACCATAGTAAGTGGGCCCCCTCCCCCGACACTAAACGTTGGTGGCAGTGTAGCAGAGTAAGCAGATGGTTCATGGAGAGTTTGGATGAGATGTTCTAGACAACATGGATGAGGAGGAGCTGGTGTAAAGGAGCGACAGATCACAATGAATTAGAAACAGCATGGAGTGGAAACCAACTGGCTCTGGGAACCCAGGAAGGTTGATTATTGGACAATTGTAGTGATGCTGAAATGTTGAACGATGTAAATTTAACAGCATGGGGAAAAGGAAGTGATCAGAGAACAGATCTTTGGTGAAATTGTTAATTGACAACTCACTTCTTGATCAGACTGCAGGTAAAGGTGGCTTAACTCAAAATGTGTTAGAAAACCGTGTGAAAACCATGAGTCACCTTTTCCATTTAGATTTGGTTCACTTCCATCCGTAGTCTTAGGTCTGACAGATCTGACTGTCCTGCAGTACAAACAGGTTGAACACTCACATCGGTAATAATGCTACTCCACCTATATCTGTATAATCAGCACCTGTTGCCATTACAAGCCAGTTCAGTTCCTACACACTTTCTCTGGGAGATGGATCACCTTGGCAGACTGTCTTTACAGGAAAGTCCTTTGAAGAGGTGCTGACAGATGTATGTGGTTAAGTGTCCTGTCATATTTTGGAATTTTGAACAAAATCTGCTTTAGTCAGGCCATTCAAGTCAGGATCCCAACACCCGTGTCTCCAACTCTACATCCACCCACACCCCTATACAGGAGAAGCATCCAATGCTCTACAAAATGTGCCTTCTTCCTCTATGTATTCGTCATCATGTAATCAATTAGGTGTGTTTGATGCACTTCATCTTTACAAGCATCCTCCATGTTTACTCCTTTCTCAAATTCACAACATTTTTAGAAAGAATTCAGGCAGAAAAAAAGCAAATCAATTAATAAACAATAAGTAAGGTTATTACATATAACATATATGTGGCACATTTCAACAATAAATTTCTTACAGAATTACATCTGACTGAATCAGTCTCAGCAGACAGAATACATGATATATCCAAACCCATGTACTGGCAGTATTGAAAATTTATATGCAGTGTGTTAATAATGTAGAAAAAAAAGATAATTTCATAATTGGTTCTGATTTGCTGCCAATTTACACTGATAGTATTAAAACTAATAGACAACAGATTAGAAAATAGATTATTGGAGTTTACTATGATAACACCATAATACCTATTATCTCATCAACTTAAAGTAGGAATTTGTTGAATTTGGTTTGTACAAACATTGAGAAAGTCAAGCAAGAAGACACAATTAAGTTGGCTAGGTTTTTTCATCTTTTACCACAGCCCCCTATATATTTACTTATGGCTCCTGTTATATCATGTTTTGCTACACTATCAGGGGTGCATGTTAAACCCAGCGTTTTACATGGATTTCTATCAGGGTCGCATTGACTGCCTCAGTGTTTCTAGGTTTAAATGTATTCTTTTTTTTCCCAGTCAGTGTGGCAAATGCAACGCTATTATTATCATATTAATTTGACACATCTAGAATAAATAAATATCTATTTTATCAACTACGTTATTTACAGGAAATTTTTATTTTCTTAGTTGGGAATCTGACTTGTATAACAAGTTTCAAAAATATGTGTTAACTTTTTGTAAAATACAATCTAATACGAAAATGTCAAAGTTCCTATACTCTTTGAGCCAACAGGCGTTAACAATCTAAATAACGATAAACATTTTTCCACCCTAACAGGTGTAATGGGAAATGTTAATCAAGCACAGGCTTTACACACCCACTCAATCCTTAAAAAAAGGTTTAATGTGAAGATATGTGAATAAGGTCTAGCATGAAACAAGCTTTAGAAATGTGGCTTGTCTTTTTCTCAAATGTATAAGAACACTAAAAGTAAAACTTTGTACATGCTCCAAAATCAAAAAATATCAGATGTCAAAAGAAATCAAAGAAACAAGAAATTTAATGGAGTCTAAACTATAAGTAACTATTAATCCCAGTTCATGGGTAATCTCAGTTACCCATGAAGCTTTGACAGAAGTACAAAAGTAAAATAAAATAAAATCTGAGTGGTAAATGTTTCTGGTTTATCTGGTTTATCTTTTTTCAGTATTTCTTTTTTCTTTATTTCTGAGACTTTCTTTTCACATTTCTCACCCACATATTTAATCCAATAAATAGGCAAAAACAAGTTGTAAATATTACAATTACATTTTTCTAGTTTTTATGTTGAGCTGATTGGCCAAAGTTGGCTGTTTGTAGACTCAGCAGCTACTGACTAAAGTTTGCATTCCTTAAATTGCGCTCTGTTTTAATTTCTTTTTTTGAATTACTACCAAACTCCTTTGGAGCTACACATGCCAGTTCTAAGTCTGAATCAGTAGTTTGGTGCCAGTGACTGTAGTACAAAGTGAGCTTTAATGCTTTCTATTTAAAAACTTTAAATGTAAAGCTGCAGAGTCAGTAGCTGTTTCTACCAGAAATCCCATTCACTTTGCCCCTGTTTTCATTGTCTTTTTTTGTTCGTTTGTTTTTGTGATATTATAAAAACAGCAAAAACTGATTCTTTGTTTGACATTACGAGTGTAACAGCAGGGGTTATCGGCACTGCCTGTACACCCAACTGGGTTTTTGTCAAAACAGCTGGAGGATATTTGGGCTCAGATGGCTGCTGTGGCCAAGAGCCCAGTCACCCCAGATAAGCAGCTGCTCATCTCTGAAATAAAATTAAAAGCATGGAGAAACACTGGAAAATGTGGAGGAAAATATGGTGCCACAGATTGGTTTGTCAGCAGTGATTAAAAGTCTAACATTCAGGATTGCTATTATGTTGGAATGTTCTTATTTTTCACTTTCAGTTTTCCTTGATTTGAATATTGTTATCCTTTAAGTGGGAAAATTGCTCATAACTTTATGGAGTGTTCTCAAGTCGGAAAAACTAATGTTTTGGTGACAGTTCAGATGCACTGCAACACCATCAAATAGAAATGCTGTAGAAGGACATTAAAGAAAATGGAAGTTGAATAAAATCATTGGAAATAAGAAAAAAAACACTATGGAAGCTGAATAAAAGAAAAAAAACACCACATAGTTTAAAAAAAAACCTTAAAAAAACACAACAGAAGTGTTTTAGGTGAGACAATAACATGACGAAACAGTTGTGGAAATGACAAGCTAATACTAAACAGCTTCTTACAACACTGATGAAGCTTCTGCTTTTCTTAACCATGTATCAGTGTAATCCTTTCGTCACTTTCTTTAAGTTGTGTTTTGTGAGATTTTGCTGAAAGTTACTTTTATTGATCCAACTTTTTGATTTAACTTTTGTTGTGATTTGTGTGCTTTTGCAGCATTTTTCTATTTGCTGGTGTTTTCCTAAGTTGCAGTGCATTTGAACTCTCAAGTACACCATAGAGCAATGTGTATAAAAAGGGTTTCATCTGTTTATTGAAATGTGGAATGACTCATATGTATAATGTCAGAAATGGAGTTTCAAAATGTACTGTAACTGCTCCCAGTCCTTACACTAAACCACTGAACATAATTTTACTACGTATCATGAGTATTGATAGTTACGGTACAATACAGTAGTAAGTTCATCGCTAAAATTCATCACTAAATACTGCAACGTGTTTGTTAAAGAACAGTACACTTTTTCATTTCATGCAACACTTCAGCTGCTTTCACTGCTGATATGTCTAATGACACTTTGGCAGACAACATCACATTTAGTGTGTGTATAATGTATAATGTCCACTTACACTGACTCAGGTACATCTCAGGTCGTTATCGTAGAAATCCCTTTAAAAAATTATGCTTATCCTTCATTTGAAGTGACACTTTCTCTTCAACTGCAAACTTCATAGCTGACATGTGAAAATGGATTTCAGGTGATGTAACAGCGTACAGTCCAGCTCACATTTCAGCTTCTTATGATTAAACCCCATTAATTTCAGTGCATTCACACACCATTTGTCTTCACTTTTCCACTTCTCCGAGTTTTACATTTTATGTTGTGTTATATGTTTTCAAGTGACTCTTAACCCATGTTTTAATGAATCTCCAGGTTTATCTGCAGTTCTTTTTTTAACTGCCACTTTTACTTCCTTAGTTAATACACAAAGAAGTAAACAATGTTTAAGAAAGAATATATTTATTCTTTCTTTTAACCTTTATTTTTAACTGAAACAGTTCAACACAAATATGAAAGTACAGTGTGTACTGACATTTCAGTTTCTTAAGCACTTACATTTCACGTAATGTTTTTGTTTTGCAAATATTTGAAAAACTTTTGTAATATGATTTCTGATGCATATGTACAGCCATTCATTAGTGTGTAATGTGTTACCCTCACAAGTGCAATTTGAGGTTCTACTTGCCTGAGGACAATTTGATGTGTGCACTGTAAGTGTCAGGGACTAAAACCACCGATCTTCTGAATAGTGAACAACTTTTGCCACCTCCTGAGCACCAGCTGCCCTAAAGTTTTTGTCATGTTTACACTTTACTGGTGATGGGGAACGAAACGGCTCTTAGAGCCGACACTTTGACATGGACAACACGAGCCGACTCCTTTTTGGGAGCCATGGGTTTTTTTTTCCTTTCTCTCACCCTCTCTCTCACACACACTTTTTTCCCGCTTCACTCCGTACACGAGCCTTGTGCTTTGCGCTGGGCAGAGGGGGGAGGGGCGGTAGTTACACTCGCAGTAGCACAGGAACAGAGCGGGAGGGAGAGAGAGAGAAAGAGCCAGGGACAACAACGTCACATTAGAAAGGTATAGTAATCATCCGCAACTATTTTCAGTTGCAGATGATAAAGGATTCAGAAAGTTTATTCATGCAGGCCCATATGACAGAGAATGTGCATGTTCTTTTTGTTTTCATATTTTTTCATATTTATATTTAATTGTGTTGTGGTTTGCAGTGTTTTGTGTTGTTTCACTTTAAACTTGTTTAAAAGGAAAAAGCTGAAAATTTAAATAGTTAAAGTTGAAATGTAAATAGTTGGTTTTTGTATTATACGATTTATTTATTAAATTTTATGTGGAGTGAATAAATAAAAGTATATTTACGGTGGCCCCTTGAGACAAAGCACAAAACTTCAAAACATGTAAAAACTCCAAATCACGTAAAAACTCCAAAACACAACAGAAGTGCTCCAGGATGCTAGGGGCAGTGTTGAGCTTTGTTACCTAGTGGCCACACAAGCCAGGAAGTATCAACGACCGGATTTGGTGTGTGGTAGTAACAAAAATTAACATTTTTTTTAAATTATTTGAATACATATGAGTGCTTGTGTATAAATACACAAACAATACACATATGCTTTCAATTGTATAATTTAAGTGATCTAGGTAGCTCTGTTTTGGAAGTTCAGTTAACGCTAGAAATGTGTTTTGGAGTTTGTACGTGTTTTGTCTCTGGGGGCCACCGTATATATTTATATATAAACATATATAAATAAAACCACTTTTTTTTACATTAGTAATTCCTTTTGTGAATAATTTTATATTGTTGTCAATAATTAATTAATTAAAGCAACAAAACAACCTGAAGAGCCAGTTGGGAGCCGAAAGAGCCGGTTCTCTAAAAAGATCCGGAAATCCCATCACTACACTTTACCTGAAATTTAAGCTCAAGTCATTGCTTTTATTTCAGATTTACATTTCAGCTGACCCTTCTATACTTCTATTTTATTACTTACACTTAAACTTTTTTCAGTTTTCAATAAGTGCAACTACAACTCTTTTAAGTGCATCAACCCCCTAGGCAAGGCAAGGCAAGTTTATTTGCATAGCACAATTCAACAACAAGGTGATTCAAAGTGCTTTACAGAGACATTAGAAACAAGAACAAATAAAAAGCATGATTTAAAATTGATTAAAACAAGCAAGTAGTACACATATAACCTTACTTGACAGACACAAAAACTTGTAGTTGGAATTCATTTATATCTTATAATTTTCTACAGCTTCAGCCACAGTAGAGGACTTCCAGATTCGTCCACACTGCCTGTTTGTCCATTCGTACCGAGCTCCAGCCTTCTGCGACCACTGTGGGGAAATGCTGTGGGGACTTGTACGCCAAGGACTTAAATGTGAAGGTAAAATATCCTACTCCCATAAGATGAAATCATGAGAACATTATGGCTGAGGTAAAATTTTAAAAAGAGACACTATCCTTTTCTCCAGGTTGTGGTCTGAATTACCACAAGCGCTGTGCCTTTAAGATCCCCAACAACTGCAGCGGGGTGAGGAGGCGTCGTCCCTCCAATGTCTCATTGACAGGCGGGATAATCAACACCGGGCGTCCGCTCTCTGCTGAGCCTTCACCTCCCCACTACAGTGATGATGCTTTATTGGTCAGTACAAAAGCACAGACCTGTGGAACACAGTTTTTCAGAAATGTTGAAGTAACTTTTTTTGTTCTTTTTTTGTTGTCCAGTCTCCAGTCAGTCCTAGCATGGAGGTAAGTCCTCCCATCTTTTTACATAGAAATACTTCTCTAGGGTCATTTTTACTTATTGCATAATAGTGAACAGGCAGCCAAGTTAAATTATACTGTGCAATTCATTCTCCCATCTGTTAGTCTATTTATCATATAGTTCTTGCAGGCAACGGTAACCCCAGAGCTGAGAAACCAAACTCTAAATCTGCTGCCATAAAAAATCATTTTAAGTGTGACTTATCATGGAAAACAGGTCCACTGGCAAAAACTAGAAACGTATGAAAAACTTTGAAATGCTTTGCTTGTTTCTCCCAACAGCAGAAGAACCAGTTAGATTACTTTCCTGGTAGAGAGCGGCGATCCAGCTCACAATCATATGTTGGCCGTCCCATTGAGCTTGACAAGATCTTACTGTCAAAAGTCAAAGTTCCCCACACATTCCTGATTCACTCTTACACCCGGCCTACTGTCTGCCAGCACTGCAAGAAGCTGCTCAAAGGCCTCTTCAGGCAGGGCCTGCAGTGCAAAGGTGAGCTGTTGTTCTGAAAACCTGCTGTAGATGTTTTTCAAAGCTCTAGATGTCAAACTTAAAACTGTCTCTGCTTGTAGCACAGCTTGTCCAGTGTCCAAAACATTTTGCATTAAGATGCTTAAAGAAACCTTGTCCTTTCAGAATCATTGAGACATTTCTTTGGCTCAACCATGTAAAAACTACCAGTAGGTTTACTGTTTACTTGTTAATGTAACCATTAGATACTGTAATACAGTATAATACAGAATAATGATTTGCCATGGTGCTACATGTAATGTTGCTGTAAAAGGACTAGTAGAGAGACTGAATACTGAATGTGTAAAAACATTACCTGGATAAATAAAGACTGCTGATTGTACTATTAAAATATAGAGTTTAGATAATGTAGGTAGATTATTTTAAGTACCTGGGATAAATTCCAGGCAACAGAAGCAGTGTTGAGGAGAGGTGAAGAAGAGTGTGCAAATGGGGGGAGCTGTTAGAGACAAATGTCAGGGCTGATTTGTTACAGAAGGATAGTGAATGGGAAGTTTATGAGATGTTCGCGAGACTTGCTATGTATGGTTAAGACACAGTGACAAACAGATAGGAGGCCAAGCTGGTAGTGGTAGAGTAATGAAGATGTTAAGATTTTCATTGGGACTGAAAGTTAGTAAATTCTAGGGACAGCTCAGGTTGAGTGGTTTGTAGACAAAGTGACATAGTGCAAAGGAGGAATAGCAGATATATTCCACAATCAGTGATGGGAAGGTTACTTTTACAATGTATTCCACTACTGATTACAGAATACATGCCCCAAAATGTATTTTGTAACCTATTCCGTTACGTTACTCAATTAGAGTAACTTATTCTGAATAATTTGGATTACTTAATATATTATCAGGCAATTATGTAGGCAACTAAATGAATGTACTATTGCTCTGTGATCTTTTACTATTACTGAAGAATACTCGCCATACCAATACCAACTAGATTTTTAAATCTTAATATAAATGAGTAACAGTAGGGTGGACATTAGGTAAGGCTGCACTTTTTGCAGCGATCTCATATAGAAAACTATTGCGCGCATATTTTTTCAGGTCCGCGGCTCCGAACTGTAGTAAAGGGACCTCTGGCTAATACGTCGGGTTCCGTGTCGGGCTCGTAACCGAAAACTAGCTTTACTTTGTTGTCTGTGTCAACTTTGCTAGCGAGAGACAGAGAGAGGCGTTGAAAGGCTGCTCCAACGGAGCTTATTGTTTCGGAGGAAAACATGAACACAGTGTACAGTCGAGTCTTAACAGCTTACTTACAACTGGGCTACACTGCCCATGAGGCTACATTCTCCAGGGCTATGCCTGTAACACTCTGCTCATATTGCCTTCATAATAAATAATTTGTTGAAAAGTAATTTTTAAAAATATTTCTTCACATCATTATGCGGGCGCAAGTACAGGTAACATGGGCCGCGAGATTGACACACATGCATTAGAGCCTCTTATTGTGTGTTTTGTTTGAGTTTCCACCGGCGTGGAATTACCAGAAATAGAGAGGGCATAGCCTAACAAATGAAACAGGAAAAGACCGCTGTGTAATCCCTTTAATTCAACAAACTATTCTGAATACCACCTTTTTAAACGGTAACTGTAACGGAATACAGTTACTCTTATTTTGTATTTTAAATACGTAACGTCGGCACATGTATTCCGTTACTCCCCAACACTGTCCACTTTGTGATGTTGACTGGCTCTTGCTGGGAGGTTACTTAGCATTGGTGTTGTGTGACACATCTTTTTCAGCTCTGGGTAGGTCTGCTCCTGTGCTATTTTTCTCTTGTAGCTTAGAGCAGCGGTCCCCAACCTTTTTTGCGCCACGGACCGGTTTATGCCCGACAATATTTTCAGGGACCGGCCTTTAAGGTGTCGCGGATAAATACAACAAAATAAAACTAGTACCGGTAATGAAAAAAAGAAGATTTATTCATAGCACATGTGAAAAGACCCAGGAAAACCGAGTTAACGATAAAAACGATAACAAAATAACGCTGAAAACCGATAAAAACCCTGAAAACCATACATTTCACACCTGAGCCTCAACTCTCGCGGCCCGGTACCAAACGATTCACAGACCGGTACCGGTCCGAAGCCCGGGGTTGGGGACCGCTGGCTTAGAGTACACCCTGGATGGATCTTTGGAGAAAATCCATCCTAGTCACCAGAGCTTTGTTTAACAGTTTCTAGAACCTTGGTTATAGACATCATGTTGTACGCCCTTTCATTTAAGACGTCTGATGATGCAGTTCTATATCTCCCTGTTCCAACATAAGTGCAATTATGTTGGAACAGGGAGATATAGAACTGCATCATCAGACGTCGTAAATGAAAGGGCGTACAACTGGTGTGCAAACCAGTGCACAAATCAAGTAACATAAAGACATGGACAGTCTTGACCTCAACATGATAGAACACCTTCAGTATAAATGAGTGGGGACTGTGAACCAAGGTGTAAGGTTGCAAAGGTTGGGCCAACATCAAACCCTATGGATTAAGAATAGGATATCCCTCAACTTCATAAAGGCATACGAGGAAATGCTTTTAGCAATATAGTGTAATCTGGCCGTTTTGGAGTTTTAACTGCATCATGTCTTCATCTGTATTAAGATTTTGAACAGTTACTGTGGAGCTGATGTCAAAGCCTCTTCCTAAGCCTTGTGTTCCTCTTTCTTGTTTCTCTCTCAGACTGTAAATTTAATTGTCATAAACGATGTGCGCAAAAAGTGCCAAACAACTGCCTGGGAGAAGTATCAAAAAATGGAGGTACCTACCGACACACAAACACATTTCTTTGTTTTTGTATTATATGAACACAGAGCGTTACTTTAGCCACCGCTACAACATCCATAAACCCCATCATAACTTAAAATTTTATTTTAAAATCAGGCTTGAGACTGAATAAAAACGATGCTTTAATTTCTTTTTCACACACACACACACACACACACACACATAAAAAAAAAACACCCAGCACGCCCCTGCGGGCGGTTTATCCTTCAAGCTCGGGTCCTCTACCAGAGGCCTGGGAGCTTGAGGGTCCTGCGCAGTATCTTAGCTGTTCCCAGGACTGCGCTCTTCTGGACAGAGATCTCCGATGTTGTTCCTGGGATCTGCTGGAGCCACTCGCCTAGCTTGGGAGTCACCGCACCTAGTGCTCCGATTACCACGGGGACCACCGTTACCTTCACCCTCCACATCCTCTCGAGCTCTTCTCTGAGCCCTTGGTATTTCTCCAGCTTCTCGTGTTCCTTCTTCCTGATATTGCTGTCATTCGGAACCGCTACATCGATCACTACGGCCATCTTCTTCTGTTTGTCTACCACCACTATGTCCGGTTGGTTAGCCACCACCATTTTGTCCGTCTGTATCTGGAAGTCCCACAGGATCTTAGCTCGGTCATTCTCCACCACCCTTGGGGGAATCTCCCATTTTGACCTCGGGACTTCCAGGTTATACTCGGCACAGATGTTCCTGTACACTATGCCGGCCACTTGGTTATGGCGTTGCATGTATGCCTTGCCTGCTAGCATCTTGCACCCTGCTGTTATGTGCTGGATTGTCTCTGGGGCATCTTTACACAGCCTGCACCTGGGGTCTTGCCTGGTGTGATAGACCCCAGCCTCTATGGATCTTGTGCTCAGAGCTTGTTCTTGTGCTGCCATGATTAGTGCCTCTGTGCTGTCTTTCAGTCCAGCTTTGTCCAGCCACTGGTAGGATTTCTGGATATCAGCCACCTCCTCTATCTGCCGGTGGTACATACCGTGCAGGGGCCTGTCCTTCCATGATGGTTCCTCGTCTCCCTCCTCTTTCTTGGGTTTCTGCTGCCTGAGGTATTCACTGAGCACTCGGTCAGTTGGGGCCATCTTCCTAATGTATTCTTGGATGTTCGTATATATATATATATATATATATATATATATATATATATATATATATATATATATATATATATATATATATATATATATATATATATACACATTCATGTATCTTTTCTGTGCTTATCCTATTTCCCTCCTGCCTCCATGTTCAACACCCTTTGCGCAATGTAGTCACCATCCCACCACTGCACACGTCTAACATGTCTAAACCTTGCCTCTCTAGCTTTGTCTCCAAACAACTCAACCTAAGCTATCACTCCGTTGCATTATTAATTCTCATTCCTAATTTTGTCCATTCAACCCTGACACTCATCTCCACCAACACCTTTGTGCACTGACCAATGCTTTGGATGATTGATCCCTGGTAATGGACCAGTCATGTACTTTAACTCCCTTTGCCCCGGTTTCACTGTTACTCCTACCTGTCTCTCATTCACACATGTATTCAGTGTAAAGGGGCCAGAGCAAGAAGGGGCTGTAGACAAATACTTTCTTGGCAGTTTCCCTAACCACGTCAGCTGTACTTTTCCCAGTCATCTGGCAGTTCTTCCCTACAACCCTTAACTCCTTCCTAAATGCTGCATAACATTCTTCCTTCAGCTTCCATAACTTAGTCCTTTTCTCATTCCCTTACTCTTCTTGAGTTCCAAAGTCATCCTGCAGACTACCACCTAATGCTGCCTAGCTAGATTTCTGATACTACCTTGCAGTCTCCAATCTTTGTCATGGTCCTTCATGGTCTGTTTGCTGTTTTGGGTTTATGCTGGGTTGGGCAGATCTTGGTATGACCAGATCCAGGGTTCACTCTCCACCAGATTTTATGCCTCCTTTAACTGGTAATCTGGCTCCTCCGTGTCTCCTGTGGTGACACAAGCTTTCAAGTGTAACACCTTCATTGCCATGTGTCCCATTTGTCCCCTGCCTTAAGAGCAGCTCCACCTCCAGTGTCCCCTAACTGTCTCTGTCAAACTGGTCTTCTCCTCCTGAAATCCTTGATCAAGAAACTCTCAATTTCAACTCACCTGCCTCTTCACCTTCCTACGACTCTGTCCCCCTGCAAGTATCTCTTCCAGACCAACCAAGTAGGCAGTCAAATTCACTCTAAACAACACTCTCTGGAGCTATTCTGTGGATTATCCAAGGCTAACTCTCTCAGTGACTCAGTGACAGGTCCTCCTACCTGCTTTGTTTTGTCAGGAATCCGTGTGTTTACCTCCCCTTTCAACTTCTCACTTACTTTAACTCAATAAACCTGTTGAACTTTAGACTTGTCAGTGTTGGGTCCTGTTTTGCAGCCTTGTTAGCTGTATTGCCAATTTAGCATATGACGCCTTCTACAAAAATCAACCTCTGTGCACCTTTCTCCACTCTTATACGTCACCTTTTGTTTTGTTTTTTCTTAAAGCATGTGATCACCACTACTACCTGCTCTTCTGCAATTCCTTACATCATACTTTCCCAACACCTCATCAGCTCCCTACTCTTCACATACATTTCTACTGAGGTCTAATCACTACTGTCTCATCTCTGGGATACTCTCTACAGGTTGTTGAATATATTCTAAAATTTCAATGATAACATTCAACGTCACTCCTTCGATCTAGTTTCAAACTCATGATAGTGTCTGACACTCTTGACCTCCACAACACCACTTGTGGGCTGACAAGACAGCTGAACTTTTTGAAAAGTTTGTGTCCCGTTACTTCTGGCATGAGAGTAAAACAGGAAGCCATAAAAAGACCAACAGTCAAACGTGGTGGTAGTAGAGTGAGGATCTGAATGACTTTCTGTAATTGATGGAATCTTGAATTCTGCTCTCAACCTAAAATTCTGAAGGAGAATTTCCTGTCCTGAAGCTTAGCACACTCGGATTATGTATCAATACAAGGGTTTGAAACACATTAGCATAACACATAAGTCCACCTCTGAATGGTTTAGAAACACAAAATAAAGGTCCTGAATTCTATTGTTGCATAGAACTTCTGAGCCCAGGTGCAGAATCGGATGCCCTCATGGTGGAGGGTTGCCTTGATGACCATGATATTGACAGAGGGGGTAGCCTCTTGGATGACATGGATGAAGCGCTGGCCTCAGAGAGTGGCTTGCTGCTAGAGGCAGGACCCAGCGATCTCTGTGACATGCACGACCCTGACCTAGATGAGTCCAACCGAGCCATCAGGTACTCACAGAACAATTACACACAAAGAAAAATATATAGTACTGAGATGTTTCTGAGGCTGTGTTTTTTTTCGTGCCCCTTAAAGCCCCTCCACCAGCAACAACATTCCTTTGATGCGAGTCGTCCAGTCTGTCAAACACACAAAGAGGAAGAGCAGCAATGTGATGAAAGAGGGCTGGATGGTCCACTACACCAGCAAGGACACTCTGGTACATCTTTCTTTTTATGTTTAACAGTCTATTTACCTCACCAAATTTGTGTTGTGGATGTTGTCTTACATGAAGCAAACAGCTAGCGCCCTCAGGGTTTTTTGTTTGTTTGTTTTGTTTTCGTTCTGTTCACTGGTTCGGATGTTATCAGGCTTTGCCTCAGTCTTAGCTTTGTCATCTACTCCTTTAATTTCACCGATTCCTCTGTCTTTGTGACATGAAACAGTGGCTTCTCAGTCTAATGATTAGTCAATCAGCACCCTGGGGAGAATTCGTGTAATTGTTAAATTTTTCCCAATTACTTAAAGATGGTACACTTTAGAATTATAATTTAATTCATAATTAAATTATAAAAAAAAGACCTGAACCATGTGGAAAAACACAGTTTATTCTCATTACATTTCAAGAACAAGCAAAGAATCCAGTTGTGATGCTGTTTCTGAAGTCTTTGAGTGAAGGATAAGAGGACTCAGAAACAGGACAGAACGCGTTGCAGATATTTCACTATTTGTAATCAAAGTGCTGCTTCCAACTTTGTTTGACACATTATTATAAATATACACTTTGAATCGTACAAAGATTGTCTTAAGTGTTTGTGCTTCTTCCTATTTAAATAACGGAGATGGTAGGAAATATCGAAGAAACAAATAGTGAGAAATAATAAATGTTAAACTCATTCCTAATAGAAGCAAGAGTTATTTCTGAGAAAACTGCCACTTGTGGTTTGAGGATGTGTTGCTGTTCTGAAATTCTTCAGCTGCGTGAGTGTTAAAAACAAGTTGAGAGGCATTTACAGGTTGTCATTGTTTGTCTGCTTCATACTTATTTGCTCTCTTTTCTTTCCTCAGTTGTTTTGCTCTTTAATGTCACTCTTTTTTCTTTGTGGTATTCCCTTATTTTTCTTCCTCTTCTCTCTTCCAATGTTTCAGAGGAAAAGACATTACTGGAGGCTAGACAGTAAATGCATTACGCTGTTTCAGAACGACACAGGAAGTAAATATTACAAGGTAAGACCACTACCTTCCAGCAGTTTATTTGTTGCTGCAAAGTCATCACTGCAGGTGTGCCTGTCTTTTAAAGACTAACTGCTAAGTTTACAGTAGTAGTCTTTTTTGAACTTGAGTCTGCTGAGAGAGGCCTGATATACCTATTCTACTTTCTAAACTCAGCAGTCTGAGAGCAATGTGATCTACTGGTATGAGATATATGTTAATTCATATTTGAATGTAAATTACTTGCAACACAGCACACCCCTCAACTACAGATTCAGGAGGTACATCATGTATGGTGTACTGGTGCTGATACTGTAAACTGTATTCCACCCAGACCCCTTTACTTCATCCTCTCTGCAGGAAATCCCTCTGTCTGAAATCTTGTCTCTGGAGCCTGCTCAGAATTTTTCTCTACTTCCTGATGGAGCCAATCCTCATTGCTTTGAGATCGCCACGGCATCACTGGTTTATTATGTTGGAGAGAACCTGCAGAGACCTGAATCATCTGTGACAGGCAGCAGCATTCTGGTGAGATGCAGATTTAATCTGATATGATGCAAGATAGGTTCTCTAAGATCATAATTAGATTTGATATTATTGATAGATTTGATATCATCCTTAATGTGCTTGCATGATATCATGCAAACACTTTAAGGAGAAATGTTTTTCAACAAAGTCTTAAATCGGATACGTCAGAGCTGGCAAAATCAAGACATTTGTCACATTTGTTTTTCAAAATTTTGAAAAACTCACATTTACATGAAAGATTTAAATTCACAGTTGATCAAATGTCACTGAGTACTCCTTACTAAAATCTCTTTTTCTCCAACTCTGTTCTTTCTTACATCTTTCTTCATTCAGTTCAGTTCAGTTCAAATGTGATGATTATTTGCAGCTAGCAGGTTGTAGCCATCAGTAATAGTAATAAATCACACAGCAATAGTACATCGAAGATACTGAAGTGGGACATAACTACCATAGCTATGGTAGCTACCATAACTCGAACAAGGTAGTTGCAGTAGGTTAATGTTAGTTTTTAAATAAAGAACTTACTTCCAGATGTTTCTTTAGGTTGGAGTCTTTTGATGCTGAGAGCAGCTTGGTTGCTGGCAAACAAAGTTTGCATTGCACGGTCAGATTTTGCCCATCCCATTCTTCTCATGAAGTGGTGTCAGAATTTCCAAGTAAGAAATGCCTTCCTGCCCGTTCACTGCTGGCTCTGTTGTGCTGGCTCTGGGTTCATTGTGTAACTGACACCACCAACATTAACTGGACGCTCACATTAGAGCCTCTCATTGTGTGCTTTGTTTGGGTTTCCGGCAATGTGTGGAATTACCAAAATTAGAGAGGGGATAGCATAACATATGAAACAGGAAAAGATTGCCGTGTAATCCGTTTATTTCAACAAAGTAACTGTATTCTAATTATCAACTATTTAAGCAGTAACTGTAACAGAATACAGTTGCTCATATTTTGTATTTTAAATACGTAACGCCGGTACATGTATTCTGTTACTCCCCAACACTGGTGACATGAAATAATAACACCCCTCAAATGCAATCATGTTAAGAAAGATATTTGAGAGATATTGGTGTAAAAATTAAGGGGGTGAAAGTTTAAAAAATGTCAGCTATAAAAATATTAAACTAAAAGACAGAAATCGAAAAAGTGACGTTTCCCCTCTGTGGTACATGGATTACAGTCTTCTTCTACCATTCATACTTAGTTATTTCTGCAATGAGAAATACTTTCAAGTTAAAATTTTACATAACTTACTTTAAAAAAAATCAGAAACTACTAATATTTTTAAAGTTTGTTTAAAGTGATGAAGTGCGATTTTAAAAATCTTTTCAGATAAAGTTAGATCAAAGTACAGTACTAATAATTCCTATATGTCTCATTCAGGATTCAGACTGCTCTAAAGACTTGTTTTTTAAACTCTTTGCATTTGTGAATTTATGTTTTTCTGATAGGAACTAAATAACTAAATATTTAAAATAAATATATAAAAACAAAAGACAAAATAAAAGCATGAATTCTCCATTCAATTAGCCATGAGGGCTCCCCCTGTCTTCCTCTGTGGCCGAGTACAAGCCCCTTAACCCCAGAAATGGGCCCACTGAAGGTTGCCAGGGATTGGCAGATGCAAGTGGACTTGGATCCCACAGAGATCGTAGCACCTACTCTGCGACCAGACCTCGTCCTTTGGTCTAACTCCCAAAAACTTGCGTATGTCATTGAGCTGACGGTACCATGGGAGGAAGCAATTGAGGAAACATTTGTGCGTAAGAAGCTGTGGTATGCCAACTTGGCAGCTGAGGCAGAGGACAGAGGCTGGAAGATCAAGGTGCGCCCGGTGGAAGTGGGATGCAGGGGCTTTGTTGCCAGTCCAACAGCAAAACTGCTTAGAGAGATTGGGATCAGAGGACAGGCGCAATGGCAGGCTATAAGAGAATTGGCTAACACTGCTGAGAGGACCAGTCACTGGCTATGGCTAAAAAGTAGGGGTGGGTTTTAATAATCAATTCATCGATTAAAATCGATTCTAGCTTGGATAACGTGATATCGATTCATTAAAATCCTGAATCGATTTTTTAATATAAATGTATTTTGCCCGAAATTCCAGAATCTCAGGTGAAACGTCACAAAATTTTGACAACCACCAAACAGCTAAAACAGTAAATGAGAGCAGGTACACGGCTTCTGCACAAACACAAAGCGCGGACCCGCGGATCAGAATCAGTGAGATGTGACTTTCTCATCCGATGGCACGGACACGGTCGGGGCTGAAAGCCAACAGCTCGCTGATTCTGATGTTTCGGCTGGTCCGCGCTTTGTGTTCGCGCCCTTTTTGCGCTGATTCTAAAGCTGTTAGTTTTATCTCTCTCCAAACAATATTGACTGAACCAGCAGCAAAAGAAGATCCAAACTACGCTTCACATAAACATCGTCATGAATTCACTCTTACTTTTGCTGTTTTGCTTCCACCATAATAAAATCACACTTCATGCACAGCTCTCTCTCTCTCTCTCTGTGTACTTCAAGAACAGTTTCCCGTCTATCCCCGAAATCTGTTTTCTGCATTATTCGCTTGCTTGTTACGCACAAGACTACCGTTATTTACAGCGCTGTCGGCTGATGTTTTTTTTCCCTTTTACTTACTTCCGAAAAGAAAACCTAATTTCTGCCGTTCAATAGGCTTCTGAACTTTTTAAAATTATGCAAAATGCAAAACGCTCAGCTGTGTCTGTAATAAAACCGCTGTAACTTCAGAGGTAATGTTCATGTGCTGGTTAATGGTTTTCTTTGGTTTTTGATGTACTGTGGAATATTTTTATAAAATCCCAGGCCAGGAAAATCACCTTCATGTTTTTCTGTGTTTTATCTTCAGCTACTTTGACACAAAGGCATCTGCTGTCATGCTCACACCTTTGATAAAGTCTCGAAAGTGTCAGCTTCCTTTTTATAGATACAAAAATATGTAAATGTACTGATCTGAATTATAATATTTCTGACTGTCTGAGGCAAAATTTCCCAGATTCAAATCCAATTGAATCGAATCGTGGATCGAATCGATTCAGGACCTTGTGAATCGGAATCGAATCGATTCTAGAAATCAGTGACGATACCCAGCCCTACTAAAAAGGGCTGCCTTGGGTAGCTAAGGCAGTCAGCTAACCGCGAGACACAAGCCCAGGATTTATCAACCCGTGGTGTGCCTACCTCAACAGGGGGCGTCAAAAGGGTAAAATATAACATTAGAAATTTTGCTGGTTGACTGATACAGCTGTCTCAGGGCCTCCTGGGGACTGTGCAGTTAACCTCATGGTAGTGAAACCAAAAGGAGGAATGAAAGAAAAGAAAAATATTCTGCTCTTCTCCCCTCTGCTCTTCCTCCCAGTGGGGAGGTAAAGCGTACAGCCCGATCTGGCAGGGAGGTGTGGGAAGCCAGATTGGGCGCCCCCCTTCCGGCTATCCTCTCTGCTCTCTCCTATCTTGTCCCTTTTTGTCTTACTTCTTTCTATCACCTTTTCTATCCCTTTGAAGAAGTGAGGCTCCATAAATGTTAAAGAGGTAAGTATTATTTCTCAGTTTCAGTGATGAGATAGAAGAAAATAAACTGTAGAAAACTAAACAGAAGAAAGAAGAAGAAAAATAACAAAAACCAGTGACACACTGGCAGGGCCTTCTTAGATGAGGGTGCCTAGTGATAAGGGCCGAAACACCCAATGAATCTAAGGTCCACTATAAGATCCCTAATCCCTAAACCTAACCAAGGAAGAAAAAAATGGCAGATTAGCCTGGGTAAAAGACTGAAAGCTCAGGCACACAACGCTGTATGCCGCTGATAAAGTTTCTGAGCTGCCTTTCCTCATAACAGCCAAGATTTTCTCCATTTGAAGCAATGTATTATCAGGGATTGTAACATCTAGTCCTTTTACTGAATCAAATTGTGAGTACCAGAATTGTGATTTCAGGTCAGCGGTGTTGGGCAGGATGTGGCTCGAATGTGGGAAATGGCCATCCAGCATGCTCTGATGCCAGCGGTTTCTACAGGAATTTGCCACAGTTCCCACCGCAGTGGACACAGTACGTTGTTGTAATATTATTGGCCTGTTAATATTACATGTATAAGTTAGCATTTTTTGAAGATTTTTTCTTTCTATCTTTTTAACAAAAAGCTTAAAGGGAGTTCAAATAAAAATGTGCTGTTACAACCACTTGATTTCAACAAATTAAGTGATGAACTAGTAGCAGACAATCTCAGCCACTCATTGAAAAAATGAGTTGAAGTCTCAAAGCTGTATACATGTACAGGGTCACACCTATCTCAACCACATTAAAGTATTTCCAGCACAGTTTTCACTTTGTCTCCAGCCAGAGACTATTTGGAACAGATAAATCACAAATTCAATGTATGATTTCTTTCAACTCAAGTATTTGTATCCATGTTGCTACTGAATTCTCCCAGAGAGTCTCAGATCCATTCAGGGCCAACAACACCCACACAAAACCCATCAGAGATATTTCAGGCATTTCACTGACGTCAAACCATCATGACTAACACTTCAGTGTGGTCGTAGTACCTTTTATGATTAAAGAAATGTGTCTCAACTAGCAGATTGCTAACTGGTTCACATTTATCACATATTTATTTCTAATGCACACCAGAAGTGTGGCTTAGAGTAAACAAGTTAATATCCTTTTACAGATGCCCTGTTTTTATTGTTTTTGCTTCACAGAGAGATGTGCATCCGCTGAAATCTGTCCTTCTGATGTTGATGAAAAAAAATCTCATTTCAACTGAAAGACTGTGTTTCACAATGTATATTATCTCAGATGCTTTTTTAATCATACAAAATCACAACAACAGTCAACTTCACATTGATAGGTAAAGACCTCAGAATAACAGGAGGATGCTAATTCACTGTTTTTTGTTATCCTGTTTTTTTTTTTTATTCTAATCTTACTTGTGTCTCTCATTAACAGAGGAGATTTCAATCAGTATTTCAGTTTCCAACTGCCAGATCCAGGAGAATGTGGTAAGAGAAAAAATACAAATACACACACACACACACACACATTTTTGGATTGCTTTTGCATAAAGTCTGTGGCTCCATAATGTAGTGGATAACATATTTGCTTGTTAAGCCAAAGCTTTGTGGTTTGAGTCCAGCTGGAAAGCCAGATCAGGAAGTAAGGCCATCCATTGCAGTGATGACCCCTTGTAACAAGGGTGTAGCTTAAGGAAGCTTCTTCTTCGTGCACCATATTACAAGGTTTAATTCTCTTGTAAAGTGTTTTCTGGCATTTGAGGACAAAATGAAATCGCTATGCGAATAAAAACTGTTCAGTGGAATTTCTTAAAATTTGGTTCACACATTCATGCACCCATGACATCGACGACATCAGAATACCAAGAGCCTCTAAAACTACTGACATGGCCGTCTATCTCCATGTCACCCGCTGGTTAGTAAAGTCCTTATCATGAAGCCTTGTGCTGAGCATTTTCACCTTTGCTGTCTTGGTGTTTTGAGACTTGAGGGTAATGACTTTTCTCTGACAATTTCTTAACCAATGAGGATTCCTTAACTAATCTCAAACTAGCCTATAAAACCATCAGGAAAGTGATGTCACAAAGTAAGGGAGCCAACCAATTTTTATTTGAGATCAAAGTAATAAAGCTGAGAAACACTGAATTGCAGAATGTCACTGGCAAATAAACTTCCTTGCAGATACCTGCTCTGTAAATAAGAGTTAAAGAAAGTGACAGTGTTCTTTCAAGATCTACAAGTTCACAGGGCAAACAAAGCATGTCACAATCTTCATCAGGCAAGAGTGCATATTGTGTTTTTCTCTCATTTTAAATGAGACACTGACTTGCTTTGACTGAACCTTTGAGACATTTTTGCACCGAGGTTTCACCCGACCTTCCACTAACGGTCAGTCAGTTAAGTCATGTGGTAGGATGTGTCCCCCTAGGCATGATGATATTGGACAGCTAATGTTTTACATGGATGACCCAAACCTGAATTAGATGTTACATCAGCACCATGCTTTCATTCATGCTTTATTTCCTGGCACTCCAACTGACACTGCACTCAAACCAGCATCAGGACATGTTGTTTGTATACCCACACTTATAAACAGAGTCCCCATCTTCAACCTCTGACAGACAACACAACATCCTGTTCATACTCAAATCACCTCCATCCAGTTCTTTTTTTTCCTGCTTTCTGTCACTTTCTTCTTAATTTGCATTTGAAGACTTCTGGGTCATGTTGCAGAGATTCCCAGAGCGTGTCACTATGCTTGAAACACTACATTTACATCAAAAAGATTTACATCAGGCTCCAATATCTGCAAATTCTATTCATTTTTCTATTCATTGCATTGCATATAAATGCAACTGCAGAGAACATCAAGTCCCATTTCTATGCAGACGTGCACCTCGCCGTCTCCAAGGTGAGCACGTCTTCAAACACCTCAAATGGAGATTACTGTGATTACTCACTCAGCCAAACGGTTTCCATGGTGACGATGGTAATTACGCAGTGAGCTCGGGGAAGGGGGAGGAAGTTTATAATATTGTATTTCTGTTCTCTTTGCTTGAGGTGTGATATTAGGCTGTCAGCTAACAGGGGAGAAAAAGGAGACGTAATTACAGACAAATGAAGGAGAAAATATTTTGCAGCTTTGGTGTCAAAGCTGTGGAGGATCACTGACGTTGTGTAGTTACACTGAGAGAGGTGCACAGTAGGCTTTCTCTACCAAAAAATTAATTCCGGAAATCTTCTCTGCCAGGTGATGAATTGATGCATTCACTTTTTTTTTGTTGAACCCACTTTCTGTGAGCCTCCCTTGCTTTCCTTCATTGCAGTTTTCCATTCAAGGAACTTAACCATGACCTGAAACTTTAATTACAGAAACTTGCAGTTTCAGGCTATTTTAAACCCGAGAAAGGTATGTTTTATGGCCCAGAGTGCATAAGAATGTTTTACAACTTGTTGTCATAGACTTTATATAAAAAAGGACCTACGGTGTCTCCTGTGTGTGAAAATGTAAGTCAAGTCAAGTTAATGTTTATTTCTGTAGCACACGTAAAACAAAAAACTTAATAGAGAAAAGTACTATACAAGCTATACAAATGATGACTAAATTAGCAACAAATATGTGCTAAAATACACAGTCTCAGTAAGACATAATCAAAACAACAAACAGGGTTTACACAGTAAAAGCTATGATATACAGCTTAGCTAGAGCTGAAAGCCAAAGAGAATACGTAGGTTTTTAACCACATTTTACAAATCACAGGGTGACTGGGTTAGCTCTTACGTGCAATGGTAGGTGGTTCCAAAGATTAGAGGCTGACACCAAAAACGCTCTGTCACCTCTATTTAAGCCTGGCTCAGAGAACATCCAACTTAGTTGGTCTGTAGACCTAAGTGCTGTGGTCGGAGTGTAGGGCTATAAATGTTTAGTTAAGTTGGGTGGGACCAGTTCATTGAGACTGAGACATTGTTTCTTTCCCAGTAGGTGGGGGGGAAACTTCTCAATTTTAAAATGAGTTGTATTGGCACTTAATTTGATCTATGACCTCAGGAAACAACGAGGAGAATGAGGTTATGGTCTCAATCAGTAGTTTCAAGATTTTTATTTTTTATCATCTTTTTATTATTAGTCTTTTGTAGGTTGTGGTCCCCGTTATAGTCAAACAGAATCCCAAAGAAGGTCATGCTTCAGGATGGACCTATTCTGTATTCCAATTGGTAAAAGTCACTTGTGATGTTAACACCAGAGCACCTCAGTAAAAGCACCAATGGGTGACGTCATAGCGGACGGTGTTTGCTCTGCTAACTTGACTAAAGGATTTTTTTTTAGTTTCCATCTTCTCATTTTGGATCTGCATATGTTATGCTTGGTTTCAAAACATCTGCCATCGCCCAACAAGCATTTCCTAATGCGTCCATTTGTAAAAAGACTGAGGACAAAACATTAAACTTCAGTTCCATCCTCAGGGTGGCATGCCCCTGCAACCAGCTATTTTATCTCCATGGGCTCATAGATTTGGACACCCTGAACTTCAGCCTCTCCCTGCATCCATTATCCTTTGGCAGGGGGTTTAGGCTTCGCTACACTGGTCTCAGTCATTTATTTCACTTTCATTTGACCCTTTTCTTGGACCCCATCTGATGATTTATGAATTGCTACTCAGACTGTGTTTTGTGTTTTCCAGGACATCAACTCAGTGTATCAAATCTTCCCAGACGAGGTTCTTGGCTCAGGACAGTTTGGCATTGTGTATGGAGGTAAAACCTGAATTTGAGACACGCTGTCATTGCACCAAATGCATAATGTTTTCTTTTTCAGCACAAAAAAATTAATCTTCTATTTCCAATACATGTAAATGTATTTTTTAAAATTCTGTGACTTTATTCTCCTGTGGAACGCATTCTTCATCTATGAGACTCTGCACAGCTAAAAACACAGGAAATATTACTTGGTTTTAACTTAGAAAGAGAGACAAAAAATCAGTTGGGCAACATGAAACTTAATCACAATTCGTTTTTGTTGTTTCAGAAAAAGGTTTTGTAAAACGTGCCACAAAGAGCCCGATTCATTAAGATGAAATGTAACCTCTGTGAAACACAGTGCAGGGAAAAAGTTCAGTGATTTTGTTTGTCGACATAAAACTGCAAAAAAAATTGGAAATTTCATCTGTGGTGCCCGATGTTTAAAAAGTTCAATAATCCTGAGAAATATCTTTAAGCATGGGATAAGATCAGGGAGTAATTGTGACCGCCAGGTCCACATGCAACAAAAAGACACGATTCTGTAGTAGAAATCACTGCAGCTTTATCTCAGGGCACCAGCTTCACTTACTACAGTTATTTAATTCTGCTCTCTTCTTCCAATCCAGTATCACAGAAAAATTATACGCACACACACAAGCACACAAGCTCAAAACTCCTTAGCTGAGGCTTGGCTGTCGTTGTGTTTGCCAACACCATACCCATATCACAGATATGTGGTTAGATTTTGAGGATACTAAAAGTAAGACCATAAGGATGTAGAACTTTCTGTATTCACAGTGGTGCTTAAACACATATGTTAATAATGATTATGTTGGTAAAGAAAAGCTCCCATTAAAAGGGGATCCTGGAGGACACAAGGTAAGATAAACTTTGGAAACATTCTTCAGATGTCAAAGTTTACCTAACCAACGCTCCAGAAATCGAGAATATTGAAGAATATTACATTTACAGTGTTTAAACCCATGAAAACCAATTCTCACATTCAGGTTCTTCAACTTGTTGCTTTAATTACATTCTGGAACAGCTGAGTGTGTTTGTGACTCAGATTGGGGTTTTATTCCACGCAGGTAAGCACAGGAAGTCCGGCCGAGACGTTGCCATCAAAATCATCGACAAACTCCGCTTCCCCACCAAACAGGAGAGTCAGCTGCGCAATGAGGTGGCCATCCTGCAGGTAAACACACACACACACACATCCATGCTGCTCAGGATACTGTTGGCAGGGAGTAAAAGTTCCTGTTGTGAACCGTGGCAACACTGTAGGGGTGTGACATCTGAAAATATTCCTGCTCTGCCGCCGCTGCTGCTACACACACCTGCACATAAAACACACTTGAGTTCACCTCAGCTGATATCTGTTCTGCTTGGCTGCTCAGCAGACTGGAGCTGTTTGGGAAATGGCTTCCTGCTACCTTTGGGGTCCATATCAGCTTTTTTGGCATTTTATTTGAATGATTGTTGTAGCCGTTAGGGAAATGGGTGAGGATGCTTTCGGATCTTTGAATCTTTAATCATTAATATCGTTTCTATAAGAGGCAAAGTACAGTGGATACAATTTTACGTTCTTCATATTAGAGAGAGAGTTGTGGTCAGTGTACACTGGCACATTTACTTAAGCTTATTGTATAAAGTCATATCATGTTCACCCAAAACAGATTTATCCTCGCTGAAGTGACATAAAGTAATGTCTATGAGCTTGGAACAACCAGAGCTCTTCACAGATTGGTTGGATGGGATCGTTGAACCAAACAAGCACGCTCATTTATACAACTGCAGCGTCTACATAAACCACCCACACATATTACAGTATGACAGTGTTTTTTTTCAAAATATAAGCCGTGGCATTCCTTTATATAAACACTCTCAGAACTGCGTGTTTCATGCCTTTCACTTAGCCAAGTCATGCCAGCACTGCTTAAGTTCAACATCCTGGTGCTATACCCATCCTGCTCTCTCTTCTTCATCTTATGAGCATCATGTTTTTGCTTTGGTTTGCTAAATATAAATTATAATGTGAGCCAGGACAGGAAGTACAAGTAAAGAAGTAATATATTTGCCACCGTACCTCCCAGGGAGAGAAGCAGGCACACTTGTTCTTGATCAAATACATCTATGATAACACGATATTATGCTCTCTGTTTCCCAAAAATGACAACATAAAAGCCATAATAATTTAAATATTAGTTTATTGAAAGTGAAAATAGCAAAAACAGCGCTATCCATCCTCCGAGGCCATTAAAAATACTCACAAGTGCCATCGTGATTGTTAATATTCCATATCAGTGGCTTATTGCAAACCAGTCAGTGCATTCAAAGCAATGGTGGGAAACCTTGCATCTGTGGGATTAGGGACTTCGACATGTATTTCCCACGTTTGAAGCACGCTGTCCCTGTTTCGCAGTCATCTATTGCAGAGCAGAAGTTGCATCTCTTTCCCTTCTGTCTCCTTGTGTTGGCTTCTTGTGTGACGTGTTGATCAGGGCCAGGCTCAGATTGCTGTGCTGCCATTGCCACTGCTGCTAAAGCTCCCACGCAGGGAAGATGGTGTCATTTTTGCATGCAAAGAGTCATGAGGGCCTTTGACATAAATGTTTCCTTTGCTGCCTCAGAGCTATCTTCATCGTTCATCTTGGAAGATTAGGTGAAGCGTTTTTTGAACAGAAAATCTTGATGTTATAACTTTCCCACTCTTAAATTCACAGCTCAGATGAATTTATTTTATACTAATATTTACTTATATGTAAAACCCCTCATTAGATCTCTGTTTTAATCTCAGATTAGGATAAAAGACTGTAACGTGTTAGATTATTTTGTTACATATTGTGTTTGTGTCATGGCAGTCTCTGACGTCTGACTTCTGTTCCTCATGTGCATCATATGTGATCAGTCCTGTGCTGTTTTACTATTTCACTGTTTTGAGACTCACCCATAACACTTCAAAGACCTTTAGGTGCCTGTCATTGGAACCTAGACACATGCAGTGAGAACACAGACAGTTCTTGTGACAGTGTCAGGGTAACTCTTGAAGTCTGTTATCACTGTCCCTTAAAAATGTTACAAAGACATGGCATGTACAGTTTTCAGAGTTTCAAGAATCCTCAAACTCGTTGATTTTCGTTCAGTCAAACTGAAACAGCCTCAGTGTACAAATATTTTTACCACCTTTAAAACTGTATAAAATGTTTCATTAATATCATATTTGAACTTTAAACCATCAAATTTCAGAATAAAAGAAGTACACCTAGTTCTTCTGGTGTCAAAAAACAAAACAGGTCCAATTTGTCCCAAAAAGCATGCAAGGGTTAAAATGAAGAAGAAGGTGCTTGTGTTGTTAAATTTAGATGTGGACATAACTCTATTCACAATTCATCTTAATCTGTATTCCAGTTTAATTAAACCATCACTGCATACAAATAACATAAATGCTAAAAAGTATGCAATTCATAGTAAATACTTAGGATTAAAGCATTTTTATTACCAAATATGGTAGGTTCACCTGAAGAAATCCAATTTTAAAAATCTTTAACTGAATCTCCCACCCAGGAGATTGTAAACTGTTCTTAAACTGTCTAAACTGATCTCTCTTGTCCTTTCAGAGCCTGCATCATCCAGGGGTGGTCAACCTGGACTGTATGTTTGAGACACCAGAGCGAGTGTTTGTGGTCATGGAGAAGCTTCATGGAGACATGTTGGAGATGATCCTGTCCAGTGAGAAAGGCCGACTTCCTGAGAGGATCACAAAGTTCCTGGTGACACAGGTGATACTTTGCCTCAATTATAACATCACCCTGTCTGACCCTAACTGTAAAAACAAAGTCACAAAGGTTTGGGTCCATAAATTTAGCCTTTGTTAAGAAAAATCCAGTGACAACATCCAGGACAAATGGTAAATGGATTGATTCTTATATAGCGCCTTTCTACTCTCCTGGAGTACTCAAAGCACTCTGTACAACGCCTTCGATGCTTGTTCCCTCCTGGGAACACGGTGGGTCTGAGCCCGCGCTGGAATGGTAGCGCTGGGCAGGATGGCTACTGTGTTTGCTGTGGATTACTCCTCACCCCCCACCCAACCCTGTGGCTTGTCACGTGTTCCATAATGTTGTGCTGTGGACATTTATGTAATGCTAACGATCTCCGACCTGTATCCCCATGTGATGTCTGTGTTGTGTGTGTAAGGTCAGGGGGGGGGAATCCTATTTCACTGCACGTGGCGAATAAAGCCTTGATTGATTGATTGATTGATTGACCCAATCACACCCATTCTCACCAGCACTTTCTCTGAACTTAGTGCTTTCTCAGTACATTTACACACATTCATACTCCGATAGATGCATCGGAGAGCAACTTTAGGTTAGTATCTTGCACAAGGATACTTGATATGCAGATTGGAGGAGCCAAGGATCGGACCACCAACCTTCCGATCAGTAGGTGACCTGCTCTACCTCCTGAGCTTAGAGTGTTTAATAATCATGTTACTGCTGATAGGAATTACTGGAAAAATTCTGATTGTATAGGTCTATAATCTCTGCTCACATTCAGCCAAATGATGCAACACTGATCAGACACTTCACTGTGCACATGAACAATGGGTAAGAAAATGAATAGAACATAACTGAAGGCAGAGACTCGCAAACCAGCAGTAACTAAAGATGGATTCAGTAAAGGCCTGGCAGAGCATCTCAAAGGGAGGTTGTAAAGTTCAGACAGTAAGTGAGTCTCATTTGTGTTATGTTGCATTGTGCTTTTGTCAGTTATGTTTGTACTTTTGACTGGGGACTAAAATTGAAATTAAAACTGAATTGAATTGAATTACGGCCTGATCATAGTATTTTAGTGTTCCCCTTGCATAGATTTACTGCCTGACCGGTGCCATTAGCATTGAGTGTTTGACAAGAGGTCCAACATTATTATAGCAAATGCAATCTGTGTTTTTCTGTCTCACTGTCAGATCTTGGTGGCGTTGCGTCATCTCCACTTCAAGAACATTGTCCACTGTGATCTGAAACCTGAAAACGTCCTGCTGGCTTCTGCAGACTCTTTCCCCCAGGTAGTATGTTTATGTGCTTGGACAGTACCTGTTTTTCAAATGGAGATGTGTATCCACCCTAAGTTTAAGTATCTCGGGGTCTTGTTCACGAGTGAGGGAAATGGGAGATCAGCAGACAGATTGGGGCTGTGGCTGCGGTGATGTGGGTGTTGTACCAGTGCATCGTGGTGAAGGGAGAGCTGAGAGTATAAGCTCTGGATTTACCCGTTGATCTACGTTCTCACCCTCAACTATGCACACGAACTCTGGGTAATGACCAGAACAACAAGATCATGGATACAAGCTGCCTCTCCCTTAAAGAGCTTCGCAATCAGCGATGGGGTTAGAGTAGACTCGCTACTCCTCTACATCGAAAGGAGCCAGTTGATTAAAGTGTTTGTGACGAAGTTTTCGGTGGAAAAATGCAAGCGCTTCCAAAAGAAGTCAGTTGATTGGATGGGTTATTTGTCAGTTATCCTAGGTAAACCTCAAACAATCAGATCAACAGAGCAAGCATGTTCTGAACCTGAACTTGCTGAAGCCAGTTGGGAAAGCAAGGCACAAAGCGTATCTTTCAGGCATTGTATGGTGGACTGAAATGGAGTATTACTATCTTAATGTTTTAAACATTAAACCCAATATCCTCATCAGCACTCACTGTTTTTCTCAATTCAGCTGCTGGCGTGTTGCTGCAGGTGCTCTATCATGATTCAGCCTTGGTTCTGCATATTATTCATGACAATATGTAATAGTAATAGAACTGCTCTGTCAAGTAGATGTTTTTGCTAAGGCTGAAGATGATATTTGTGAGACTGTTAAATAGATGTTGTGTTTCCACCCAGGTCCTGCACCGTTTAGATAATATTGACTACCTTTATTCAGGCTTATGCAAATAATCTGTTAAAGGTTTCAAATTCTCAGTTATTAATATCTTGTAACTTTTAGTATAGCTGTTTAAAAGTTGTGTCAGAATTCTTCTAATTTCTAATTTTATCTGAATTATCTACAGAAAAATTTGCATGTCTTGACAACACTGGCAAACAACAGTAGTAAAAAAAATGATGTGTGTTGAGTTCCGAGCTGCAGAAAGAGTGAAGTTATGCAGTGATAGAAACAGAAAATACAAAACACGCACACGTATTAGTATTTGTGGATGCAAGCAATAAAAGTTGGACATAGACACTCCATTAGCTGTCAGTGTAACTATTAGCAGCTTCCTTCAGTGTTCGGTCTTTAGAAATAGCTGTTAGTGTCAGACAGACTAACTGTTAACTCTAGTGATGCATCATTTAGCTGTTTGGCTCATAATTCCTCACATGATACTTAGTGTGTATCATCTGCACAGCCTGTTCCTCTGAAATATCATGAAACAAACAAAATGCAAATATCTGGCTCCGGTTGGAAGAGATGTGTTAACGTTCGCGTGTCAGCCGGTTGCCATAAACAAGTGAAATCAATAATTTTAAAGAATAATATGACTTTTATCAAAATCCTCTTTTTTATCTTTCTCAGAATCAGTTGAGGTAATTGGCATCAGATTTATGTCTGTGTTAGTAAAGAGAAAGTATGTAAACTAGTTTAATACGACTGGGAGAAAGAGAGATGTTGTTGGCATAGCTGAATAAAACTGTCAGTTACAGTTCTGTTTAGTCTATATAACTAATGTACACAGTTAGTTTGTGCTACAGGTAGCTAGAAAGCTAACAATATATTTAGCATATGTTAAGAAAGGAATATTAAGTAGGTCAAAAAGTTTGAACTCAAGTTTGATATTTTGAATTATATAGAGAGAAAACACATTCCTAGCCTGACAATGGAAAAATACTCACTCAGCTTTATTGTTATGACACAACATTTATGTGACAAATGAATACTATAGTAACTTCTCTGGTTCTACACTATAAAAGTGCAAGTCAGCAAATGTCAAAATGAAAGATTTACGTGTCTATGTAGCGCTTACCTTTATTTGAACGCTGAACAATTTCTTGTTCCACATGGCGGCATAATTTACCTATCCAGAAAAATGCACAAAGAATATTTAAAAATACATGTAATTGTCTGTACTTTGAAATAAAGTCGCTTGGGGGGGGGGTATGGATCACAAGTCTGTAAAATTCATAGTTTCTCTGTATATTATTGTTTTTCCTCCACGGATAGATGATCCAAGACCTCCCAAAACATTTTTGTCCAGTTTTGTCTGTCATAATGGAGTAAATTTTTGTCAGCTAGAGAATAATAGTCAATTCAGTCAATAATGTGACTGAAAACTATGAACATATGATATTTCTTTTTTGGTGGGAAGTACTATAAGGTCATAAAACACGGTAAAATCACATTATTTATAGTTTGAAAAGCTCTAAAAATGAGGTAAACTACTACTAGAAGATCTGCTAGATCACTGTGGCTCTGTGACTACTGAGCTCTACTATGCTAAAAGTTATAAGTTAAGTTTTTATGTGTTATATTTAATATAGAAATAAATTAAAAACACAAGTATGACTTAGTTGATGCATCTGATGTATGCCTAAAAATAATTTGCATCACTTGAGATGGTTTCAGGTGACTAGAGCATCTCAAATTTCCAGGCATCAAATGTAATTTTTAGAAACCAAAACCAAGCAATGCATATGTAAACATTTAGTATAACTATTCATTCATATAATGTGCCAGTTTCATCAGCCTACCATTTTTAGTTATGACCACAGGTGTGGGAATAGGTTAGGGTGAAAAACTGAATTTCCTGAATTCTGGAAGAACACTAAAGTTTGAAAATGCTCTGCCCAGATGCTGATTGATGAGATGCAACAATGTCACTATATCACATAACCCAGGGGTCACCAACACGGTGCCCGCGGGCACCAGGTCGCCCGCAAGGACCACATGAGTCGCCCGCGGGCCTGTTCTAAAAATAGCTCACCATAACAACTTACCAGTAAGCTGCATCTATTTTTATTTTTTCTTGCTATTTTTTTTTTAATCACAATTGCATTGGCGTTAATTTGTTAGAGATAATATATAAAAAAAATGTTTATTATTAAATATTAGATCATGATCTAATATTTAGTGCTAGCTGGTCTCCACGGAAACAGTTGCCGTGAAGACCAGCAAAGGCAAAGGTGAGGAGATGAGGAAAACATGGCGGAAAAAAGGAAGAAAACATATAATTTTCACAGTGAATGGGAGGAAGAGTTCTTTTTTACCTCTGTGAAAGATTCATGCGTGTGTCTCATTTGCGGGGCAACTGTGGCAACGGCAAAGCGGCACAACGTGGAGAGACATTTCCGAACGTGTCACACAAGCTACCATGCTAACTATCCAAAGGGCAGCACACTGCGAGCGGAAAAGGCCCGCGAATTAAAGGCAGGTTTGAGCAAACAGCAGTCTTTTTTCACGAGACCGGTGAAAAACTCTCAAAAAGCAACCGAAGCCTCATTTAGAGCTACACATTTCATGATTAAGAAAAAGAAGGCATTTTTAGACGGGGAGTATTTCAAAGAAGCAATGATGATAATTGCAAAAACTGTGCTTAAAGACGAGAAATATGGAAACGATGTAATCTCCACTCTCTCTGATGTCCAGCTGGGGGCAACTACAATTGTTAGAAGAGTGTCGGCTATGTCCGGGAACTTGGCCGATCAGTTGGATCAGGATCTGGCAAAGTGCAGTTGGTTTAGCATCCAGTGTGACGAGTCCGTCGACAGCAGCAGTACAGCACAGCTGGTGGTCTTTATCCGGATGGTATTTGATGGTTTCTCCACAAAAGAAGAACTTCTGACACTCCTGCCGCTAAAGACAACTACGAAGGGAGTTGACATCTATAACGCGGTGAAGGAGTTTTTCGCGAAGAAAAAGGTACCGTTGGAAAAGCTGGTATCAGTGACTACCGACGGGGCTCCTGCTATGATCGGCCGACATACGGGATTCATCGCTCACTGTAAAGGTGACACAGAGTTCCCAAACTTCATGCATTACCACTGCATCATTCACCAGCAGGCGTTATGCGCAAAGGTGATCGGCTTCGAGCACGTCATGACTCCCGTCGTGAAGATCATAAACAGCATCCGCTCCAGAGCTAAACAGCACAGAACATTCAAGGTGCTATTGGAGGAGCTGTCAGCTGAATATGGTGACCTGCTACTACATACGGAAATCCGATGGCTCAGCAGGGGACGGATTTTGCTTCGTTTTTTGTCACTTTTGGGTGAAATCAAGGAGTTCATGCAATCCAAAGGGGAAGACACATCTCTGCTGGAGGACACTGAGTGGACACTTGACCTTGCGTTTTTAACAGACATTACTGGGAAACTGAACCATTTGAACTGTGAGCTGCAAGGCAAAGGTAAGACTGTTGCTGACATGATTAGTGCTTTAAATGGATTTAAAGCCCAGATGAACATTTTCTCTGTGCATTTACAGAGAAAAAAGGTGCTGCACTTTCCCTCTGTGCAGATGGTGCTGAAAGACAATGCTTCTGCATCTGAGACTTTTGACAAAGTTGCAGAAAAGTACACTCAAGTCATAAACCGACTTGGTCAAGAGTTTGAGAACAGGTTTTGTGACCTTGATCAGCTTGAGCCATGTGTCTCATTTGTTTCCAATCCTTTCATGAATGTGGACACAACATGCATTGCTGAGCAACTAAGTTCAATGTTCAGCTTGGATGCTGGACAGGTGGAAATCGAAATTGTAACATTGCAAAATGACGTCCACCTCAAAGCCTATCTGGGTGCACCAAACTTTTGGTGCCTTGTTGACACAGAAAAGTACAGTGGTGTGTGCACAGCAGCTATGAAGGTTGCCAGCCTGTTTGGTTCAACCTATCTTTGTGAATCAGCCTTTTCTGACATGAACTTCATCAAGAACAAACACAGAACACGCCTCTCCGATGCACATCTGCAAGACTCACTCAGAGTTGCAGTGTCAAGTTATACCCCAGATTACAACACACTGGTGAACAGCATGCAATGCCAGGTTTCCCACTAACAGACAAAGAAAGCCATATTAGATGTTCTCAGTGGCAACATTACAGTGTCATGTCAAAGTTGAATTTAATTATTGAAAAACAAATGTGTTTGTTAAGTGTAACATGTGACAATTTGCTTTAAAATGCTGCCAATTTGGTGAAAAGTTCTGTAAAATTTGAAAGTTGATTTTTTGTATGTTACATGCATACAAAAATAATGTATGTAACAGTGCATGATTTGTTAAAATTTGTTAGTGGTAAGTGAAAATGTTGTAGAAGTGATCACTTCAAAATGTAAATACTTGCAGAGATATATAGAAATAAAGCGTTGCATATTGATATTTATGTTTCCTACCATGTTTCCTAATTGCATTCTTTATAATTATGGTGAAAAATAATTAACATAATTAGTGTCCGTACATAGATGAATATCATTAATTATTAATGATAACACATAATTAAGTTAAACTGAGGAAATTTGTTATTTGAGAAGTGTGTGTCAAACTGGTAGCCCTTCACATTAATCGGTACCCAAGAAGTAGCTCTCACTTTCAAAAAGGTTGGTGACCCCTGACATAACCTGATAAATCCATGTGGTTCTACAACCTTACAGAGAGACAATTTTGATATCCACTGAAACCACCTTGTGTGGTTATTGCTCGATAAATAGTTATTGATTTTTCCTACATTAAGACTCCAAAACTAAGTCTCAGTATTTGAGTATCAGGATGTATCAGGATGGAGAGACAGCCCATGAAACAACTCGAAATACATTTAGACAACGATGTGAGATTGCATGTTTAGGTCTGCAAAAGAGAAATGATTCATCACAACCTTGAAAAGAGCCAACATATCCATAATAATTTCCATCTTCCTCCTGAGTGTGAGTGAATCATCCAGCAAGCTAACAGCCAACAGTTTTTTTTAACTTTTAGTAGCTTCGTTACACTTAGAATCAATCCACATGTCCATTTAAATACTAACACCAGGTTCTGGCTACATGATATTTCTTTCTGGCTAGATGGTTACTATGTTAGATCAGGTGGTTAAAGAGTAATAAATTCCTGTCCAAGACACTGATAAGCCTCACATTATAAAGACAAATGAATGTCAAATGTGTCACACTACACAGAAAAATTGACTGTTTTAGACATTTTTTGTGACAAACCCCATGTTTTTACTACATATCACTGCTATAGTCTAGTATTACCAGTCTGACAGTTGTGTAGGTTAAGACCATAGATATAATGCTGTGAAATGACCAGCCAGCTTTTACATTGTTTTACTTTTACCTCCACTACTAACAGCTTTAGTAATTTATATTGCTCCTGCTGCAGGTGAAGCTGTGTGATTTTGGGTTTGCTCGAATCATTGGTGAGAAGTCATTCAGGCGTTCAGTGGTCGGAACACCAGCATATCTTGCTCCTGAAGTTCTGAGAAATAAAGGCTACAACCGCTCTCTGGACATGTGGTCAGTTGGAGTCATCATCTATGTCAGGTAGGATGATACCTTTACTGATAAACATAATAGTCTGAGTAGATTTTGGTTTAAAATTGTATTCTTCTTTCTGCTTGTCTATTTCTGAATTTTTCCTTTATCTCATCCTTCTCCTTTTTTAGTTGTGTTACTGTAAACACAATGTAACATCTATAGGATACTATCTATACTTTAATGAATTTCTATTATTATGAAAAGATTAGTGATAAATGTGCAAAAAACTAAAAGTATTTATGTTTTTGCAGTCTCAGTGGGACGTTCCCTTTCAATGAAGATGAAGATATTAATGATCAGATCCAGAATGCAGCCTTCATGTACCCCCCTCACCCCTGGAAAAAAATCTCCCAAGAAGGTGTGGCATGTTGCTGAGCCTCTCAACCAGAAGTCTACAAGACCTAAAGCTAACCCACAGAAAACCTACTTCATTCAAAAAAGATCTGACATGATGAGTAACATCTATTTGTGACATAATTGTCATATATATCTCTCCACAAAAATGTCCAAACTATCCTGGACGAGCCCCCATTTATGTTTTACGGCCTGGCTCAAGCCCTGTGTTTTCTTCTGCTTGTTACTGGTCCACCTGTGTTACCTCTGCGTGTCTTCCCTATGTGGCCTCAGCGTTATCTCTGTCAGCTTTCCCTGTTTCCCAGTTCCTCATCCCCCGGTTCTGCTCCACCCTCAGGTTACATGTTGTGCTTAGTTTTCCCAAGTTTAGGTGTTGTTAGTTTTCTCTGTTCCACCGGTTTGCAGTATTGTTCAGCCGAAGCCTCGCTGTCCGTTCAAAACATTCTCCTGCATCTCCTGCATTTGGGTCCTCATTCTTCTATCATTCCACATGTCTGTTGCCGCAGCCATGACAAATATGGAGACTAATACCAGAATTTAAATGAGAAGAGGTTTTATTATTATATATAGCACCTTTTATTATTTATGTAACACATTAGCTAAAATAGCTGGTAATACTAAAACAGAGACTACTGTGCCTCCATGAAAGCCTGCCTCATATATGCCTTTATCCACACCTGACTAGGTGTGGTCAATTAGCAACAGCTGAACACTCCTTCACTACCACTTCAAAGAGATTAGGGGCTGCAGAGGGGCGCAACAAGCTAGGTTAATGCATGCATCACTAATAAAGAAGCCTATTCTTTCAGCCAGCAGAGCTGGTTTCAAAGATGAGCTGAACATTGCTGGTGTCAGTTTCTTCTAAAGCATTTTTACTGGAATTATCTGAGAAAAATAGTTGCAAGGTTCAGACTGTCAAAGAAATCAGTGCTCTAGTTTTGGTATTTTATTAGCCTGTCATTAGCTTGTATGTTATGGACACTAGTTGCTAACAGAGCTTGCTAGCCTTAGCTTATGACATGGCACTCTGGAATCTTATCCAAATATAGGTCGTGTCCAAATTCATGGGCTGAGGACCCAGCCTTCGCGGTCTACGTGGGCCGGGTCGTCAGAAGGTCGGGTAGGCCGGAAGTAAACGGCTGGGGAAATTGGATGGTCTAGCCTTCTGATTAGTGTCACCGCTGTCTCGGTGGAGTTTAATAAACTCAGCTGTCTGCTCCTTGCTATCTAAAATATAACAGGACACTGGCGTAAATTCTCGACCGTCTCATACTTCTGTTTAATCAGTTTTCTATTTGACGTTTAGTCAGCTGTGTAAAAACCAAGGAGGGACCCACCCGGGGGATTAATAAAGTTTTATTTTATCTAATCTAATAACTTTAATCTCAGCCAAACCGATTTACTCACGAACAAACAAAACACTGAAAAAAGCCCAACAATAACATTTTTAGGTTTTCTAAGTGACTTAACCCGAGTAGCGAAAGTCCGCGGTGATCTGAAAATGATGTGCCGGGAGTTGTGCCGTTCTCAGCCGCATCAGTGACCCTCGAGCTCCCGGTTAGCTATCGAGCTGGTGGGTAGCAGACGTCTCCGAAAACGTCGAAGCACTTTTGCAAATATGCGATATCTTGATAAACCGAGCAGATATTTGATGTTTACACAGCTACTTTCTCGCCTAAAAAAATGTTAAAAGTTTATTTTGTGACCCAGAAAGATTAGTATGAGTAATTTTAAAACTTAGTAGCGGCCGCCATTGTTGGAAACTGGAGTTTGGCTGGGCCGCGCTATGAATTCTGGGATATGGTGGGCCACGAAGGACACACCCGACCCATCCTTCAAATTTGGGGAAAAGGAGGACGCATTTGTCGGCTGCATTCGGAGGAGTCTACGAATTTGGACAGCCTTCGGCGCGTCGCTGTGACGTAATCGGTCTACAAATGCGGCCTCAGGAGGATGCAGCCCATGAATTTGGACACGACCATAGTCACTTTTGACCAGTGTTGGGGAGTAACGGAATACATGTACCGCCGTTACGTATTTAAAATACAAAATATGAGTAACTGTATTCCGTTACAGTTACCGTTTAAAAAGATGGTATTCAGAATACAGTTACTTTGTTGAAATAAATGGATTACACTGCGGTACTTTCCTGTTTCATATTGTGGTGGGTCAGGACTGTTTCGGTTTTGTTTGACAGCTACGTTCTGTAGTTCCAGGCGGCAGCGTTGCGGTTGCCATGGTTACAGGGTGACGCTTTCGCTCTGCGTGTTTCCTGGGTGAGAGAGCGCCTTTTTGTTGTTGTTGTTGTGCTAAGCTAATAGGCAGAATGCAGAATGTAGCATCATAGGCAGTGTAGTCCGTGCTGCAGGGAGAATGGACTGCCATACTCGTTATGTGTCTGTGAGCGCGAGGTGGGAGAAAAAGGAGAGTCGAAAGGTACGAGTTGTCATTGAGCAAAAACGGGAGCTAGAAGCATGTAAATATAATAATAACCACTGCAGCCCAGTTGTAAGTAAGCTATTAAGACTCGACTGTACGCTTTGTTCGTGTTTTCCTCCGAAACAATAAGTTCCGTTGGAGCAGCCTTTCAACACCTCTCTCTGTCTCTCGCAAGCAGAGTTGACCCAGACAACAAAGTAAAGCTATTTTTCGGCTACGAGCCCGACACGGAACCCATATTAGTCAGAGGTCCCTTTACTACGGTTCGGAGCCGCGGACCTTCAGTAATAGTAATAAATCACAGCAATAGTACATTCACATAGTTGTAAAATGTAAGATAGTATGTTAAGTAATCCAAAGTATTCAGAATATGTTACTCTCATTGAGTAACGTAACGGAATACGTTACAGAATACATTTTAGGGCATGTATTCTGTATTCTGTAATGGAATACATTTTAAAAGTAACCTTCCCAACACTGCTTCTGACACTAAAACTAACAAAACAGCAGCCAAAGCATTAATACCAAAGCTTCAAAATTTAGAGACCAATACCTGTTTATTTCTATGTCTGGATTTTTAAATTAGAATATATTAAACAGGCAGATTCATGTCTGCGAGACTGACTGAAATGTTGAATGTGTGATCAAAGATGAATTGCTTGTTTCATCTTTCTGTATGACACCATGTATGACAGCATACAAGCAGAGGTAATTATGTTTTATGTTGCAGTATAATAACTCCAACATTTCCTTGAAATCAGTTCAAGCCATTCTCTGCTGCTGTATGACTCATGTTGTTGCCGTCATTGTCTCTAAATGTGTCTGCCGTGTGTGTTGGCTGGAATTGTCCTGTTGACTATGAGACAGATTTAAAATCGCCTGACTCACTCACTCCTAAACCGGATCCCCGAAGTGCTCTTAACCTTCCCTCCACCTCCTCATGCTGCCAGAATGACTTGAGCTGTGCTTCAAAATAAATACAAGCCATTTCTGTTGGCCACAGGAGGATTAAATGTCAGGGAATAAACTCTAAGTGCGCCAAGAAATGTGCGTTTGCAAAGATCAGTTTTAAATAAGACCCTTTTGCCTACAAGCATACACAATTCAAGTTTTTAAATGGAGATGAAATAAAGTTTTGAAAGTCTACCACATTTATGGTCATGCAGAGGTAGTCTTCCTCCCCCAGGAAAAAAGTATTTTGTTTTACCTTTAAAGGTATAATGGCACATCACTGTGCCATTATATACCAGCATTACCTTAGTGGTACCCTCTAAGGTATTGCCATTGAGCCCTTTATGGGGCAAAAACTTTGTATGCTTCTTTTTTGTAGCTGGTGGTGCAGTCATGAAACTCTGACTACAATTCTGCACCTTAATGAAGGGGACACTTGTTACCCATTCATTGATGAAGGTGCTACTCTTTAACTGCCATTACCTGAGACTCAATAAGATTGCATTAGCCAACCTTCTTGCACATCCCAAATAATACAAGTTGTTTTTAAAGCATGCTGGGGCTTCAGATGATATTATACTAGTACATTTATAAAATATAATTGATATAAAGAAGCAGCCAAAATTAACAGAAGTATACACTAATAACTTTTTTAATATCTGCAGCTTTTAATGATGATGCAATCCTCATTTCTAAATCGTAAATTGCAAAGAGAAAAGACCGAGCTCTCTAGTAGCAGGTCTATTTGTGATAAACGGAAAAGAAAGACCAAAGACAGAGCACTGTGTTCACACATTAGTGCAAGGATATTTTGTACACTGCTCAAAAAAGTTAAGGGAACACTTGAGAATTACAATATAGCACAAAGTCTGGTAAACTTCAGGTATATGTATCTACCCAGTTAGAAGGCATAATCTATTGTGAACCTAGTTCACTTCCTTTGATCCAAATAAAAGCGATAAAGGATTCCTTGGAGAGGCAACAATAGGGAAAATATTAATTAAAGTTGATTTAATTATTGACAATTATTTAAATTGTTTGCATTTTACAATTCATTCATTTGTTTTAAAAAAATGTTTAATTCCTACATATGCATATCACACTACATGAGAGATATATGTTGTATAATTTATCATTTACAGTTATATACAGTTCATATCCTCTCTTTCACTGGGATTGCACTACTTCATATTTAGGTTTATTTAGGACCATAAATATTTGACACAGATTTTGTTATTCTCTGCACATCACCATAGAGTGCAGCTTTTAAATATTTAATTTAAGGCATTTAACAAAATGTTGCAGATATTATTTCAGGGATTATAGTTATTTTCATTTTAGCTATTTTATAGGGCTCAAAATGACAATCTAAGATAGCTTTAAACATGAGAATTGTTTTTAATACTGTGATGAAAAGCCTTTGCAGTCAGTGACTGATTGAAGTCTAGAGTCCATAGATATCAACAAATGTTGTTGCTCTTTTGAAATGCTCTACCAGGTCTGTCAGCAGAGTATCGGCCTTAACACTTCAGAAGTCATTCTGCTACTTTTATCAGGATTAACAAATACTAATGACCTAGTTCCAATGGCAGTTATACATGACCATGACATAGCATTGGCTCCACCATGTTTGACAGATGATCTGCTTGACGGCATGAGAAGTTCCTTTTCTTTTCCATACCTTTCTCTTTATATAATTCTGGTTAATCTTAGTTTCAAAACTTTTGATCTCTTTAATAGGATTTGTTTTTGTTTTGCTTTGTTTGTTTTGGGGCCCTTCTGACTTCTTTAAGTTTTGTGGAAAAAAGTCCAGTTGCTTTCTTTCCAACCTCCTTAGATACAACCATAACCTGGATGACTGAGAACTTTATAGATGTTTTTCCAAATGTCACCAAGAAATTCACACATCCATGCCCTTCTCTTCCCCACTGCCCTCTCCACTCTTCTCTGAACCCCTTGTCAACACAGGAATCAAATATTCTATATCTACATGACAGAATTTTCTGAAATCTATACTTTAGGTGGATTTGGCTTAAAAGTAAGGAAACAACTACATTTCAAAATAGGGTATGGATAGGGTATAAAAGGTGTCCCTGGGATGTCGATCTGGTCAAGTAATAACAATAAACTATTTCTCATTATTTATTCACAGTTGTATGTCTTTAAATCAGGTTTCTTGTGAGACTAAACACTGCAGTTCAATAACTGTTTAGAATGACTGTAAACTAACATTGTTATTCTTTGGCCTTTGGTTTGGATTATCCAAATTATGAGGTCATGAGACAGGTCTGGGAAACAGGAGAGAGCCAGTGCTGCTGAGGAGTTAAGGAGAGGTGAATGTATGTGGTAAAGAAACTTGAAGAACTAGGAGAGTCCATCAGTTTGTGGAATGAGGATCTTAGGTTTGTAGGGGGGGTGGGTTCATATGGTAGTCCATTCATGTGCATAATACCAAGTGATGGAGGCCTCTGTAGACCTGAGGGGCCTTGGGGTCCCAGAGCTGTTCAGACCACTGACCCCTAAAGAGAGGTTAACATCATGTTAGCTTTGCTCATTAGCCCTGACTGGCCCATGACCATGGGTGGGCCTCAACCCCAAATTCTCCTCCTACTAATACTCTGCACTTCCATTCTCCCCCTGTGTTCCCTATGTTCTTTCTTTCTTACATTCTTGTATTCCTCCATGCAGCGATTGACCTGATCAACAACTTGCTGCAAGTGAAGATGAGAAAGAGATATAGTGTTGACAAGACACTAAGCCACCCCTGGTTGCAGGTAGGAAATCAGTCATTTGAATAACTCCATTAAAATCAATTTGGGAGCATTTTTCAAGTTCAATACAAATCTGTAACATAACAATCAAGAATCAGTCAATAATACATTTCAGATTAATATAGCATCATCCAAATCATATAAAGGGTTCACTTTATATGATTACTGTTTCAGTTAAGATTTAGAGCTTTCATTAACCCCATATGTGTAGCATGTAAAAACATTTTGGAGTTTTGGGAATTTTTTTCTTTTTGTTTACTTAACATCAGCAACCTTAATCCATCTTGTTTAACTAAACTTTATTGTCTGCAGGCAAAGTAAGTGGGGCCACATTAAGGTCACAGCTTCTGCAGTAATCAGGAAATGCTGTATTGTGAAAAGGATTTCATTCTGGTATAGCAACCCGACTAGACTTCTGACACACATGAAGTTCCAAACTGAATTAACTGAATGAGTTGAGAACATGTAATCTCACATTCTTTGAATGATATGTAGTGAATAAGAATTAAACATCTAGTTGTTGAATCACAATGCATTTCACTTTGGTATGGGATAAAAACCAGAGGCACAATTCCACAATAATGCTAATGCTGCATTTTATTTGCTATCTGTTAGATTTATATCTTATGTTGATGATAATCAGAAAATATAGTGTAGGTAAAAAAAACAAACAAACAATTTTTGTGTTTACAGCCAGTTTTGCTTCCCCCACTGAGCCAGAAAATCTGTTCATGTAGTTATGGACCAGTTTAGGCGTGAAGTTGTAGTGCCTAAACTGTTCGAAAGTTTAGGTGCTACAACCTCAGAAGCGTGGTCACCTCTGGTTTAGAGTGTGGAACAGTTAGGAGATCCTGATCTGATGATTGGAGAAGATTGGAGAAGTATGATAAAAACTATTTTAAAACAGAGTGACAGGTTCCAGGCTTGAACTTTGATCTGATTCCACTGATTTTTGCCAGGAAAACAATTAAGAAATTTCCACAATCATCAGATGATGTTGTAGGAAAACTGCACAGAGCAGGCGTAAAAAGTCTGTTGATAGTGCTAAAGAGGAAGCTTGCATTGCACTTATTATTGTTAGTCAAGCCAAACAAGTAGGATGTTATGCATATTTTACAAGTTGAGTGAATGTGGTTAGTAGGTCCTTTATGTGCTGCTAGTGCACATAGAAGGTTGTATTTGGTTCAGCTTTTCTGCAGTCTGTTCTGTGATGATGAATATAACCACTCATCCAAGGGGAGGAAATTACAGCATGAGCTAATTTGGATTTTTACATTATCAAGGGCTAATGTACACAGATTATTAAATCAATTCAGAGTTGAAAATCTAGCTGCCCAAATCTAATTAAAGATAATTTGCATCTACCTCTGTGAAGACAAACTGGTTGTAGAACAGACATGAAGAGCGAGTTTAAGGATAGGACAGGAGCAAAAACAAGGTCCAGGATGTGTCCAACATCATGAGTTGGACCATTAACCATGATGGACCTAATAAAACAATTTTGCAGTATTAACATATCTGGTGGCATGCAAAGAGATTTGAATACTCTGTAAGGAATTCAGTAGGGGATTTAGGAGGTCACTAGATAACAATATATCCATCCCTTCATTCTCTTTCAACTATCACAGGATCACAGGACCCTGAACAGGTCGCCAGGCTGTTGCAGGGCTAACACAGAGAAACAGACAACTTTTCACATGCAAATCCAAATACAGGCATTTTGGAACAAACAGTTAACCTTACTAACTGCCTATGGCCTGTTTGAGGAAACTGAAGTACCTGGAGCAAACCTGGGCAACCATTAGGAGAACATGGAAGCTCTATAAAGGAAGTCCCTGGTTAGATGGTGGATGTGAACCCAAAATCTTGCTGCAAGGCAAAAGTGCTAACCACTGTCCCAACTGAAAGTACACTTGCTTTGTACACTTATAAATGATAGTATTTTGAATGACACTAATCAGAAGTAAATGGAACACAATTATCTATATATTATGTATTTGTCACCACAACCAAAGTTTGTGGTTTTCAGACTTTCACCACAAAGTTTTCAGACAAACGCAGACAACGAGAAAATACAACCAGCCACCCATTATCTGATTTCAAAAGTGTTTGCTATTTGTGTTTTTTGTAAAAGAGAAAAGACAAGATAATGGTGTTATTAAATTATTTAGGCTATGGGTGTGTTCATTTTCTCCGCCAGGACTACCAGATGTGGCTGGATCTAAGAAACCTTGAGTCTCGGATAAACGAGCGCTATATCACCCATGAGAGTGATGACCTGCGATGGCATCATCACGCCCAGCTCAGCGGCCTAGACTACCCCATGCACCTAACCAACAGCCCCTGTGGTGAAGTTGGACAGGGGATGAAGCGTTACAAGGAAAAGGAGGAAGAGCTGGAGACCCTCAGTGAGAGGGTGAGTGAACTATGAGGAAGTAAGAAGACTTATTTTCCAAACAACATGAGAAACAATGACTATCACAAAATGAAAAAAGCACAAAATGAAAACTTACAAAAAATTAGATCCTTACTTTACTTCCATAAATCATAACGAATCTTATTCTAATTAATCTAATTAACAAGTAGTTGTTTCGTATTTGCAAGATAAGGCTCTTAGAATTACATCTGTAATGCTAGAGTCACTGCATAATTAGGAGTTAACAATTTTGTATTTAATTAGAAGGTCCTTGTGTTATTTATCCCATAGTTTTTTTTTCAATAGGGTTGTGAAGCTCAAACTATTTATTACCTTTACAAGGCACAGAACTTTCAAATATATTTGAGATTATTGTTATATGTAAGGATCTTGTAATTATTTTTATGTAATTACAAGTCTTTTGTTTCCTGATTTCAAAGAATTATTCTCGCAATTTACAAATGCAACATTTGCTCCTTTTAAATCTCGTAGATGAATAAGCACCTTGATAAACTCACCCTATCCCAGAATACCAAAACAAAAATCCTATGTTAAGGCAATATTGATTTTTGATTAAGAGGTGCGAATTTTTCAAATGACTTCTTAATTTTGACTTTAAAAAAGTTAACGTCATGCAAGATAGTATAATTACGAAATATACAGTGGAGACACATATGATCCACTGTTGTAATTACTGGATCATTATTTCATGCAATTTTTTTCCCTTTGTAATCTTTATCCTTATTAAATGTAGTAAAATAAATTTAAAACAACATAATCGTTCCATCCTTAATTTGTTGCTATGAAACAAAAATGTCATTTCTCCATGAAGAGCTACAAATTACAGTACTGGGCAGAAATCTTGAGACATCTCTCAATTCTTTATGTTTTGCTTGGGAAATGGCAGATCCGTGCAGTGATTTATAGAACAGAATTCTGTTGAATGGGAACAGAATGTAAGGTGAAAACACCTGTGCGCACACTGCTTCAGTAATGTTGAGGTCTGGGTTGTGGCTAGGCCAATTCATGGCAGGTGGGGCTTTTTCTACCAAAGTATGCTTTACTATACTGACTATGTGTTTAGGATCATTGTCGTCCTGGATGATGACGCCACTGGCAAGTATAATAGTGCATCAAAATCTGATGCAACCATATTTTCATAAATTTTGGTAAGATCCCAAAAACCATCATCTGACTGACTGATCTTTTCCTATTTCTTAATGAGATGATTTCATATACTGATGATCTGCTGTAGATAGTTTTGAGGTCTGCCACTTCTTCTTTTGTACTCCACATGTCCTGTTTCCTCCGATTTCTTAACCTTCCTGCCTTCTTGGGACCTTTTTGTGCCACTGCTATGTGTTAAATGGCTGCCATTTCCACTGTGTTCGGTGGAATATAACCAAACTTGCCACAGGATAGTTTTTACCTGTCAATGTTAATATTCCAGTGTGAATTCCTTAAATCAGCCTAAAATGGCTGAGCAGCAGAAATCCCCACACCCATCACCCTGGGGACCATTTTCTGCCCATTGACTTCCATTACAAACGCTATTTTTCAACCCCAAATTATCATCATATGATTTTATTTTTTCTTCTTTTCTTGGATGTCAATGAAGACTCAGGGCCTTGAAGTTTAAATTTTTAAATTGCAAAAAAAATGCAAAAAAAATAATGGCAGGTCAAAATGTATGTTGGTGCCAATCTTTGGTCCATCTAAAGGCCTACTTATAATGACAATCACATATTACTTCAACTGGTTTTTTGTGGAAATATTTAGTTTCGTTTTTTGGTTTTTGGGGCTTATAACACAGGGCGCTCATGTAATAACACTGGGATTTGAAGGGTTAAAACAACGAAAATATAATTAAAACTTTACATGAATATTTCAGGGAGAAGTAGTTTTACAAGGTTGGCTAATTTAAAGTGGAATAAAATATGGATATATGGTCTTTTTATGGCGTGGCTGAGAATGGTCCCTAGGGTGATGGGTGTGAGTTTTTTAAAGGATGGCAGGAGGGTTAAGGGAACACTGAACACTGTATGCCAAGATTTGCCAAGTTTTCTGTGAATTTTTCTTTCCGAATCGCCTCGTTGGTGCACAAGTACTGTTTTATGCCTGCAAGCCTGTGCGATCTTTGCCATTTTCATAGAACAAACTAATGACGTAGGGAAAATGACAACAAAGTGCTAAGGATAAAGTGTAAAATTGGTTCTGTACTAAGTTGTCTTTAATGTGAAGATACAACACCGGTTCATGTGTTACGGTCTATGCCTTTTCTGTGATTCGTGGGTCATTGTTAAATGGCTCATCAAACAAAAGAATATTCTCCTGAAAATGATCTGGACTGAACTGAAAATGAGTGAACAAGCAGCCATTGTCCAAAGAAAAAGGCCTTCAGAAATCCTGGAGAAATACAAAAGACCAATTACAATCAAGTTTGGGTCCTTGGAAGCAATATATAAAGAAATGAGGGGTGGCTCAGGAAATTTGCACAGTAGCGTATATGAGTTATACTTAGAAAATAAAAAGATGAATGTGAATTGTTAGGAACCACTACATTTTTTTCACCATAAATCATAGTAAATCACTGAAAATGACACATCAGAAAGTGTGTCAGAAGGCGATCATAAACTAATATTTAATTTATACTGTACAAACATGAAACTTGCTATTTAGGGCTTGTCACATATTCACGAGTTTCCTGCAGCTTGCACAAGATTTTGCAGATGTGGAAATAAGCCATGGCTTCCTTCACAACAAATTCAAAACAAAACACAGAGCTCATTCACCATCAAAACTTACCAAGTGTTTACACTCATATCGTCAGATTAAAGTAAAGAGTATTCACTCTGGATGTTGTGTAGATTAAATCCTTACAATTCTTTAAAAATGTATATACATTATTCATTATTAAAAAAAGTTCTAAACTTGATTTTAAAAAAAGGAAACAGCATTTTTCTTCAACATTGACAAAAGTCGTTTCTTTTGCTCGTCATGTAAAATTATTTAAGGTAACGTTTGTCTTCTGTCTGATAAACACAAAGTAGAAGGACAGTTGATCTTCACAACTGAAACATAATTCCTTATTTTCCTTTGTAGCAATGAAAAGTCACGAGTTCGGGTTTCATTCCAAAAAGAGATATCCAAGGTACTGTCATTAAGTCATTTACAGATAAAGTGACTGCTCAGTGAAAAGTAATTTACTATGATTTGAGACGTTTTTACTTTCCCCATGTTTTCCAAAAATGGATATGTAGCATTTTGGAATGAAAATCCTCAGTTGCTAAAAACACACTGCCAGTGACATACCAAAAACAACAAGATAAATGTTTTAATGTGTCAGTATTTTTTTTTAACAGTGGAGCCACAAATATCTAATCCAAATGGGAATATATGATTACTTTGATACATTTGCATTGCTGTGGTTTTCTTTCTTTTCCTATGAGATGAGATAAAAGGTGATGTGTCTGGTTTCGTTTGACAGGAAGTTCACTTGAATGCTATGTTTTGCCTTCTGTAAACAGTATAAATGTTAGTGTCTCAGCACAATCTAGGACCCAAATACATGCTCTTTTGATTTTGTAAGGGACAACATCAAGGCCATGTTTTCACCTAAGCTTTTCAGGAAATGCTCCATCTTTAGCTCAACATTTAGTTAACCTTCTGAATCTTTTTGAAACATTCATAGAAAATAACACACAAACTAGTTTTCATCTCCCTGTTTATGGTCTTGACTGTCCACCTCTGCCTTGCTTACTAGTAAACATATGAAAATATTTAATATTTAAAATTTTGGAATTTGAATAAAGCTTTAATCAGCAGGTTTCATGTCTTCTTTCTATACAGTTGAGAGACTGGAGCTGATGCATTCCTGGTAATATGCTGTATGTTAATACTTAGCAAATACCAATTTATCCAAAAATACTTCTATGTAGAAACTTTTTTAAGACTGAGGATTAAAGGCTTATACCATCTTTTGGACAAAAGACAAGCCAGTCCCTGTGTCAAGATTCCATTTCCTATCTCTGTTTGTTAACTAAATTACTAGCAGAGGATAAGACGTGTGGAGCATACTTTGAATCAGGTGCGAAAGATATTGTGTAGGACAAGATTTTGTTGACAATGTGTCAGAGATCCTGTTCATACGACGACCTTTTTGAAGTACCAGTGTGTTTTACTTCTCATTCAAAATTTCTCTCAATGGACCCCCCACAGTCATTAAAGCAGTTTTGTCACCAGTTTGCTTAACTCAGGCACCCAGTTCAACCTCAATCCTCGTATCTCCTCTCCTAGCCACCTCCACTTCCCATTTCAGTTCTTCCTAGTAGAAAGTCAAGCCAAAGGAATCAAAAAGCTACCTTTGTGCACTAGCATAATTGTTTCCTTCTACTTTTTGAAGCACTTCCTCAGATCCATGAAGATCCTTATCATCTTCATCAGTGCAGGTCGCTCTGGGTCATCTGGCAATAACTTATTTAGCTGAAACAGCAGAATGTCATCCAGCCAAAACATCTGGATATTTGTTAGTTAAAAATGCTGCTGTTCTCTTGATCCCATACTAAATAAATACTCCATAAAATTAGGACAAGTTTGCATTTATCCAGCTTATTAATATTCACACCAGCAAGTAAAGAAAATTACCTTAACTTGATGTTTTTACATCAACCACTCTTCCTGGGTTTAAATACTCAATCTTGCCATTCAGTCACTTCGGAAAGGCATTTCCGTACTCACATATTCGATGAGGGACCAGTCGCTTGTGATCAGCTCAGTCTGTAAGGATGGATATGTTGGACATCTTTCAGCTTTCAGAATTCAGGAGAGAGCAACTGTGGTACATGGGTACTATCGCTACTACCAACTGTTTACAGAACAAGCCCTTTGTGCGCAAGGTGGTTTGTGCCACTGTACTGAAATAACTATCTACTGTTATTGTAGTGTAGAGGTTAGTAGCAACCAGCGTTATCGCTGTACCTCAGAATTTGTCCCTGAAAAAGAATTTACTTTTTTGAGACACCACCTTCAAATGAACATACACTGATAAAACAACTAACCTCTTCTCAATTGATTAACCATTAATTTGGGGACTTGAATGAGTAAAACAATCAAATCAAGAAAAGTTATTAATATATCAGACCCACAAAATATACTAAATGAGTTATTTGAAACTGGTTAATAATTAAATTTAAAATGACATTTAAAGTTATATCTGAATCAGTAACGATGAGGGATTTGAGAACTGTGTCTACCAGCCGTGGTCAACATCCTCCTATACAACATTAATTACACCAGGATATGTATTAATGAGAATTTATTTACAAAAGTAATGACTGCAAACATGCAAAGATCTAACTAAGGACTAAGACTAAGAGAACAAAGTATATGTGTGTTTGGGGGACACAGACAGAGTGTTTGTTGACTATGTCCCTGCAGTTCTGTAAGGTGGTTGAACATGTGGTCAAAGCCAAATAAAAGGTGTGATCCTGCTTACATGTGTTGCTGTTGTTGCCCGTGGTAAAATTAGCTGCTGTGTCTAACCAGCTAACCTTCTGTAGGACATGCATCGCTGCAGTCAGAAGACTGTTTGCAGAGCATATGATAGAGAGGTTGAGGGAGTGAAGCAAAGCTCTCAGGTCCACACATACACCCATGGCAATCTTTTCCATAATCGATAATTATTGATGACAATTCCTTTTTTTAAGCTTGGTTTTGTTTTGCTTTGCTTTGCTTTGTTTTGTCGTTTTCTTTGTTTTTCTCCCCCGCAGAAAAAATGGTGGCCAGCAATTACTGCAAGTTGATTTTAGAAGGTTATAGTTTATTGGCCTGAGTTCTGCCCAGACAATAAATAATAGTTTAGGAGAGGGCTCCTACCAGGCTCTGCAAGATACTTGTTTACTGATAAGCAAGGCAAAGTTGAACACCGGTTATTTTAACCTGTCCCACACAGAAACAAAGGAGAACAGTATGCATTGGGGTTTTTTTATATCATGATACTGCCATTAGTCTTAAACATAAGGGCTGTTTCTCTCAAGACTCTATGGCATCATCTTCTTTGTGCCTCTTTCATACAGATCAAACTTCTGTACACTCCAAAATTGGCATTCCAGCTTTAACTGGAATTGAAATGTTAAGTGTCTTGTGTCTTGTCTCTGTAAAGGGTTGACTTATAAAGCATTCAATTAAGTATTTTGTTTATAACATGCTTAAACCATTGTACATGTTTTATTGTGAAGAATCTGTAGATGACTGCAAGCAGAAGTAGAGCTCTAGGTTATGTACACTTTTTAACTAAGCGAAAGTTTGATACAGAAAGCAAAGACTGTTAAACCTGATAATTTTCTTACAGGTATTAAGCCTTTCTCAGAAATTAGGTATTAGATATTTGTACTTGTGTCTCTGGGAATTTCAGAAGTTTAACTTGGTTTAAAAAAATAAAACTGTTAGTTTTCATGTTACAGAATCCAAAAATCTTTTATTGCTATTTATTTCAGTGCTTGAACAAATTAAAGAAACACTTAAATCAGTGATCACATGGATCTTAATTACTCATTCTTACTATCAGTAAGTAATTCTTACAGATATACAACGTAATTTGTTGAGAACAACGGGAAAATCATAGGAAACCAAAATCATCAACGCATTTAGGGCTGGATTTAAAATGACACCAAAAATCCAAGTTTAAAATTGAAATCATTTACTGATCCGACTTGCCTTGTAATATGGCTCAATAGTGTTCATGGCCCCTGTGGCCCTTTCCAGCTCTTTTTGTGGAATGGCAAATCTAGTGTTGCAGTAGATGTGCCATTTCACAAACTTAAGACTGTGCTGGGAGACACAGAAGTACCTGTATGGGCTGCAGGTACTGTCTCATGGTACCGGCAGTGACAAGGACACTAGAAAAAAGCAAAACAGGAGAAAAATCAGTCAGGAGGGATAAGAAGATGTGAATGGTGTGCGGCCGCCATCTGCAAAACAATTCCCCTTTTGGGGGTTGTCTTGTTGTTGGCTCTCCAGAGCACCTGTTAACACTTTCATTTGCACCAGATCAGGTGAAACCAGTTTATGCTTCCCAATTGGACAGACTGATATATCTGTAGTTAATATTACCACATATAATGCTTGAAAAAAAAGACAAATTCATGTTTTTACACTGTACACTGTTTTGTGGATTTAAAAAAAATGTATATGATGTGAGAATTCATTGTTTTGTTTTTTCAACCATTCCACAAAGATATGCTAGCTGTTTGCTCCTGCGTTCTGCTAAGCTAAGTTAGTCATTGCTGTGCTTCAGCTTTGTATTACAGACTGAAATAAGATCCCTATCCATTATTATCTAACTCAGTGAGAACAAACACGAGTATATACTTTACCTGACTTTACATAAACTGTCTACTTTTAGTACAATCTACTTAACTAGCTTATTTTCATTTTATGAACAATCACTGAAGATTTTGATATTCACCAGCAGTGGATATTGGATGAAGTGTAGTTATATTAAAATATAATGAAGAACTATTGCCTGGCCTGTTGGTCAGAAAACATGAAATGTATTAGTAGAAGAAGGTCTAAAGGTTTTCTCTGAATGTGTTTTGCTTTGAGCTGTTGAAGTGTCTGTCAATGTGCAGAACGTCCAGCTGTTTCCTGATGCTGTATGGCTTCATCCCTTTGCTGTCTGCGCTCTGAACAGCCTGCCTGAAGTGCTCACAAAGCATTTGCTATCTACAGAAACTTTAAAGATGTATTTTTTCGGACCATGTTCAAATAAAGATATTTTAAAATCTTCTTGGTAGTGTGTTGAGTTTTTTTTTCATTAACTCAAATCCAAATATATTCTGCTTCAAATAGCCAACTAACATTTCTACAAGTCAATCATTGGATGAGATTTTTATGACCAGTACGTAAGGATGGCAAATGCCATAATGTATGAGTTTGTACAAATGAAAATTTAAGGTTAAATACAAAGGCAATTGGATTTTATGTGTATATTAGGTTCCATTTAGTTTCTAGGATTACCTAAATCTCACATTTCATCATCATTAGTGGTTTCTACTACGTTATGCAATGAACCCAAGGTCCGGCACATGGTAGCCGGATCTCAGTTGCAAGCTGTAAAAGCATAAACTGAGAGTTACAACCAAGTGGTTAGGATCCTGTATGAGAACATCTTTGCCACATATGAGTTAGAAGTCCCCAGTTCTTGATGGGAGATACAGCCAAATATGGCTGGAACAACAGGGCTATGGCCCTGAGGGATTCACCAACCAACCAGACATATTGGTTGTCATCAAGCAGAAAACCACAGTGATGTTGCCAGAAGACTTGCGTAGCTCAGGAGGTGGAGCAGGTCATCTACTGATCAACAGATTAGAGGTTTGATCCCTGGCTCCCCCAGTCTGCATGCCAAATATCCCAAGTTGTTCTTTGATGCATCCATGGGAGTAGGAATGGTAAGCAGTTAAAAGCATAGAAGTTCAATTCAATATAATTTTATTTATATAGCGCCAAATCACAACAAAAGTCGCCTCAAGGCAAGTTAATGCTTGTGTGAATGTTGCATGTTGTATAGAGCGCTGCTACTAGGTTTAAGGAAGTGATTCATCTACTGTTTAATCACAGTGGAGGGCAGCTACCTAAACTCTTCTCACACAGAGGCAGATGTTGTTAAAAATGTTACATCCTCCTGGATACTGTGGCTCCTCTGAAAGTATTTGATAAAACACATTGATAAAAATCTAAATTCTAATTTCCAGACTGACTGGAAAACAATCAGTCATAGTTGTGTAGCAACAAACTTGTAGAGTTGCAGAAATAATTTCCAAAGCTAGGAGCTTCCTCCTACTTCCAGCTGTTCTGCTAAGCATATAGATGCTAAGTACTAACTACTCTTTATATAACTTTTCACAACATTGTTTTTATTTTTGATTATGATTAGACAATGCTCAAATATTCCTTATTTTGCCTTTTCCACACTTATGCTGGACGAAGCATAAGAGGCTGCCGAACTAGAGCGCCCTGTCAGCAGACTTTTTGAAGCCGCCTGGTTTTTTTCCTCTGTTTTCTGAGTTTGATGGTAATGGCTGGTGGCAGAAATGAGGCCTCGGGGAGGCATAAGGGGTACGAGGAGGAAACAGCTTTTTAGAGAGACAAGTTGAGAGGGTCAACAACACTGACACCAAGTAATCCCTCTGTCTGACACAGAGAGGTGAAACCAGAAGTCAAGACTACTGACATGATTGCGGCATGAAAATCCATTTTAATTTGTAACGTACATTTTCAAATAGAAATAAAAAACATTAAATCTATTTTATTCTGCCTGAAGTAGAAACACAGTGGAAATGTAGAATAGAGCAGCAGCAAGAGTAGCCCTGCTGCTGTTAGGAACTGTTTTACTTGCTGATGGTGCCAAACCAGTCAAATGATGCTATTGCTAAATATGCCAGAGACAAATAATAATATAACAAGGTAACCCAGTACCTACAGTAGTACTGTTGTAGAGTACTTTAAAAGTGATTTGAAAAGGTCCTGTTAATATTGTCCCATTACAGCTATTGTAACTACCATGGTGTAAATACACTGTACTGTACATGCTGTTGACACCCTTACTGCAACATCTATTAGTAGTAACAGGCACTAATAAAATACTCTAAATGCTAGTATTAGTACTATATGTACTTCTACAAATGCCAGTAATTTATGACATTAAAACACAGTATTACTTATTTTTGTGGATGCTATTGCTGAATGCAGTGAGACAATCATCTGATGTGAAGGTCAAGGGGCAGAAGATCTCATTTGGTGCCCAGACAATGAAGCACCCATTTGATTTGTGGTTGGACCTGACTTTGTGAAGCCTTTTTTCTTCTGATGCTCTATGTCTTTGTGTAAGTTCTCAGACAGATACATAAGAAATAAACACATTCCTTAGATGAATTCACACGCTTCACAATTAAAGCTGATTTTGATATAACAATTTGAGTGCCTCAAATGCATGTATGTTGCTGCAAAGAACCAAGAAAATATGCTTAGACATACTTTAAAGATGCTTAGACACAACAGTCCAGCAGCACAGAAGCACACAATAGTTTCATAGTGGGAACATATTCAGTGTCTGAGCATATAAGAAGGATATTCACAGAGATGTGAAAGTGATACAAAATGTGAAGTGCGTGCTCTTTATGATACAAAATGTGTGATCTTTGAACTTTTGGAAATAATAGGTCATTATGATTTAATCCTATTACACATTTGCATGGCTTTTTGTCACAATTTATACATGAATTATTGAGTTATCTGCAATGAAATTACTGTCCCTTGTGAACACCAAATTCTGATTGGTTTATCCACAAGTCCATGGGAGCATTTTTGCTGTTTGGAGAAAAATTGCTAATGGTGCTACTGAGTTAGTGTCTTCAGAGGAATGGGACAATGAAAAACCCACAAACATAAAGCCTTATCTCACAGAAGGAGCAGCTTAAAGATGTGAACATAGATACATGTTAAACACTGGTTTAACACTGATTAATGGATATATTTCTATTTGTAACTGACTTTCAATCCTTTGTCTACCAGCTGAATGTATATATACACAGCAAATCCAGCATGTCCAAATTAACACTGTCAGATTTGATTTCAACACTATTAAAGTGTCTATATGGGTCCACACCAGAGAGTGTTAATTTAACTCTTTTTGGAGAGTTGGTACGTTAACTCTGATTTAGTGTTAAACACCAAATCTGTCTGGAGTTGATAATTTAACACTCGGTGTTAAGAGTTTATATATTAACTCTCAAAGAGTATTTTAGTTTAACTACGTAAGAGTTATCTTCTAATTCATTCCAAAAAGCGGGAATTTTACTGTTCTGAACTTCTAGAAATTTCTTTTGGAAATAAACATTTGCTAAAAAGATGCAATGGTTTTTGAAAAACTTTTATTCTGAACTGTGCACCACAATTTCAAAACATTTTCTGAAAGATGTAACAGTGTACATGTTCTCACTTTCATTAGAATTTTGTTTATCAAAAGGTCTGACATGGTAAATGCAAATAACAGCATTCTCATCACTTATTTCTTCAATACAATATGCATGTCCTTCATTCATCACTTTGTGGAACTTCAACGCACTTCTGCTCTCCCCCATATTCCATCTTCACAAGCATATCCTGTGCGGAGATTGAATAAAAATTAGTTGACACTAATTAATGGCACAAATAATCCAGTAAACAATTGCAGCACAGTAAAAAAAAAAAGGAATCCTCTTTGAGCCATTACTTGTGTAAAGTATTTTCCTTTTTCATTTTTACCTAAACCGTGTGCACAAAACTCTGGAGGGATCTAAATGCTACCGTAGAATCCAGTCAGGATGTCAGCTACTGCTGTTTGCTCGTTTTTTTTTTTTTTTTTATGGGCGATCGTTTTCAGGCTTCAAGTAGCACCATTATACCAACATTTCACATTCTAGACATTGTTTTAGGTGTATTTGACCAAAAGTTTGACTGAAAATTCACATGCAAGCTTTTTTCAAGGCTGTGGTATTTGCCCGCAAACAATACCTTTCAGCTAGCTAAAACAGAATATTATGCTATCACCGAGCAACATGGCTAATGCCTTTCACACAGCTTTGTCTCAACTCCAAAGAGCCACAGAAGTAAAAGCTCATAATAATAATTGAAACAATCTTTGAAAAAATGACTTACCAAGCATGGCAAACAACTCAAATATGTAGAGCAAAATGTTCTGAAACGGCTTCACTTCAGCTTCGATTGGAGCCGTGCTGGGGGCGGAGTCTGTGAATTTACTCTGTTGGTGTCATAGCCCCTCTAGGAGTTCAGAGTTAAGAGGTCAAGAGTTAATGTTTCCATTGTAACACCTCCAGATTTGACATAGAAACACTCATTTTTAACACTCGATTTTAACTACTATCATTTTACACCTCAGAGTTACATTAAAAAAATGTGACTCTGCTTAGAGTAAAATTAACTCTACTTTTGCAAGGAGACTATTAACACCAAAAAATTTAACACTTTTGAATTTGCTGTGTATGAGAAGTAGTGTGTCTATCTTTATGTACACAAAGTTTGTACATGTTTTACAGTAAAAAATGTGAAAAATATGTTATTTTACATATCACTGTTACAAATGAAACTTTAATCTTACTCAGTTTAAACCTGTCTTACAAACAGACAAAGCACACAACTCCCCGTCTTACCTTAGCTATGCTGCAATACTCTGAAAAAAGCAATACATAAATGCAAAAACACATAACAAAACTAACTAGTAACACATGTCATAAATAATGATATTTTTCTGAGACTGTTTACAGCAGTAATATCATGAATTAATTTAGTTTGCAGCTTCAAAAATATGAAATTGTCTTTTTCTTTGTCAAATATCTGCATAAAGTGTTTAATTTGAGGATTTTTAAATGTTGAATGTTTTTCAAACAAAAATTAAAACAATTCTCATATATAAAGATTTATCCAATGGTGTGTTGTATTTAATAATCTTTATGTGTTACAAAATGTATCAGAATCCTTCTAACGATTAAAGTTTGAATTTCTTCTCCTTTTTGTATTTTCAAAGTGGCATATTTGCACAAAAAGCACAAAAAAGCCTTTCTACAAGTGTCTGTTGGTTCTTCTATCGCCACAAGATGGCGCCCCATGAGAGGCAACAGAAGTGTGTGCGTTTGTGTGTGTGTGTGTGTGTGCGTGTCACTGTCTCCATTTACTGTTTATGTGTTTTTCAGTGTTTCTGTGAGGATGTGCACATTTGTGTGTGTGTGTGTGTTTGTGTGTTTTATGCTTTCGTGTGTTTTAACAGGTTTTTGTGTCTGAGCGGTGTGTGTCTGTCTATGTCTGTGTGTTTGTTATGTATTTTGCTGTGTGTATTCCTGCGTGTGTTTTCTGTGTTGTTTTGTTGTTGCCGCCGAAAGCGCCTCCCAACACCTACCGCGGTGCTTGTTGGGACACTGGGGGCCACATGAACACGAACACACACATTTAAGAAACAGCAGACAACAAAAACAAACAAGCCTCCCTATATGCCAATTAAAAAACACAGGGACAGAGAGAGAGAGTGGGAGAGAGGGAGGCGTGTTTAAGACAAAAAACTGAATTATTTTTGAGAGTCTGTGAGCAATTAAAGAAAAACGACAGTCATCAGGCTGAAATCCGCCAACTCTGAAAGTTTACTTGAAAATGACCAACAAGCAAACCTTGAGACTTGTGGATTTTAGCTTGAGAGTGAAGTCCAAACAGCCCACATGTGGTTCAGTTTGGTTTCTGTTTTTTAGGGTTTTGTGACTTTGTTTTTTATTTTTAATGCAGCAAAACACCCGTTGATAGCTAGGCTTCATGTTTCTACTCTCTCGCTCTCTCTCCCTGTACGCACACACACACACACACACACACACACACACACACACACACACACATTGAAAGCTGTCACATGTGTGTCAATGAGGCGAGTAAAAGCAGCTGCAGGAAAACAGAACTGAATTCCTTACTTGATGTCTGAATCCTCTTTGTCTTCAGACAGAGTGTGTGTGTGCGCACGTGTGTGTCTGTGTTTGGATTTCATTCTCAAAATCTCAAAGTAAAGTCCAGTAGTAGTTGGTATTAATTTCCAACACTGAACCATATTAAATCACATCTTGTGTAACAAACATAGATTTTCTAAGCCAAACAAGTCAATCAGGTTGAACTTCAGTTCACTTTGTTTATAAAAATATATGTGTGTGTGTGTGTGTGTGTGTGTGTGGGTGTGTGTGTGTGTGTGTGTGTAAACTTTTTTTATTGATTGTGTGGTTTGAGATGATTCAAACTGCCTTGCATTAGTGAATTTACTTAAAACTCTTTTTTTCTGATGTCATGTTGTCTGCTTCTAGGTTTATATCTATTAAGTGTTTTTTATTTAAAAGATTCATATTATATATATTTATAAACTACTAAATTTATATAAATATATCTCACTATATATGTAAACTGTTTAACAACGAAAATGTTTTTTATTCTAAAAGAAATGTCAAAAAAATAAGTGTGATCGCATAATGATGTTAAAAGAAGTGGTTTGTATCATTTCTATTTTTACATGTTTATTTTTTAGGGACTAATTTGAGTTTTTTTTAAAGCTTTAAAGCTTTAGTTTGTTTATTTCATTTAAATAAAAAAGAAATCAAGGTATCAGAATCTATATCCACCATAGTCACACAGTGTTGTAGGCTTGGTTGTTCTTAAATCTCAAAGTAAATAAATAAAAACTGGATGATGAAAAACATCAGACAGTTGAAAAAGTAATTACACCCAACCCGCTAATATTGTGATCAGCAAGACCAATTATATTAGGAAATCAAATGGACCTGTATGATCACACGGTGTATTATAAGTGTTACTAAATTCACTGAAATAGTCTTTACACTGAGCTGAATTTCTCTGTCCTTCTCTTGCTCGTTCAGTCCCTTCTGCTTCCGTTTTCTGTCTGCCGATTTGTTTCTTGCAGCAGAAAGAACCTTCAGTCCGTTCTCCACATTCTTTGTGCTGTGGCTCTCTGTGTTAAGTATTTGCCTGCTGAGATGGCAACCAAATCAGAAAGAAAGCTACATGTAGCTCGTCATCGATGATTCTACATGTACAGTCAGGGAATTCAAAAACTCAGGAAGGTTTAAACAAGGAATAAAATTTTGTTAATCAAAAGAAAAATGCATGTTTATTATTTATTATTGTTTTATTATGAAAGAAAGGTTTAAATTATTTACAATGGTGAAATAGAAAATATATTTTAGGACTAATTATGACTTGTGTAAAAGTTTATTTGTGTGTGTGTGTGTGTTTTCTTAAATCTTATTTTATTAATATTGTATTTAATTCAGCAGAGGCTGGTACACACCACATTTATAATTAATTTGCAAAATATATATGTATATAAATATCTAAAAATAATAAAATATTTGCTTCTTTTTAATAAATCGTATAGATAAACACCATATATCTGTATTTATTTGCAACATATCAAAATGTTTTAATAGATAATAATTTCTTAGATTATTATTTAACAGATTATGCTTTTTTAGGTTATTTTTCTTTTTGTCTTTATTTTAAGATTTTGTTACAAAGCTGCTTACAAGGGTAAACTTTACATTTGGGAAGAAATGCAGCACATTATTTAATGATGATAATAATAATGAATATTTAATAAATTATTACTTTAAGTATTTAAAGTGATAATATTGTAAACCACTGAATTGAACTGAACCGTATTTATTTGATTTCTCTACAGTTTGAGCTATTAAAATGTCCTGTAAATTCTTTTTTTTTCCTGTAAATTATTCAAAGTTTATATTTCAGAGTACATTTCTGAGTAAAAATAACCTTGCTTTCTGTACAAGTGTTTTTTACATTTTTATTTTATTCTAGCCTTTATTTATAATTGAATCTAATTCGTATGTTTTCTTTTATTTTCCTTTCCTTCTTCATTTAACTGACATTACATTCTGCACACACAGCCTTGCACGTACATTTGCTTTCTGCTCTTTCATCTCCATTTGCTGCTGCTGCTGCTGCTGCTGCTTTTAGTTTGGCGCTCCTGCCTCGTTCTATTGTCTCTACCTTTTCTTTCTATTTTTACATGTTGTGTTCTCATGTTATTCGGAGCGGTGAGGCGAGCTGTCAGCTCAACGCCGCCAGGCAGAAAAGTCTGCAAACCACAAGCCACCATATGTCTCTTCCTCGCTCTCTGTCGTTTTCTCGCTTCATTACTCTCTTTTCGTTCCCTTCAATCGTTCATGCTCTTACCTCTTTATTATATATTTTTTTAGATCTCTCTTCATAGAAAACAGAACAAGACACTTTTGCTGTACATTTAAATGCACTAATAATAAAACAATACATGGATATTGATTATTCTGCTGTGGTTTAATTTTTTTTTGTCAGCTAATCAGAGATATAAACCCGACTGACTGTCAGCATGACGGTATCTGCTGTTTCTGCATACACCTCACTAAGACAACAACTGTGGATCGGTCCGCTGCTCAAAATAGTCCCCTTAAATCTAGTACTATTCAGTCATTACTTTATGATAATTCGCACTCCACATATTTATCAAGTAAAATATAAACTAAACTAATAAAGCTCTTCAAATCTGATTCTGATGCAAGATCACTAGGTGAACTAATAATGCAGGACCCCCCTTGTTAATATAATACTTAAGAGCTGCAAATTCCCCAGTAAGTTTGCAATTAATCAAATTACCAAAACTAACTGACAAGCAGTGAACCCAGAGCTTCTAGGACCCCAGGGAGTCTCACACAGTTGCCCACTTTGTTTAATATCAGGCTCTGTATACACAACCATGCTGTGGTGTGACTTTAAATTAAAAAAAAAATTAAATAAATAAATAAACGACAACCTCCTATTAAACATCTTGAGTTGAGCACTTTGATGTTGTAAACACATCTAATGTGATGAAAAAGTGCACACACAACATGAGACAATTTGTCCACATTTTCATTTTTTAAAACATAAGGTGACTGTTGACTGCAGATTATTTGTGGTTAAATGTTAGCCATATTGTGGATAATTTACAGTCCTGTTTCATGATATAATAGCTCTATTTTGTTTTAAAAAAGAAACATTTGAATATTTAATGGGAAGAAAAAGATGCACACTTCCCAAATCTCAACAATGCCTAGTGCACACTTACAAGTCTCAAGCACAGAGGAACAGCTAGGTGGCTAAAGAATGGTCACCTGTACAGTATACTTTTAATTTATGTGTATGTTTGACAACCACACACTCACGTCCTGAGACTTACTACACCAGTTGTCTGAGCAAATTCCAGCTCACACCAACCCCCCCCCCCCCCCCACCCCCCAAAAAAATGCAACGTGTCCAAACAGAAACTGTGCAAGGGTGCATAATGTTTTCAATCACTTACACATATACAGAAAATCACTCCTACTAAAGTAATTCCCACAAATAACAAACTGTAGAAAAATGCATTTACATTTACAATTCTGCATTATTGATGATTCCCTTTTTTAGATTTACAGATTTCAAGTTGTGAATTGTGCTTCCAAATACTTCAGATGCTTCAGGGTGGCCTCATATACTATAGCTAAATACTGAAATAGTTTTGATGTTTCATTTGTTTCAGTTAGATCTGCAATAGTAAACTCAAGGCTTGAATGTTTATTGTCAGAGTTTACCTGGCTGGTCACCCTGACTCGAACCTTTGTGGAGGTCACTAAATTATGCTACTTAGATCCAAGACATCTTATTTTTTTAAAATTAGAATGATAAAATCTCAGTATCTTCAATAGATCTGTGTGTTTTTGTAAAGCATGAATAATCCATGAATAAAAACACTTTTTAAATGTAGCTGCAATAGCACTTTTATTGTTTTCTTGCCTCTTTTTTCCTTGCGAAATATGTAACAAACATTCGCAATACAAAGGGAGAAACAGGAGAGAACTGTTCTCTCTCTGGCTCTTTATCTCAGTTTTCAGCACCTTTCAGCCTCTTCATTTCTCTGTTTTTTATTCCGCTACTGTCTCGCACAATTTTTCTCTTCCACTGTCTCTTTGTCTTCATCTTTCACTCTTTTATTCACTCCCTCCTCTTCATCTGATCACCGTCTTTCACTTTTCTTTCTCTCTCTCTCTGACTCTCCAGCTCCTTGCACTTGTCTATTCTCTCTCTGTCTCTCTCTCTCTCTCGATCTGGCAGACAGAGGGATGATGGGTTTGTTGCCGTAGTAACTCCTTCATTCAGCCTCTCTCTGTTGGCACCAGCAGCATCACCCAGTGACGACATACAAATACAACAGTTTTCCCACGTCAAATTGATTTAGTTGTGTCTGTTAGGAAACAAAATGAGACTAGACAACATGAACACCCCTCCCTCACTCTATCCATCCCTCCATCTTTCCCTCATCCATCCATCTGTCCGCTATACTCGCTCACATGTTGATTACACACAGCACAAGCAAAGACAACAGAAGAATAAAAACAAATGAACTGAGCCTCACAATTATCACCCCACCATCGACTCATTTTTCCTCTCAGAGTGCCTGCTTCTCCTCTCAGATGTTTATTGTTTCATCGAGATGAGATGAGACATTATTGACTGATACGCAGAGACAAAGAAAATTACCTGATGCACATACAGAAAATAAACAGGAACAAGGCATGATACGACACGCTGAAAGGCAAACTCTTCCCCCAACACATAATAAAGTGAGACAGTGCTGATTTTTTTTTCCATATATGTTTTCATTTCTGGTTAATGTTTCCAGACAATCTTCAGCACAAGTACACAACAGATAATATTTTGAGATGACAGATGTATGATAATCTTTGCTATTTATTTCATCTATGTATCCATCCAGCCGTTTTCTTCATGCATTTTAACAGCATTCAAATTTCAAACAATAAAAAAAAATAAAAAATACAGAAACATGAGAAATCCAACACCCTGTTAAGGCAGTGGCAACATGTCACAATTTTGACCTTAGTTTATGATATTTTCCTGACACTATCGAGATTATATGCCCCATTTTATAAACATTAATATATGTGATATATTAAAGATTTCTTCACAAACGTCTTGGATCCAGATGTGGCAACAGAAAGACTCCCACCAACATCCCACCATTTTCTTCTACATTTGAAACTTAGGGTGCGTGTAGGATGCAAACTCAGGACCTTCTTGCTATAAGGCAACAATGCATCACCACCATGTTATCCATCCATGCATCCATTCTTTTCTGCTTATCCTTGTCAGGGGCGTGGCGGAGCTGGAGCCTATCCCAGCTGCCATAGGGTGAGAGGTGGGGTACACTCTAAACAGATCACCATCTTGACGCAGGGCTAACACACACAGACAACCATTCGCACTCACATTCACACCTATGGGCAATTTAGATTCACCAGTTAAACTAACCCAGCCAGCTGTCTGTCTTTGGACTGTAGGAGGAACCTATGGAATCTCCTTGGTTTAGATTCCTTGGGGTTAAGCATACTGGGACAGTTCTAGAAGAAGGCAAGCCGGGACTGAAGAGACGATTACACTGACTGTCCAGTGCACTGCCATTAGCTTCTCAGTTCAACTGTCTAATGTGGATTAATTAAATTAAGTCTATCTTACACAGTCTTTTCATTTCTAGATAGTTTAGTTATGGATCTCGTCACTACCAAAGATCCTCCAACTGTTGGTCAAAGCATTTACATAAATGTCCATAGAAAAGCCTAAGATTTCAAGCTTAGTTTCCAGATCTCCTTGACACCAACTATGTGAAATAAAAAAAAAAACAATTAAGATATTAGAAAAACACAATATATGCACTAAAAACAAAATGTGTCAAAAAATACCTACTGAAGACAAAAAACGGAGAATAGACACCCCTATTACGTCAGTTTAATCAAACTACAGGATACACAAACATGATTTCAATCTAGTGTAATGTCAGGAACATCCTGATCATGCCTAGAATATCTTCCACCAAATAAATACCCTGAGATAGATGTTATGGAAGGAGATGTCCTCCACTGAAAACAGGAATCATGAGTCAGTGAAAAAACACCACGCATGAGGAGCATAGATTTCCAGTCCTTACACAAAGTCTTTTTAGAAGCATGAGGAAACTTTTGATATAAATTACAGAGCAGTTATGCATTTCACTACCTTGAAGAAATACACAAAAGAAATATAAAAATACTTCTGTGACTGAGCCAAGAACCTCTGAATAACACACCCCAGGGAAACACGGGATCTGCAAAATAACTTGTTGGAATGAAGTTAATAATAAATACTTCAAATATATTTCTAAATCGTAACAAAAACTAAAAAGCAACCACCTAAAGCATCTTTATGGGTTTTTTTTTTTCTCATTCCATGACCAAATAATGGGCCCCACTCTACAATTAGCTACATGCAGCATTAAATATAGGAGCAACACTAGACCAAGACCAGTATGCACTGCAGCTGCTTGTTTATGACTGTGGCTAAAAATGAAGCCTAAAGTGGCCTTAACTTCCTCTCTGTGTGATCCAGTGGATGTTAGAACACTTCTTTTTCGCTTCACGTTTTTTCTTCAGTCCAAGCTATCCCTCTACAAAAAATTCCTGAGTCAGACTGACATGTGGCCTCTCACTCTCAGCCAGACTCTTTCATGTTCTGTCAGCCGGATCGATTTTGTGTCAGTGCTGTTGTTATGCTCCCAGGGGAGGTTTAGAAAGGAGTTTGCTAGTTTTGAATACACACCAGCTGACCGTTTACAGTGTTTGCTGGCCACAACAACTGAAAACCTAAAGATCTGTGTTTGTAAGAATGTGTGTGTGTGTGTGAGAGAGAGAGGGGGAAGACAGCGAAACACAACAAAGATGGCAAAACAACAGCCTGATAAAGTAATAAAATGAGCAAAATCGTTAGTGGTTAAGGATGAATGTGGCTCAACTCAATCACAACAACCTCGAGTGTTTCTGGATAAAAAATTACAGCGACATCACAGAATGCGTTGTTTGTTTGGCATCATCAGTATTAAACTAGTTAAATGAAGATGCCTAAATATAATCAAACAATGGATAAAAATGAAATGATAGACACAAACTCATGACCACCTTAAAGACCAAACCAAACAAATACTTTTAGGAGTTATATTGAACTGTGCCTCACAAACCTTGTTAACCTTGTAAATTAATTTTTTAAATATGCAGCATTTTGTGTAATGTTTTCATGCTTAGCTAACCTTAGCTAGCAACAGTTGACTTGTTTACTTCAGTGTTAGCATTCACATTTTCCAATTATTTTTATGACACAGCTGACATACAGCCACTCATTTTTTTTAGTAAAGTGTATAAGACCTATGCTAGTTAGCATGGATATCAGCTGTTTATTTTTTTCCACTTACAACTCATCACAGAAGGGGTCAGCTCCAAAATAACAGACTGTATATCAACGATGTACTACCTTTTGTTATCTATTTATAATTCCTGATTAAGGGGCTAGCAGGTAAATTTTGCGCTACACATTTAGTTTACCCATAACCAATGAATACCTTGAAAGGTAAGTACAAATTTCAGTCATCCAAAATTATCTCAGATGAAAAAGGATAAAACACATATTGAACTCAACAAATTTTCCATAGAGATCACAAAAAGTATCATTATTATTGAGTGTATAAAGTACACATTTGATGCAGAATTGGCTGATATATTAATGCAGCAACATCTCTATCTGTCTATTATGTGTTGTTGAAAGGTAACTCCACATACTTGTTCACTGAACACTTTAAACTTCCTTTAGACCTTACAATATAAAGCATTTTGAGGGGGCTGTTGTTATGATTTGGTCTTGTATAAATAAATATTGAATTGAACTGAACCAGAAATAGTCATTTATAAAAACCAATGGGAACTGCATCTGAGACTGATTTGGGGAGATGACCAGCAGGAAAAGCAGAATGCAAAATTGTGCTTTATGAATTAAAATGTCACTTTTGTTTATTCTTAAGGAAGTATCCATATAGGGAGAAATCAAATAGAAAAAGTCTTGTTCAGTGGGAGAATAATGTTTCCGATCTTGGCCTTTTCTCTCCTCTCTCGCTCAGTTTAAAACAAAGCATTGGCTGCTGTCAATCACATGGTAATAGCCAGCGAGGAGAGGCAGCAAGGTCGTTATGACTTCATGAGGCGTCTGCTCACGAGCTGATTGGATGAATTAGTGACCGTAATCGTTAGCGGCCATGCTTCAGACAGACTCTTAATGTCTTTGTATTAGCACTAATGGAATGCAATTTCAGTTCTCCCTCTGCTCTCTATCACCCTGCCCGGCCATGATCCCAGGAGCACTGCTGGACTGTCGTCTAGGTAACTGTAATCACCGTGCCGACGCCCGGTCCCCATTCCTCCTCCTCCTCCTCCTCACATGAACCCCTCAGTGAGACAGAGAGAAAATTAGAGATGGCTCTTAATAAGGATCCTGGTGCTAAAAGAAAATGACCAATACTCTTCGTCAGGCAGGGAAATGATTTGAGCTGCAGCCAGTTTTGTGAAAGAGCAGCAGGGGAGATTAGCTCGATTAAGGCCAAATCAGACCTGCTTCCAATTTGATGAGAGAAGGGAAGATAATAGCTCTCAGATTGGTTTCTCATGCAGCTCCGGCGTTCACTAAGGGAATTAAACCAGTCTTTGTCTCTCTGGCTCTCAGGGTGACTCCGCTCCCCCTACCAATCAGATGTGAATTAGAAGGCTAATGTAACCTTTTCTCCCGAGAATTACCTTCATATGCAACTAGTTTTCATTAGCTAAATAATTTTTGTGGATTATTTTTTTCGACTTGTACTTATGGCTGCAGAAAATAGTTATTTCCGACTTTGGCTGACAGGCTTCTGTTATCTTCAGAACTCCTGAAGTACAGTTCTGTTTAATTTACATCACTCTAGAGGAGTAATATATACAGTGTCACCCTGCAGGTACATAATACAACAGTACTAATGCTTCACTTTCTGTTATCCCTGCCACACATAGATTGTAGGTTTGTATATGCTGACTTTGTATTCTGTCACTTTGGTTGAAAAATAATTTCCACTGTTGTGCCTATAGGGTTACTGTTGCTGTCTGCTCACCTTAAATGGCAGGTGGATATCCTTCATGGACTTTCTAGCAAGGTAATGTTTGTGTACAGCTCTCATCCTCATATCAATTAGAAATGAAACTGAAGGATAAAAAACTTGCTGTGACAGAGACACAAACTGATGACCACTTGGTCTGCAGATACTGACTTCTACTGAGTTAACAGATCAACAGTGTGATCACTGATAATACTCATAATTAATAACTGTCATGAATGTTTGTGTTTTTTAAAGCATATGGTGATGGTAGTTTTATATATTATGTGGCTGATAACTTATATCATTTGCTAATGAAAAATCAAATTATGTCTCATTTGCTTACTTGATTTTAAGGTCCATTCACTGACTGGACCACTGTGGTACGTGGAAAGAGTGTCACCAGTTTTTGCCATTGTACTGCAACCAGATTTCACTGGCATTAAAATGTTACTTTTTCAACTTTGTTGGCTGGGACATGTTCATGTTGAAAAAAATCACGCATTGATTCAACTATTTATTTATTTCCAACTATTTATTTATGAGTGACTTATGTATGTATGTATGTATATATATGTATATATTGTACTATTCTTAGTTAGTGTATTGTCTGTCTTGTCTTAATGTTGGTTTAAAATGGAGCACTGTAACAAAAAATAATTTCCCCCAGGGATCAATAAAGTATTCTGATTCTGATTCTGATTCTGATTCTCTCAGTTCTATATCGTAAAAGTACTTGAAGGTGATATGAAATCATCTATCAAAAAGCAAAACTGAAAATCAACCTTTCAACACCACAATACTCCTTAACATAATAACAAATGAAAAATGCACTAGGAAATGAGGGACTATTAAAACACAGTCAAACACCATATACAGTGGCAAAGTATTTGGTCCCCTTGAACTTTTCCACATTTTGTCACATTACAGCCACAAACATGAATCAATTTTATTGGAATTCCACGTGAAAGACCAACACAAAGTGGTGTACATGTGAGAAGTGGAACGAAAATCATACATGATTCCAAACATTTTTTACAATACAAGAAATACAATGCCGATACTTCACTCAGGAATGCATATATATATATATATATATATATATATATATATATATATATATATATATATATATATATATATATATATATATATATATATATATATATATATATATATATATATATATATATATAATATAAAGGTAAAACATATATATATATATATATATACGCTGGATAGCGTAGTGGTTAAACTACACGCCTTTGGAACAGAGGATCGCAAGTTCGATTCCTGCCTGGGGCATGTGTATCCAGTAAGGGTCCTAAGGCTAGACCCCCTATGCTAAGCAAGCCTACCGCAGACATGAGCGAGACAGATAAATATGAAGGCATGCCGGCTTTTTTATATATATATATATGTTTTACCTTTATATTATATATATATATATATATATATATATATATATATATACATATATATATATAATATAAAGGTAAAACATAAACTAGGCGAAAAGCATCAGATGTGTTGCATCAAAAGCCCAGGAAGAAAGGTGGCAAAAAAAAAGATAATCATTTTATTAACATCACTGCTCCATCACTGAAGTGTGAGTAGATCTGATATAAATGTATCAGTCCTCAAAATTAAAACCACATTACGATGTGCTTTACACATGGCAACAACTTCCTGGCAAGAATAGGCATAATGTTTTGAATTTGTTGAATGTTTATAACATGTTTTTCTTTGTTTGTTGTTTTTTTAATCAATTTATGGCATAAATAATAAATATTATATATAATGGTTTAGTGTATCCTTTACTGCAGGAGATAAAAAAGGACACACAAAAGCCCATTGTCTTAGTTCTTAGAGAATGTGACCAGCTTCTTGTGCCTTCCATGCCGATACTTCACTCAGGAAACTGCACATTGTGTATGCTATATTGTGGTACTTTGTTTTTGTTTTCACATTACAAATAACAGTAAACTTTACAGCCATGTGACAGCAGGGTAAAATCTGAACAAATTCTAAAGTCTGAACAAAGCAAACAGATGCAGAACAAACAAAGTAAGGGCATATAATGTGTCAATATTGTTACACGTAGCCAATATATCTGTTTTTATTTAGTTTGGTTCCTGCAGTTGTAATTAGAAAAACACACTGTTGTACCATTGCAACAGTAAAAAATAAAAACACAGAGGTTTAAAGTGCCAAATCTATTCCCTCTTAGAATAATTTAAATGCATATGCACGGAGTTCAGTGAAAATGTGTTGTCGAGATGTTTTTCAAGTTTTTGTTCTATTTTAGGGACAAGCTGATGAGACAATGATCTCTGGGGGAGCTGGAATCAAGGCTGATGTCAGGGTGTTTCAGTGTTTCTCGGTTTAATTGAAAGTTATGTTAGAAAAAGTAATTTCAGCAGCAAATTTAGACTTTGAAAAGTGTCTGAAGAAAAACAAGTCATTAAAACTCCACCAGCCTCCTATTCTCACTCAATTAGAATGTGTTTGGTGGAAATAAGAATGTAATTACACCAAGAATCTGCTGCCATCAATATTTTCTAAATCCCAGTAGCAATAGTATACATTTATTTGTTACCATTTGTATGTACTACGGAGTATCAGTCATTCTGAAAACAATTAAATGTGAAGTTGGCGATGCGTTTTACAGGAGCTTGGAAAGAAAAGCATCTGGACTTCTTTAGGTTGCTTGAAGACGTTTCACCTCTCCTCCGAGAAGCTTCTTCAGTTCTAGGGTCAAATGGTGGAGAGTCCCAGATTTAAACCCACGGGAGTATCCCCCCAAAGAGGGACAAAAGGACCCCCTGATGATCCTCTACCTAATCACATGAGCCAAGGTGTGAAAACGGGTGTGGGTCACAATCAGCCAGGGTTTCGGGTGAGCTCATTGTGCAACCTAGCCCCACCCTATCATGATTTCCTGAGGTCAAAGCAAATTGCTTCCCTGAGCAAAGACCATAACATCCCTATATTACCAGCTGACAAGGGAAGGTGCACCGTGGTCCTAAACACTACGGATTACCACACAAAGATCACTACTCTCCTCAGTGACAACAATACCTACGAAGCCTTAAAGCGAGACCCCACAAGCAGCTACAAAAAGAAAGTTATAGTTTGCCTTCAAGACCTTGAAAAGGACAAAATCACTGACCGCCTTACATATCATCGCCTTTACCCAGGGAATACCATACCCTGCATTTACGGACTTCCTAAGATCCACAAAGAAGGTGTTCCACTCAGACCCATTGTCAGTAGCATAAACTCAGCTACCTACAACATTTCGAAACACCTTGCTACCATCCTTGCACCACTTGTGGGGAACACCCCACATCACATCAAGAACTCCACCGACTTCACCAACAAGGCCCAGAAACTTACCCTGGATTCAGATGAAACCATGGTGTCCTTTGATGTAGTCTCTCTCTTCACTTGCATACCCACCACAGAGGCAGTGGAGACTGTCAGAAAACGACTACAAGAAGACAGCTCCTTGAAAGACAGGACCAACTTCACACCCGATCAGATTTGCACACTGTTAGACACTGTTAGCCTCACCACTACATATTTCAAATACAACGAGGGTTTCTACAGACAAAAACATGGCTGTGCCATGGGCTCCCCCGTGTCACCTATTGTAGCCAATCTTTACATGGAATGGCCTGCATTTGTAAATGGCCTGCATTTGTATAGCGCTTTTCTAGTCCATAGGACCCCAAAGCGCTTTACACTACATTCAGTCATCCACCCATTCACACACACATTCACACACTGGCGATAGCAAGCTACATTGTAGCCACAGCTGCCCTGGGGCGCACTGACAGAGGAAAGTGGAAGAAGTGGAAAGAAAGGCTCTTGGCTCTTTCAAAGGGAGAGTACCCAGCCACTGGTACAAATATGTAGATGACACCTGGATCAAAATCAAAACACAGAAGTGGAATCCTTCACTGCGCACATTAAGGCCGTGGATAAAAACATCAAGTTCACCAGGGAAGACACAAAGGATACTGTAACTGTTTTCCTTTCCTGGACTGCGCTGTGCACATTGAAGAGAACGGCAACCTCAACATTGAAGTTTACCGGAAGCCCACACACACGGACCAGTACCTCCTCTTAGACTCCCATCACCCTTTGGAACACAAACTTGGAGTAATCAGGACCCTACACCACCGGGCAGAACATGTTCCCTCTAAGCTTGAAGGGAAAAAGAAGGAACACACACATGTAAAGGAAGCACTTGAAACATGCGGTTATCCAATGTAGCTGCCATCGCCAGTGTGTGAATGTGTGTGTGAATGGGTGAATGACTGAATGTAGTGTGAAGCGCTTTGGGGTCCTTAGGGACTAGAAAAGCGCTATACAAATGCAGGCCATTTACCATTTACCATTTATATCCTAATTGGGCGTTACTAAAGTCAGCAAAGAGGCACAGAAAAGAAGATCAGACACCAGCGAGGGAGGATAAGAAGGACAGACGCAACAACATTGTCATCCCCTATGTAGCCAGTTTATCAGAAAAACTCAGGAGAGTTTTCTCCAAGCATGACATCCCAGTGCATTTCAGACCCAGCAACACACTCAGACAAAAACTGGTTCACCCAAAGGACAAAGCTCAAAAACACAAATTTAACAATGTGGTGTATGCTGTACAGTGTAGCGAGGAATGCCCAGACCTCTACATCGGAGAGACCAAACAGCCACTTCACAAGCGAATGGCACAACATAGAAGAGCCACCTCCATGGGACAAGACTCAGCTGTTCATCTGCATCTAAAGGACAAAAGTCACTCTTTCGAGGACACCAACGCTCACATTTTGGACACAGAAGACAGATGGTTTGAAAGAGGAGTGAAAAAAGCCATTTACGTCCACTGTGAGCGACCATCTTTGAACAGAGGCGGTGGTTTACGACACCAACTGTCTGCCATCTATAATCCAGTTTTGAGATCTCTTCCCAGACGCCTTAACGACATCTGACCTCAGGAAATCACATGATAGGGTGGGGCTAGGTTGCACAATGAGCTCACCCGAAACCCTGGCTGATTGTGACCCACACCCACTTTCACACCTTGGCTCATGTGATTAGGTAGAGGATCATCAGGGGGTCCTTTTGTCCCTCTTTGGGGGGACACTCCCACAGGGTTTAAATCTGGGACTCTCCACCATTTGACCTTAGAACTGAAGAAGCTTCTCAGAGGAGAGGTGAAACGTCTTCAAGCAACCTAAAGAAGTCCAGACACTTTTCTTTCCAAGCTCCTTAGACTACGATGACCTGGATGACTGAGAAGTCAGCCAGTAGCTTAAAGAAAACACACACACATTTTCTGTATTTGGTACAAAAGAACCAATAAAAGTCTAAAGCTAAATATAGTAGTGTTCCAGCCACATTTGAGTATTAGTATTCACATTATTAGTAATAGTATTAGTAGTAGTATATTTTTTTTTGTCATTTAGTGCCAAATGAGGTGTAGCATGGTGGTGCAGTTGTTTAAACTATTGCTCTGAGTTTGAACCTTTTGGTCAGCTGCAGTCTTTCTGTGTGGAATTTTCATGTGGGTACTCCCACAGTCCAGAGGCATGAGTACTGCATTAGTTGGTGAATCTCAGTTATCTGAGTCTGAAGGATTTTCTGTCTCTCTGTGTTAAGCCTGTGATGTACTGGTGACTCGTCTAGGGTGTACACCCTTCTCCCCAAGAGTCTGCTGGGATGCCTGTACAGACAAACAGAAACTGAACCTTGACCATGAGCTTGAAGCTTGTCTTGTTCAGCTTGAGCCTCAGTTTTTTGCTGTATTTATTTCTTTTAAACCACTTTCACTCCTGGGGAAACAGTTTTCTAAAGGCTTTTAAGCTTCCTCTTTGAACACCTTGAGCAATTGTTTCAGTTTCTTGGATTTGGTTCTACTTTTGTGGTTTAGTGATGCAGGCTTCTCAGTCAGCTTCACCAGTTTTTTACAACATCTCAAGACAATTGTGTTTTCTTATATGGAGGTCTGCAGACAGCCAATAGTGAGTTGAGACAGTAATTTAGAATTATTAAGATTCACTAGCTTCTTCTGTAAGGTAAGAACATCTTTGGACCAGGGAAGGGGGAAGGAAGGAAATGTAAACAAAATGAAAACAGAACTCTGGGACTAGACCTGACCTCTACTTTTTCTCCGCCCTATTCACATGAAACATTCCTTTTCCCGTCTCATGCTGTCTGCTTCTTTCCAGTCTTTCTCTCTCTCTCTCTTTTTTTCCCTCTTGGTCAGATTAAACAGTCTTGTGACACTTAGATAGGCCTCTGGTTGCAGCAGGTGGAGCTATAAGCGCTGTCACATGTCAGTGGTGGGAGCAGCAGCTGATTGGTCAGTGTAGTAAGCCAAGGCAGCTTTACTGTCATGTTTCCCCACTTCAAACACCTTTTGAACCAGCTGCTTTGACAACCATTAGGCAGCAGCTGATTGGAGCTGACTGAGGCAGGTTCAGACTGGGCCTCCACTCGTCCTCACACTGGACTGCTTTGGTCTAAACAGTAAACATGCTATGCTGATGAGGTGATTTGACTTTCTCCATTTCTAAAAATACTAACTGTAGAAAACGTTTTATGTTAAGTTCACTGGAATTAAAACAAATCAAATTAAAGCAACTTTAATATGAAAGTGGCTCTCACATCTTGAGCCTAAACCCTCTCACCATTAGTTACTGTAACTAAATGCCCATTCAGATGGTCTTAATATTACAGGGAAGTGCTAGATGGAATGTTCCCTGGGGTCCTTTGAAATTCAGTGGAACAAGTCAAAGTAACATCAATAAACATGATGTTTTCACTGTTTAAAAAGTTCAGAAGTTCACTGACAATAATTATATTTTATTTTTACTTTTTGCAACATCAAATTAATCTGGCAAAATGTATTTGTGTATTCACAGATATAATTAAAACAGGACCTAATACTAGCCTTTTCGACTGCTCTCAGAATGACATGGGGAGAAATATGAGGCTAATGAACTGATTCTTCTGGTTAAGAAATTACCAACACGAGTGACTAAAATTCATATATTTAGATTAAGATACAAAGATTCATTTTAAAGGGAACTTAAACTTGTTTTTCCCCAAAAGTGGGGAAAAAATATTACATTCATATTGTGATGGATTTGAAATTTGAAATGTTTAATCATTCCTTGCAGATCTCTTTAAAAAGTCTTTAAAACACTAAAGTAGGGTAGGTAGTAGGTACAATATATTTAGTTAGTTATTATATGCATCACAATAAAGTGGTCACAGAGCAGATGTAGCAGATATCCATTTTGGCCTACATTTGTAAGGTATCTCTGGAAGGAAATGGATCAATAAAATGCATACACTACATGTACAGTTTTTGTACATGTAAATTAATTAATGTAAATTAATTTTAGTATGTAGGCTAAACCCACTTGTTTGGATGTTGTTCTGACATCCAAACAATTGTACAAATGTGAAATTACCATGTGGATCCACATTATCCACAGCAAGTTTCTGACAAAAACATTGGTTTCCTGGAACAATGTGATTTTAAATTGTTTAATATACTTTGTATCTGCTTATTGATAGCAGGTGACTGCTTCGACAAGGAGTGAGGTTGCTGTAGCACAAAAGAAACTAACTACGCTTAACTAGAACTAAAACAGCACTTGATTTTTATTCTCAGTTGTGTTTGTCTATCCATCACTACCATTTCTTTCCCTCGGCACCTGTGGGCCAACCAGCAAGTGAGATTTCATAGTTTATTTTTTTATTTGTTTTATTTTTTATGACATTCTTTGGAACCAGTTTGTCAACATTTGCTTGTTTTAATTTTTTTCAGTGATAGCAAACTAAAATAATAATAATAATAATAATAATAATAATAATAATAATAATAATAATAATAATAATAATAATAATATGTGTTTTATATGTTAGGTTTCACAGAATAATGGCATATTTTAACATCATTGTACTTTTACTATTTTAAAAAATAAAAAATAAAGTACAACTTTACTTTATAATCAATTTTGACCTTTTGGCTAATGCATTTTGCCATCATTCTGACATGCTCATGGAGTTTGATAATTCAGCAAAACAGAAGCATGCAAGCACACATAAAGAAGTGTAATTAAATTAGTTTTTCATGTAAATTATTAAAATAATTTATTATATTATTATTTATTTTTAACTGATCAGTAAGTTTAGTAAATGAGAAGATAGGGATTTGTAATGATATCCGTTTCTAGGTTAAATACTTATGCTATGTGATTACAATAATTGCATAAAATCAGTAAATTACTTAAAATAGAGAAAACAGTCTAAGGAATTTAAAAAGAAAAAACAGAAAAACTGTGTAAAAACAGTGATGAATAATATATTTTCTTAACGTTAAAAATGTTGTAAAATTTTTTTTAGATTTTTTGTGCCAAACAAAAGTAACACTGTGTCTGTATTGCAAGTATTGCCTGTCAGTGACAATAAGAAAAAACATCTGACACATTTCTGGCTCCTTTCAAACACTTTTGTTAGACTGAAAAAAAGCAAAAAGACTAGTTGCTAATTAAAATGAAAACTTACCATTTCATATTCCTCCATCACGACCACCCTTAACAGTAACCTCACCTCTACCTCCTTGGTCTTCTTCGTGAATAATAAAGATCATTAATCAGTATCTACGGGAGTCAAAATAATGGCAAGATAAATGTTTTAATTTATTTTTCATTTTGTTGTTAAAGTTGCTGAAATAATCTCAACGAGCAGAACTACACGACGGACAAGAAGAAGTGCCCATTTTTTAGAAGGTATTTAAAATCAATTGCATGTCTGTCATGTAACACTGATGGAGGCTTTCTGCCAAAACATGCAGATTATTCTGCACCAAAAAAGTATTTTTAGATCATCATCATCAGGCTACAGGAGTCAGGATAAATTGATTCTCCCCCTCCTGAGAGGTGAGGCAGCCACACTTTGATTTTTCTTGATCAGATGTCTTTTCCATCATCTCCATCACCGACCTGCAGCCAGCTCTCGGTGTCCCTGATTTGCACTTTGATTCAAGCACCACTGGGTAAAGCAAATTTCATCAAAGTTGTTTCCTGAATAAAAAATGAAGGCGTTTATTTCGCTCTGCAGAGCGTGGTGCCCACAGCTGATGGAGAGGCTCAGGCTGAACCCATGTGAGCAGAAAATGTCACAAACACCAACAAAACCAGCACTGGTTTCGTCCAACCATCCAACCAGCAGGTTTATGGGAATCTGAAATTTGAGAAGAGGATGAAGGTCAGCAAATGAATCAACATACAGTACCTAAGAGTGCAGCAGATTCATCCTTTTTTTGGATATTTGTGCTTGATTCCATCTCTTTTCACCATGCTGTTTAAGACCGAAGAGGAACAGACATCAGCAAAGACAAAATATGAATCTTATAGGAACATGTCCCTGTACGTGTATAAATAGTTTTGTTAAAGTGAAGACTTATAGTCCTCACTTTGGAGTCACACTCTCAGAAACAAGGTTTCAGGTACAGGTAAAATCCTTATAAATGTACAAACTAAGGCTAATTACTGGTTATCAGACTGTGTGGACAACTGTGTGCCAACACAGTTGACAAATATTAAATGGTGATTCTACATTAGTCATACAGTAGGTGTAGATATTAGTGGTAAATGATAACATTACACAAGTACTAGTCCATTCCCAAGTAACAAATCCATATTTACTCCTAGAAAGATGCATTTTGCTACCTTCAGATTCCTCCACTGGTGTAGTGGTTAACATATTTGTTTGGAAAGTGAGCAGGCTCTTTTGGGATTGTGTCAGGAAGGACCTGCTGTAAAATCAAACATGTGGATACCTGCTGTGGCAAGTAAAAGCGGCTTTATTGTCACCAGAAGGCCATTAAGTTACAAAACAGAAGAGTTCAAATAAGTAATCCCAGTAAAGGGTAGAATGGAGGTACCTTACTGTCACGGTTCTGGGTCCGTTGGACCCAGTATTTTGAGTTTATTGTGTTTTGATTTAAGTTTGCATCAGGGATTGTGTTCTTGTTCTCTTGTCGTGTTATGGTAATGTTTATGTCTATTATTAGAGTTCCATGTTTCTGTTTATCTGGGTTTAAGATGTGGGTTTAGTTTCATATGTCATTTCAAGTCTGTCTCTGTCTAGTCTGTGTCTTAGTAAAGTGTGTTTTGTTTCCTGTTTTATTGTGAAGGTCTGCGTCTCATGTGAGTGTGTTCAGTTTTACCTTTGTCTCGTCTTGTTGATTATTCCCAGCTGTGTCCACCACCTGTGTGTAATTCCCCTGTGGTTCTCTGGGTATTTAAGTCATGTCTTCCGTCATTGTTGTTGCTGGTCCGTCTATGTATCTACCATGTCTCACCCGTGTGTTCTCCCTGCTGTCCATCATCATTCTCCTCTGCTCATTCAGGTTTGTGCTTTGTAGTTTTAGTTGTTTCCCAGTATAGTTTAGTTCTCCGTGTTGCCGTTTGCCTCTCCTTTTGTGTTCAATAAATCACCTTTTACACCTTCACGACTGCCTGCGTGTGGATCCTCCTTTTCCTCCTCCACACGGCTCCTCTCACTCGCCGTGACACTTACAGGGTTTCAACATTCCAAGCTCTTAATTTATCAGTTTTTTAGTGTATAAAAATGTAAGGTGGGTTCTGAAAAAACATTACTGTTGCTGAAAAGTGAACATGTTGTTTCGAAACTGAATGTTTTGGTTCTCGGTTTGACTCCAGGAGATTGATATTTAATCTGGCTCTCACTTATCTCAGGTTAAGATTAAGGTCGTGGTTTATAAAGTGTATGAATGTGTGTCTGTTCTATCTTTGTATTGGCAGGTTCAAATCTGCTTGTTTTTGCCTTTAATATGAAAAAAGTGCACAAATCAAAAATATGCTGCCACAAAACATACTCAGCACAAATATACCTGTGATTCGCTTTCTTCTTCTGTGGTGTCGTCTGCAGTATTTACACTACATTGGAAATGAAATTATCCCTTCTGAAACAGAGCTTGATTAAAAGAAGATGAGATGAAAAGAAAAAGAAAAGAAAAGGGGCAAAAACAGAATGAGTATTTTCAGGTTGGGCTGATCTTTGCCGATCTAAATACTCTCAGCTTCGGGTTTGCGATGTGCAGATTTAAGGCGTGTATTCCCTCAGAAGCATGCATTGCCTTTATTCCCCGTCTGTCAGTCTTCGTCACTTTTATTAAACGATTAGTTAAGAAAAGAAAAACACAGTGATTTTACAGCAGGATCTCCAGGAAGCGAGCGGCGGGCTGATTGCGGTGCTGCCCCTCGCCGCTGACGGCCCTCGTCGCCTGAATGCCAGTAATCATTTGTCTGATTTGATATGAAGAAGAATGAACCAAGCAGTGTTGATTAATGCTGATTTGGATGGATGGAGGGATAGCTGGACCCCCTTCTCCCCACCACACCATACCCACCACACCAACACCAGTATCTCCAGCGCTGACGACGACTTGCTGGAATATTATTACACACTGACGCCCTCCAATCAGCTAATGGCTGGTTAGCAGAAAGGAAGGAGGAGGATTGTCAGATATCTGAACTCTGCTGCAGGAACAAAGGCTGTAACCTGAGCACACAGCCAGCCCTGTTTAGATCCAAACAGCCAGAAAACGACAGGAACCAAGAGAAAACCCAGCTGCTGCTCTCTGACAGCCTGCACAGAGCAGTGGTTACAATTGTACAATCTGTGAGTGTGCACATTTATTTTAACTCCTGCACACGTACGCTACAGTCCTGGAAAAGGGGGTCATGACTTTTGTAGTCAGCTGCAACACAGATGCCTGATTTGGTTAGAAAAAAAATGTATGACCAGTAGAGGGTATTTAGGGTTGGTCCCAGAGTCTGCACGTCAAACCATTATCATTTATTTAGTGTTCAAGACACATTTCTAGAAAGTGATAAAATGTCATATTTTAAAGTTAAGTCATCTCCAGCTGCTGTGAGAATAGTGCATGAAATGTGCGCTAGTACAGTGTCACTAACTGGTAAATTAGATAATAGAGCTTTCTACTGTGTATTTAATGTTGTAAAATGTTGTATTTTAACCGAAACCAGAACACTTTCCTTTGCATAAGCAATGAAACTGTTTCATTTACAGTAAGTGGTTATTACAGTTACAGTTATTATATGTGTTTGATCTGACTGCAGAAACCAGACTCACTTTTTTCCCTATCACTTTAAAATCTCTCTAAGCAGTAGCATTGTGAAGGTGAAAGCTAACACCAGGTAGCCCACCTGAGTAAACACAAGATGGTGAAGATGAATGTCTGAAGGCTTTCTGTTAAAGGAACTATGAAGATGAAAGAGGGAAAAGAGTATATAAGAATACAACTGAGTAACAGAGTAACTAAATTCTTGTATGTATGTGTATATGTATGTATATATATATAAGTGTATGTACTGAAAAAAAATCGATGTTCTGAGGTTAATGATTAGTGATATTAACGACACAATATTAAGCTTGCATCTTTAAGAGAAGTTGTGTTTTTTGTCTTTCTATTAAAGTAGTCTAATCTTTTTAGGAACACCAACACAGAGAAGTTCCCAGTTTGTAGTAGCATTGCTTGTGAACATTACCTAAAATATTCAACATGTTCCATAAACAGGTTGGTTATTTGTAACCACAACTTCATTCTCTAATCTTTGGATGACAGAGTGGTAATCAACTACTCGTGCGAGCAAAGTTGTTCTGCAAAGGATTTATACAGGGACATTGCTCATTACTGCTAAACAATGAACAAAGAAAAATACACAAGTTTTAACCCTTTAAAGCCGGTCGGAGCGGACACGCTCCATTTTGCGTAACTATTTTTAAATCCTGGCAGCTCTGCAACCACGTGAGCTAGCGCAATAATTTTTTTTTTCATATGAAACCGGAGGAGTTGTACTTACATCTTATGACATCAGCTTGTCCTATGTCACAGTGTCCTTCCACATATAGCTTTGCAAAAACTGCATGAAAAGCACTTTTAGCAACAAAAACATAATATTCCAGAAACACGCTTTGCCGATCCGATCAGCTGTTCATAACACTTCCTACGTCCATCAGCGTGAACTATCGCATGTCCGCCATGACCTGCCCGAAACCGGAAATAGCAGGTATGAAATAGCAGGTATGACCTGCTGTACCTCACAGCAGGTCATATTATTTGTCAGGTAATCCTGTTGAAATTGCTCTACAAAGCACTAACAGATGCCACTTTGCCCAGGTGAGGTGTAGTATATGACTTTGGTTCCAGCTGTCTATCCGACATGTGACAATTAACTCCAATGTCAGGATGGATGAAATATAAAGAAAATCTTTAGCACTTGCTTTAAATGTCGGACCTAATCATAGAGGCCAAAAGCATTTTGTATAACAGGCTTTAAAAATGCTTTTTAAAACTATAATTTTAGAGATTTTGATACAAGTCTATGCGAACTGACTCACTTTGGGTTGGGCTCAAATATGAAGGCAAATATGTTGCAAAACACGAGCACCTTTAGACATCGTGTGAGAATTTATAAAGTGCAAAAATATTTCAAATAAAATCCTACAGTGCATGTCATATTTACACGCAGACTGAATGTGTAGTCACAGAATACAAAACAAGAGCTTGTAGAAAAAAATCTAACTTTTGAAACGTTTGCTTTACTTTTCTTCTGAATATGTTCACAAATGTGTAGACTGATTTACCCAAAACAAAAAAAACCACACATCCTAATGAGCCCTGCAAATTTTCTTTCTTTCGTTTTTTTTTTTTAAACTATTTGCACAACTCTTTGATTTCAACCTCTCAAATCAGTGACTCCAAATACCAGTGAGAGATGTGTTGCAAAACTCATACTTATAGTTGAAATGTGAGGGATTAATGAGAGGAGAGGGGCCAGGGGCACATGTCCGCCAATCAGAATGCTAAGGTAGGCTTATTTTAAAGCTGATAGGAAAATGGGAATTAGGTGCAGAGTAATTGAGGCAGATGCAAGAATATGTGGAAATTAAGTATGTACAACCAAAACAGTTTTTCCAGTTCTGATGAACTTGAAAGTCAGTATTTGGTATGACCACAATTACTCTTTACCACAGCTTGAATTGTCTTAGAGCTTTTTGGCAGCCTTTTTAATCTATAAAGTTCAAATTTAGATTAATTTTCCCATAAGACCTGTTGCCACTGACATTCAGTCTTATGTAATTTTGGGCCAATTTTGGGCTAGCCTATATGGAGCCCACTAGGGTTTTCTGCAGGAAAGCCAACATGCCTTGCCCATTTAAGAAAAATGAAAGTCCCTGATGCATCACCTGTTTCTCCAGGTTTCACTCCTATTGTTTTGCTGTTTTCCCCAAGGATGTGCTTTGGTTTTTTTCCTCATGCTACCGCAACAGTCACCGGTTCTATAATCCCTGCAGGACTCGGAGCTCTGAGAAAACCAGTGACAGGATTCTCCCAGACAGACCAAGCTGTTATTAAATAACTGATCTGATCATTAGCGCCAGGAAACTTCTGCAAAAGTGCATCTGAGCTTCAAACAGGCATAAGGTGATTGGCCTAACCACATTTGTTAAATCTAAGGATTGCTGGGATGTGCCGGAGGATGAGAATGGAGGAGGGGGAACGATGTCTACGGGGAGTTCCGTGTGGCTCGGCCTGGCATTGGGAATGTTTGCCTTTACATGGCCAAGGAGGCACAAGCCCAGGTGAGAACAGATTGTGTTACAAGATAATTGAAGGGTCAGTGGATTAAATGTGTGTTAGAGCATCAACAAACAGCCCCAAGTGTTCAGCCACAGCACTTTCACACAGGCACTGGATCCGTTCATCAGCTGTTTGGGTGCAGCTGTGTTGTAACACATGAGAATCAGGTAAACGGTTGGTCATTTGTACAGTTTTACTTTACTCAAAGATATTTTTGTAAACAAAAAGAGTAACACAAGCGCTTCTTATATGACAGAGATGATTATTTGCAGAGACAGAAAATTCGGCAAACACTTCAGGGCATGTTGTGTGTTCAGTGTTTATGTTGTGTTATCATCCTACAAGATATTTATTTATTTATAAATAAAATATTATATTAAGTACAAACAAGTTATTTAGGAGCTGTTTATGGTCCATGGTCTGATGAACCATTAATAATAGTGACTAAATACACCATTAAATGTGTGTACATAGAATGAACTGTTTGTTTGTGAGTACGTTAATAGGGGTTTTACTTTTATTTCATCACTCATGGCTAATTCAGGCAGTTCCGAGTTATTAGTTAAGTATTTTGTGTGAGAACCATCTATACCTCACAAAGCAATTATAAATGAAATTAGAAGGTCAAGTTTCATCTTCAATACAGAAAAAGCACAAAGTGATACAAAACATGCAAATATTTATTAGAAGATGCAAACACAACTCACTGACATTTTGCAAAAAACTGAAATGTTTGTTGACTAGAGTCTGAGAATGTTGGAGGGGTCTAAGAGAGAACGAGAAAGACTTTGCAGCTGGAGTCACACAGTACTGTAGCCTGAATGTACTAAAGCTTCTTGAAATAAATAAATAAAATATTTTTTTCACAAAGCAATGAGAAATATTCCACAGAATTTCACAAACAAGTGCAAACATCCCAAAACACGATATTAATCTGGCATTCTAAGAAAAAAATGTCCAGAAAATGGATATTTAGAATTTCTTTAAGAATTCCTCAAGTTTAGTTTGCTGTGGTTTTGGAGAATCCCAAAGCAAATAGCAGTTCCATAAATTTCAAAACTCCAGCCTGTATAGAACAGGGGTGGTATTCCATAAAAGAAATATCAATATTCGCCACAATAAATATACAATTTCTCAAAATACTACTCTTACACAGTAGGAAATCCATAACCACTGTTCTTATTTTTTTGAGCTGTTATGTAATCATTAATTAAGATCATAAAGCCTGAGCAATATATTATTTAAAGATTAAATGTGTGTTTAGCATATCCCTGTATGCTTTGTGTGGTTTTTTTTTAGATGTTTGAGTTCAAAATGTAAATGCTTTGTAAGATATAAGTATTCCTCACTTTGCCTAAAAAAACACAAATTACATTTAAATAGATATAAAACCCAGATTAACATACTAACAATCAAATAGCTTATTTTGCAGTTTGTATATGTAGAAATGTACATCTAAATATGTCATTAATCATTTACTTAGGCTTTCTGAATGATACCATAAACCGTTCACAGCTCCTAAGTAACATCTCAGTACTTAATACTTTATTTAGAAATTGTTCATCCATCATTTATAAATCACATTAATTCATTAATTCATTGTTTACTTGTCTTTATTAGTGTATAGTTGTTACAAAGTGTTACCCAATTGTTCAAATACTGAAATGCTGAGCCAAAACGAGGCCTTTGAAAGCATCTACTTGAACTCCAGGTGACTGCACATGTGTTATAGAGCAGAGTCAGCCGATGTGTAACACAGGTTGAGTTATCAGAGGAGCGGGGCATCTTCAGGTCAGTGAAACTTGATTAAACTCTCTGTGCTCATCTGTATCATTTGGGGTCGAGCCACAGAGGCACAACGTAAACAATCCCACGACCTCATTTGGACCCTGAGTTGTATTTCTAGAAGGTTTTGGCCCTTGGGGGACAGCGGTGGCCGCATCAGGGGCCAGCGATACCTGTTGGCCCCTCCCCTCTCTTCCTGATTGACAGATGGCCGCTCCATTAGATGAGAATGATAACTGGCTCTCTGTCCACAGAAGGGATTTCCTCTTGACCCCTGACTCCCAACCCTGACTCTTGACCCCTCTCAGGGGTTGACACCCCCTTCCCTCCCCTCCTCTCTCTCTCCTTCTCTTCAGCTCGAAGCCCTCCACAGGTGCAGGTCAAGGATACGTGATGAGGAGAGAAGCTTTTTTTATCTAAAGGAGAAAAGAGGAGAGGTGTAGAGATATAGATAGGTTGTTTCTTGTTGTTTCTGATGTCATAGAGAGGAGGAGAATGAGATGGAGGAAAAAATAACCGAAATCTTTGTGTTTTTTAACACTACAGTCACATTGTAATCCCACCTCCAGGAAATTATGTTTCCATATAGCAATCATAGGACCTGACCATCCATCCACCCAACCATTTTCTTCTGTTTCTTATATTCGGGGTTGTGAGGGGGTCTTGAGCCTGTCCCAGCTGCTACCCCTGGACAGAGTGGTGGCCTGTACAGCAGCTACACAGAAAATCTTTCACATTCACACCCACAGCCAATTTAACCAGTTAACCTAATTACCTGATTAGGTTAATTGGTGATTACCAGTTAACCTAATCCTACTAAGTGCAGGTTTTGGACTGTGGAAAGAAGCTGAGATACCCAGAGAGAACCCATACAGACGGGGTAGAACATGCAAACTACACAGAAAAGCCCCAACCCTAAATAAGATTTACTTTTGTTTTTTGTTAATGTTTTTGATATTATTATTAGTGTTGCATCTCATTTTTAGTTGATTATTAATGTTAATGTCACCTGTAAATTGTTTACACATACGGTTGATTAGTTGGGTAATTGCTTGAAGATGTACATTTGCTTTTGCCAGCAAAATCACAGGTGTAAAATCTTATTGTTACCGATTTTACACATGACCCAGATATTTTTTTTCTTTGTTCCACATGGAGGCTCCTTCTCAGAGTGAATGTGTCCGTATATTGCTTATTTTTGAATTTTCTCTGTTTTGTTTTGTTTTTCTGCAACTGAGGCAGGCTTGTGGCCAGCCTCTCTAAACCTGGTTCTGTTATGCTGTTTGATTTTTCCTGTTGAATTCCACAGTGCATTTGTGCTTCTATCCCACCTCTTTCTGCTCTCCAGAGGGGGCAAAAGTACAGACTTTCTTAACTTAAGTAGAAGTACAGATATCTGGGTTAAAAATAATCCAGTAGAATTTGAAGTACTGAAAGTGAAATGGTACAGTCTCTAAAAATGTACTCAAAATAAGAAAGTCTTGAAGGACAATTCTACTTACAGTTTTTTTTCACAAAAGTAATTGAACCTTGTGTTATGTTAATTGTATATTATTAAAATAATATTAGTACACGAGAATAGAAAAATTATTCAAATTTTAATTCTATTTCTAATAAATGGATAACTAAGAACTAATAACTATTTTTTGTTGCATGCATTGTAGAGGGTGACTTCGCCTCCCCCAAACAGTGAAATATGTACATATTGTATATCAACAATATGTTCACAGTTTCAAACGCTATCATGGTTCATACTGTCTTTATACTACACAGTGTACAGCACAGTACTTGGTGTAGTCCTGATCAAAAGTTTAAGACCACTTGAAAAATAGCAAAAAAAATCATATTTTACAAGGTTCGAAGTGGAGCTTAAACAGGCAACAAGAAGAAATGGGAGTGAGACAAAAACATTTTTTGAGCATATTGAAAACAATACTTAAAGTGAAACAGGCTGTTTTACAGATGACCAAAAGTTTAGGACCCCACCTTCAAAAAAAACCCATTGCAGCATTCTTGATGCAAGCGTTTCCATGAGGTGAGTGGGAACATTTCTCCAAGTGATGAAGACGGCCACACAAAGAGCATCTACTGTCTGGAACTGAACTTAAGCTTTTGATCAGGACTGTATAAAGTTGGAATTCAGTGAATGAATCTAAGGAACATCAGCCTAAATATATATATGACAGATATGTTGAATTTGAAATGACTGGCCACTTAAACCACTGCCTTTTTAAGGCATGGTGTAAGCTTTAGGTTCAGATCTACTTCTTTATATGTAATTTGTCCAATTTTTCACATCTCCAAATAAAAACTTCATACCTCGTAGCTTTTAGGGTGAAATTACACTGATTTGAATTTGAAATTCTAAATCTTCTCCTTTGTGAAGCTAGATTTGTTTAGCCTGTGGCTTAGACAGTGATCTAGTAGATGTTAAGAGGTGGCTCACCACGTGCCACTAAAACAGTTTCAAGACCTTATCATTTGTTCTCCAAGTCTCTGAAATTCTTCTGGAGACATGAGTACCATCCAGCCAATTCAACCAGTCTGAGCTGTCTAGAATGCCAGCTCAACATCTCCAGTGGGTGTTTAATTGGATTGACATTTTAGACCGTTCCTGAAGGGGACAAGTGGACCCAAATCATTATGCTGTTATGCTGTGGTGGCAAATGCCGCCCACAGCATAACAGAGCCGCCACAACGTCTCATAACTAATGGGGTTTTTTTATGTTGCAGCATGTAAGTATAAATGACTCATTTGAAATATTGGTATTGAAATGGTGACCTGACATCTATAGAGTCAATAGCACCAAGTCATAAACCAATGAAACAGGAAACTATACAGTTCGGGTTCGTTTAATGGTAAATTTTAAAGTAGATTGTCACTATTATTTTGTTTTTACAATATGTTGCTTCTCTGAAAAGTCACCACTTTGCTAGTCTTTGAGAGTTTGGCAAGTATTGTTTTACCTGCCTTGACCTAGTAGATCTTACTGAGCGTAAGCCAGTGGCATACTTAGTTTTGGCTGACTTGATTTGTTAAACGAAGTGGTCGTTATAGAGCATGTTTCTACTCTTTCTGAGCAGTCTAGTATTCACACACTCATTAACGCATTTTTATGCTCTATGCTTAAGCACTAGCTAACATTCACACTTCAATGGATTCGTCAGAGAGAAACTTGGGATGAGTACCGGCTCTACCTCCTGATCGTCTTCATTGTGGATTTCAGGTGTCATTGTACACAGTATTATACTTTATATACTATATCACAGTGTCTCTCAGTTTCTCAGCTGCATTCACCTTCACCTCTGGTTTCCAAACACTAAGGTGTGAATGGCTAAAAGAAATTCAGCTTGAAACATCTTTCATCCTTTTATTTTCTTCTAACTTTTGTTTTTATTGTTAGTTGAACTGAGATAACTCAGTTCTCTGATGCTGGAATTATACATGTTCTTTGATTATTATGATTATTTTGCTCAAACTGTCCAGTTAATTATTCTAGTTTTGTAAGTTGATGTCACAGAGTGAACCATACAGGAGACACAGAGTTTCCTGTTGAGTCGACAAGCTTGTTGGCTGGAGAGAAACTCTTTCACCTACGTTATTATTATTACTGTAATTATTTTTATTATTATAATTATTCTGTGATTTTGAAGAAGCCTGAGTACTCTCATAACAGGCCAACTCCTCAGTCTTGGAATCCAAATTTAAAGCTCCAGCGGCGGTTGTAAATAGGCTCAGGTCCTCCAGCCGGCCCAGTCCGCCGCTTTGGACTCACCTAATAATTATAATAATTCAGGTTGGTGTGTTGTTCTCTCTCTCTTCACACTTTAAAGTGTTTACGGTAATAGTAGCTCTGCCAGGAGTGGACTGACTCTCTCTCTGTATTAATAAGCGCTGCAGTACTCAGCACAGCGCGTGGTAAAGCTTCGCCATGATTACAGTACGCCATCAAGAAAATTAGTTGTTTCCCACACACAGCAAAGCACAGCGAGGGGTTTGCAACATAACAAGTTGCTTTTGTTTACAACGGCTCGCTAGCTGTTTTCATTATGCCGAGACAAGCCCATAGACTCAGAGCCAGCTGCCACAAATCACACGTTCAATTATTCTGCTTTGCTTATGAGCATCCAAATATTTAGTCCACTTACCGTGAACAAAAACAGTAGTAAAGTGATTACAGCCGTGGAGGAGTCGACTTCTCCTCCGACAGGGAAACAGGAGAAGAAAGAAAGAGAGGAGTCAGGGATGAAGCAGGAGGAGGAAGAGAGAACCTGGAAGCTGCTGATTTTTCTTTTTTGGATTTATGTGAATGCGGAGGCTTCAGAGTAAAAGTGTCAAAACTACAATATACAAATCCTCCAGAAGGAACGGGACTCTCCCAGGAAGTGGAAATCATGCACACCATCAGTAAGAGGAAGGATACAGGTGGAAAAGTAAGAAACAGCAAAGTAGCAAAGAAGAAGTCTGAAAAGAAGGAACGGGTGTGAAGAAAGGAACATAAAAGAGTCACAAAAGTTACAAATGAGTGAGGATGGTTAAAAGTAGAGGAGAGACAGGAAAGTACAGAGGGGAAACAGAAAAGGGGAAGTTTAAGGACAGCAAAAGGAGTTCAGACAGTTAAGGCACATACTGAGAAAAAAACAAAGAAGGAAAGAAGAAGATGACCAAGAAGGGGGAAGAAACTTAAGGAAGCAAAGACCAAAAGTCAACACAAAATAACTACAAGAAAAAGAAGAAAAAAAGAAGGCAATGAAGGAAAATGAGCAGAAATGTGAACAAATAAAAAGAAACAGCTTTCTTCATTGAATAAGTAAGAAATGAAACAAAAAAAAATTAAGTAACAAACTAAAGTAAGAAAAAGGAAAACAAACGATTTCTTTGAGATGTGAACATCAGCTGACGGGATGAGGTGCTGGAGTCGAAGTGGTAGTTTGATGATTCTGGCAAAGGTTAGAAGTCATGACCTTTGGATCATCCCAAGGCTTTGAAGAGAAAGACGAGCTGGCTGAAGCTGAAAGATGTTCAGATCTTCAGCAGAGTTCAGACTCCCAGTAGGCCTGTGGTAGAGGATTACACACTTTGATAGAAAGACTTTAAATATGAGGTGGACTAATCCTTTAAAGGCTTTAAACTCTGTACTAAGACTTCCTCTGAATCCACTATGTGGGCCAAGCAAGGGACAGATACCAACCCAGTTTTAGATTCAATTCCCATTCATTAAGAACAAGAGTTTCCTACAATTATCAAGTCGTGTTTCCAATAAGATCTTGTTTCACCACAAGGCTCGAAAACACCATTCGTCACTGGAACTTCAGAGAAGTTTCATACGTTTCCTTAACTCAAACTTCTTCAAAGAAATTTAGAGCCTGCATTGGCTGGCCTTTGGAAAAGCACATGAAAACTGGCTTTGACACACAGTAGAAATTTAATGACTGAAAAGAAAGAATATATGTTTGTTCACTATGCAAATGTTACGGCTCAGTCATGCTAAAGATAAAATAAGACTGCATCTCCAATTTTTGCAAACACGGGACTTGACTCAGCTGATAGCAAACTGGTATAAAAGTACGGCAACTGAGCGCAAGTTAAATTACCATCTGCAGCAAACATGTCACTATTTGCTGAGGAATTCAAACTTCAACTGACTGGTCCTTATCTTCAAAGGAACCATTTCTAAGGAAATTAAATCACAAGTTCATGGTGACAATAATTATATACAGTCTCCAGTCACTGTGTGAGACTGTACCATTACGAAGAAAACTTTGTCATGTTGAGCCATCCTAAGGCTTATTAGAAGCTTTCTCCCAAATAAGGTAACAAATATATATTTCCAATAATTGGTTCTCTCAGCATGGTACTTTTCGAAACCTCTTCTACTCTGGCTGTAATCCAGATTTAAAGCTCCAGCAGTGGCAGTACGTAGACTCAGGTCGTCATAACTATATATATTTAGTCTCATTCTTTCTAACAACTTTCTTTCTAGTAGGGTGGTGTTATTATAATTCACCCTCCCAGTTTATGGATGTAGCTTGCTAATTAAAGTTGCGAGCATTAGCTGTTAGCTTAGCACTCTGTTATCTCAAAAAGCCATCCAGGGCAAACTTTTAGCATATTCCTGGTACATGGGACATGGTTAGCATATAAATACATTTATACACTTATTTAAGTGGTGATAATATGAACTTTCTTATTTGGTAGGACCCAACTGTTACTAAAGAACACAGAGAGTGTGAACATAACTTTGCACTATGCTATTATAGGACAGCTTAGTATAATTTCAAAATTATGTCTCAAGATGTGTGTTGCAATGAACTTCTCACAGTAAATCCACAAAGTCAAAAGAAAAAAAAAGAAAAAAACGTATCCAATATATTTTAACTAAACTAAAATCTTTGTTTGTTTAAGACTGAAATAACTTTTCAAGATAAGAGATAAACTGATGAGAAACAATAGAAAATTGATGTTGAAGAGCTTTGGATTTTTATACACTGAACAAAAATATAAACGCAACGCTTTTGTTTTTGCTCCCATTCCCCATGGGATGGACGTAGAGACCTAAAATTCATTCCAGATACACAATATAACCATCCCTCCCAAACAGTGGTCACAAATCAGTCCAAATGTGTGGTAGTGGGCACATCTGCTATATTGAGATAATCCATCCCACCTCACAGGTGTGCCACATCAGGATGCTGATCTGACATCATGAGTAGTGCACAGGTGTACCTCAGACTGCCCACAACAAAAGGCCACCCTGGAATGTGCAGTTTTGTCTCACAGCAAAATGCCACAGATGCCACAAGCAATGAGGGAGCGTGCAATTGGCATGCTGACAGCAGGAATGTCAACCAGATCTGTCGCCCGTGCATTGAATGTTCATTTCTCAACCATAAGCCGTCTCCACAGGCGTTTCAGAGAATATGGCAGCACATCCAACCGGCCTCACAACCGCAGACCTCGTGTAACCACACCAGCCCAGGACCTCCACATCCAGCAGGTTCACCTCCAAGATCGTCTGAGACCAGCCACCCAGACAGCTGCTGGAACAATTGGTTTGCACAACCAAACAATTTCTGCACAAACTGTCAGAAACCGTCTCAGGGACGCTCAACTGCATGCCCGTCGTCCTCATCGGGGTCTTGACCTGACTCCAGCTCGTCGCCGTAACAGACTTGTGTGGGCAAATGCTCACATTCGATGGCGTCTGGCACGTTGGAGAGGTGTGCGCTTCACGGATGAATCATGGTTCACATTGTTCAGGGCAGATGGCAGCTGAGAATGTCCCAGTTCTTGCATGGCCAGCATACTCACCGGACATGTCACCCATTGAGCATGTTCGGGATGTACTTGACCGGCGTATACGACAGCGTGTACCAGTTCCCACGAATATCCAACAACCTCGCACAGCCATTGAAGTGGAGTGGACCAACATTCCACAGGCCACAATTGACAATCTGATAGACTCCATGCGGCGATGTGTTGCACTGCATGAGGCAAATGGTGGTCACACCAGATACTGACCGGTTCTGGGTCCCCAGACCCCCAATAGCGCAAAAAACTGCACATTCCAGGGTGGCCTTTTGTTGTGGGCAGTCTGAGGTACACCTGTGCACTACTCATGGGGCAGGGATAGCTCAGTAGGTAAAGTGGTCGCCCCATGATCGGAAGGTCGGCGATTCGAATCCACTTAACGGCTACCCTGAGGTACCCCTGAGCAAGGTACCGTCCCTACACACTGCTCCCCGGGCGCCTGCTTAGTGGGCTGCCCACTGCTTCACTGAGTGAATGGGTCAAATGCAGAGAAAAACAAGTAATTTCCCCATGGGGATCAATAAAGTATCCATTATTATTATTATTATTATTACTCATGATGTCAGATCAGCATCCTGATGTGGCACACCTGTGAGGTGGGATGGATTATCTCAATATAGCAGATGTGCCCACTACCACACATTTGGACTGATTTGTGACCACTGTTTGGGAGGGATGGTTATATTGTGTATCTGGAATGAATTTTAGGTCTCTACGTCCATCCCATGGGGAATGGGAGCAGTAACAAAGGTGTTGCGTTTATATTTTTGTTCAGTGTATATAAAATGACACAATATCTTGACACTGACAGTTAGTTTATTAGATTTGTGTGATTTTATATATAAAAAATAATAATTTAAACAACTGCTGTAGAGAAAATGATTTTTTTCTTACTTGCTTAAAACATGAGAAGATAATATAAATGTGTGTTTTTGCAGGGACAATCACAAAACAAACAACAAAAATGAGAAATAGTGTTTGTAACCTCTGAAAAGGCTCACACCTCCACCCACACAAGCACACATCAGAAGACACAACAAAAACCTGTTTACCAGATTATGTTCAGAGTGAGCCACCATGATGGACCTGCAGAAAACCCCTGCACATGACTCATCCAGCCATATCCACAGATGCTGCATTCATGGGACTGACAGCATCATTTAGGAGTGAAAGCAGAAAAGGAGAAGAGGTGACAGAGAGGAAGACAAAATAATATTAAAAAGAATATATCAAAAAGTGTTTGGTGGGAGATGGAAAAGCCAAAAAGTGAAGTGAAATCCCCAGAGATGCCACACAGACAGGAGAATAGAAATCTATGAGAGGTTACTGAATTTGAGACAATTTAATTTGCAGTCTAAGACATGTTAATAATCTCGTCTGTCCTTCTGCTCCGGAGGTTAACTCACTTTAACTCACTTTATAGCCTTGAATCGTCAAACCAGCAATGAAGGTATCTCATGTGTAGCAAAGCTTAATATATCTTACTCTTATGTGTCACCGTTTTATTTGCTATTGAAAATATATCAGTGAACCAGATTGTTTTTCAAAAACAACATGTAGTCTCTCAAAATGGGAGTAAAACTGGCGTATATTTAAAGAAAAAGACCCTTTTGTTCATCTCCTGTCTGGAATTATTTTTTCAACGTTTGCTGCTTTTATTCAATGTTCTGTTATGTTTTGTGACAGGACACAAACAAATTCAGGAGAAAAAAATATTTTTGAGCACGATTATTTTTAGGAGAAGCTTTTAATTTTGACTCACATGAAGCCTTGTCACGCATAACAATTTCTGGAGAATGAGGGTGCCACACTTGTAGAAATGGTCAGTAACCACTAACCACTGAAATAAATTAAAGTTACTTTAGCCTTCCTCTCGTGTTAGCTTTCTGTTATCATCTCTTATGTTAGCGGGTCGGTTTTGACCCGTGAATTAAATCAGCTATAAAATATACTAAAAACAATAAGTTATCATCCAATTTGTTTCTCATCTCTTGGTTATCAGAATCAGAATCAGAATCAGAATACTTTATTGATCCCTGGGGGAAATTATTTTTTGTTACAGTGCTCCATTTTAAACCAACATTAAGACAAGACAGACAATACGCTAACTAAGAATAGTACAATATATACATATATATACATACATACATACATAAGTCACTTATAAATAAATATTTGGAAAAGAAACATGTGTAGTTGTAGCAGCAAACAGTGTGTTAAGTGGATGCGTTGTACAGGGAGATGGCCACAGGCAGGAATGATTTCCTGTGTCGTTCAGTGGTGCTTTTCGGTAATCTCAGTCTCTCACTGAACGAGCTCCTGTGACTGACCAACATGTCATGGAGTGGGTGGGAGGTGTTATCCAACATTGTCTTTATCTTGGACAGCATCCGCCTCTCCGACACCACCTTGAGGGAGTCCAGCTCCATCCCCACAACATTGCTGGCCTTACGGATCAGTTTACGGATCGCACTGGCCACCACAGACTCATAGAAAATCCTCAGCATTTTCTGGCAGATGTTGAAGGACCTCAGTCGCCTCAAAAAATAGAGACGACTCTGGCCCTTTCTGTAAAGTGCTGTGGTGTTTTTAGCCCAGTCCAGTTTATTGTCAATGTGTACTCCAAGGTATTTATAGTCCTCCACAATGTCAACACTGACCCCCTGGATTGAAACAGGGGTCAAGTGTTTCCTGGTCTTCCTGAAGTCCACGATCAGTTCCTTGGTCTTTGCCACGTTGAGCTGCAGATGATTCTGCTCACACCACGTGACAAAGGAGTCGACCACAGCCCGGTACTCTGTCTCATCATCCCTGCTGATGCATCCAACCACCGCAGAGTCATCAGAAAACTTCTGAAGATGGCAGGTCTCTGTGCAGTGGCTGAAGTCTGTGGTGTAGAGGGTGAAGAGGAAGGGGGAGAGGACAGTCCCCTGTGGTGCCCCTGTGTTGCTAATCACCTTGTCAGACACACACTGTGGGAGACGTACATATTGTGGTCTTCCTGTCAGGTAATCAACAATCCAGGACACCAGAGAAGCATCCACCTGCATCGCTGCTAACTTATCACCCAGGAGGGTCGGCCTGATGGTGTTGAAAGCACTGGAAAAGTCAAAAAACATGACCCTCACAGTGCTCGCCGGCTGGTCCAGATGGGTGTAGACACGATTGAGCAGGTAGATGATGGCGTCCTCTGTTCCGAGACGAGGCTGATAAGCGAACTGAAGGGGATCCAGATGTGGTCTTACTATGGGTCGCAGCTGGTCCAGGATGAGCCTTTCCAGGGTCTTCATGATGTGGGAGGTCAGTGCCACGGGCCTGTAATCCTGGGGGCCACTGGGACGAGGCGTCTTTGGTACAGGGACGAGGCATGATGTCTTCCACATCACCGGGACCCTCTGCAGACTCAGACTCAGCATAAACAGTTTATGAAAGACTCCACACAGCTGGGGGGCACAGGCCTTGAGGACAAGGGGACTCACTCCGTCTGGTCCAGCAGACTTGCCTGAGTGAAGTCTCCTCATTTGCATCTCAACCTGGTATTGAGTGAAGGTGATGGGTGGGGGAGGGGTGTCAGGAATCTCACAGGAGGCAACATGTGAAGAGAGAGGCTGGCACAGTGGTGTGGCTCTGGATTCCAGGCTGACTGCAGGTGAGGTTGTGGGGGTGGGAGCAGACACTGTGGTGTCGAATCTATTGAAAAACAGATTCAACTCGTCGGCTCTATTCTCACCTCCCTCAGCTCCCCTGCTGTTGGTTGGCCTGAATCCAGTGATGGTCTTCATGCCCCTCCACACCTCTCTCATGCTGTTCTGCTGGAGTTTCCACTCCAGCTTCCTCCTGTAATTGTCCTTAGCCTCTCTGATCTTGTCCTTTAGTAACACCTGGACCTTCCTCACCTCCTCTTTGTTGCCCCCTCTGAAAGCCCTCTTCTTGTTGTTGAGGAGGGCTTTGATGTCCTTAGTCACCCACGGCTTGTTATTTGGGTAACAATGAACAGTCTGAGCTGGAACAATGGAGTCGGTGCAGAAAGTTATGTAGTCTGTGATACACTCAGTAAGCCCATTGATGTCCTCGGCGTGAGGCTCACAGAGTGTTTCCCAGTCGGTCACCTCGAAACAGCCCTGTAGTTCCGCTATTGCCTCCTCTGACCACCTCCTAACAGTCCTGGTGGTCACAGGTTCCCTCCTCACAATTGGCACATAGCGGGGGGTGAGGTGAATCAGGTTATGATCTGACCTACCAAGTGGGGGGAGGGAGGAGGAGCTGTATGCATCCTTGACGTTAGCATACAGTAAGTCTAAAGTTTTCTCTCCCCTGGTGGGACAGTCCACATATTGTTTGAATGTTGGTAGTGTATTGTCCAGTGATACATGGTTGAAGTCACCCGAGATCACAATAAAGGCACTCGGGTGCTGAGTCTGTAGCCGAGCTATGGCAGAGTGGATAGTGTCACATGCAGCTGTGGGGTTAGCAGAGGGGGGAACATAAACAGCCACCAAGATGACGTGAGAGAATTCCCTGGGTAAATAATACGGCCTGAGTCCAACAGCACACAGTTCAGTGTCCGGGCAACAAATCCTTTCTTTGATTGTTATGTTGGCAGGGTTACACCACCGGTTGTTAACTAAAACAGCAAGCCCACCTCCTTTACGCTTACCGCTAGCGATGCTGTCCCTGTCCGCCCGAACAGTGTGGAAGCCTTCCACGGAAGCATTCTCATCGGGAATGACCTGGTGCAGCCATGATTCGGTGAAACACATCAGGCTACACTCTCGGTATTCCCTCTGACTCCGTACCAGTGCTGAGAGCTCGTCGATTTTACTTGCCAACGATCGCACATTTCCCATCACGATAGACGGCAGACACGGTTTAAACCTCCTCCTCGCTTCGAACCTCCGCTGTCTCACCGTCACCTTTTTTCTTCTCTTCTGTCCTTGACCTCTGCATCCCCGATGTGTTTTCCTCCAAATTTCAGCTGGTACTTCTGCGGGCACTTCTGCGGGCCTGGCCAGCGAGCCGGCCGGCATCAGGGCGATCAGCTGATCTCTGGAGTAAACAGTCCGTGCGTGTAGGAGATGTGCCGCGGTCCCGTTCCATGATAAAAGTAACAGTTCCACGGCCACCAGAAGAACAAAAACTCTCTCAATCCACATGATTGAGTAAGAGATAGAAAACGGAGGAAAATACAAGTCAGGAAAAAAAAGAATACGTAAGAAAAAGAGCTAAACTAAGAGAAAAGCAGGAGCGACTGTAACAGGCTGCACGCTGGTTACCTTGTTAGGCTTCCTTATCCATGAAAATGTTGGTTTTAATACTTTTGGTGTGGGCCTCTGGGTCTTTTTTTGTCACTATACCCCTCGATTTCAATTAAAAAAAAATTGTAAAATTAACCTCAAGAGAATCATATTAATAAATAAAAGGTTTCTGTGTTACCTGAGTATTACTGAGGGGTATAGGACACATCTCTTAAATAAATCTGTTTTATTGATTTTTTTCATTTTAAGATTAATAACTAAAATGACATCGATGGTGTTACGGGTCAATTTCGACCCATAGACATTTACATCAAGAAAAGACAAAAAAAGTTTGTTTTTTTTCAGCAGTAGACCTTTAATATAAACTGAAAAAAAGAAAAAGTCCTCTCCTCCTTTGTTTTGGTTATAGCTGTGGGTAATTGTGGGCTTTTTATCACTTCCCAATGATACAGCTTCACCTCAGTTTCCTTTGTGAAGTTCTTGTCCAAGGTCATATCTGGTAAAAAATAAAATAAAATAAAATATCACAGCTGATATTGTGATCCTGCAGTCCAGTGGTCATATGGAGGACCACACATTTTCATTGTTTCTTCTCAGGGGTGCCACTCGCAGCTTTGACTGTGAAAATCTGTACATTCCAGGCATAGTTGGTTTTTGCATCACAGGCTTCCCAGATTTTTCTGCCGTTTTTCCCTTGCTTACTGGGTATATATTGCCGGAAGGGGCATTTTCCTCAAAAAGTGGACAAGACATTCATCCACTGTCACTGGCCCTGGGATGAACATCAGTGGAAGAAGCTGCACCCATCTCTCCCAGACATCCCTGATGGGAGCAAGTTTGTCAGACCTCGGTCTGGTCTCTCTGTTGTCAAATCTGAGGACTCTTGAATCAAAATGATATCAAATGTGTGAAGTGACATCGTTGCCCAGAAAATGTTTCTGCCTGTCGATGCATCCCATAGACGATCAGTGGCCTCATTGCAGCATCTGTACACTCCAGCAAGAACAATGAAAGCATCCAGGTATTCCTCATCATGTCGCCATTGACTTTTTTTCCTTCAAGGTTTATCATAGTAATGATGATTCTTTCTAGTGACAATGGCATAAATATCTCAAAACATCTCTTGATGTCACTGACTTTGGTCAGAGCAAACCTTGTGATTCCAGGGGTCATTTTGATGACATTTGCAGCAGCTGCCCTGCCATGTACATCATGAGGTACTGAGCTCCAAAAGATCTTACCATTTTTGGACTTGAATCTTTCAGCAGGAGTAGCTTCAGCACCAGCGACCTCCACCTCTGATCAGATGTGTCTGTGTCTTCTGGATGATAGTCCACATTGCCTTCTTCCGTAGAAACCTGCCCATCTGAATCGCTATGCTGCTCTGTGTCCTCTCCTTCATTTTCACCAAAAATATGATCCAGAACTTAGCTCACTGTGAATCTTCTTCTCATTTTTTGTATGCTGCAAATTGTAAATGTGCACTCTGGAAGTCAAATGGCCACTCAAATAGTGAATTCACCTCACATGCCCGTGTTTATTTTGTTTTGTTTTTGTGCAGGTATACTGCAAAAAACATGCAAAATAAGAATCCCCTAAAGCTCATATGATTAGGAGAGGCGCTTGCTGTAAGTGTTTTAGCTGACAGTGCACTTATGATTTCAGTTTTGGCTTTAATTATTGCTTTATACTCATAATATTATACCTGGGTCGAAACCGACCCTAACAACACAAAGGTCATAATTTCAACTAGGGCATTTTATAATTTAGTGAAAATAATTTTTTTTATTTTATTTTGTAGAAATAGAGGTTCCTGACAAAGTCAAAAAGCCTTGATACAATAAACAAATGTATGTGATTTTTTTATGCATTTGAAATTTAAAATGGGTCGGTGCCGACCCTAACACGAGAGGAGGGTTAGATGACATTTGAAAATTACAACTCAAATAAGTGCTCAGAGACATTACAAGATGGCTGCCAAGTGGTAAGACTTGCTTCTAGTGGGACTTTCTTCCTTCTTCGCACTAATTTGCTGTGGAAACTGCAGCACCAGTTTTACAAAATTAATGAGCATTAAAAATAACACATTTATTTATTTTTTTTCTTCCACAGTAAAAAAACGAGAAAACTTGAATATCACTAACTTTGACCTTTATTTTTGAATTTTAATTTGTTGCCTGTTATATTGTTATCTAAATGATCATATATTATAATAAAATGATGTATGTAATGTTATATTGACATAAACTTAATGCTTCGTGTCTCTTGCTAGTACATTGGGGGGCACATTCTATGTGGTTTGAAATGTTTTTGATTGGTTGCTTGTTTTGCACTAGTGCCTACATATTTTATTTACTTTTATGTTTCTCGTAGCTGGCTGCCATTCAGCATTTCCACGGTTTTGCTTTTGCTGATTGGGAATGTTTTACACCTCTTTGAAGACAATACAAAGTGTTAACAGTTACATTAAACTTTGTGGAGAGCTGTGGCTTCTCTAACCCCTTTGGTCCCTTGGCATGCATCTGGTAGGCCAGTAATCCTTTCATAGCTGTCCTGTCAGGTTCTGACTATAGTCTGAGTGTCGGTTGCGCAACTTTTAGTCCCCTTTCTAAATTGTTTGGTACTCGACAAATAATAGCTATAGTTCTGGGACTTTTTAGGAAAATGCATTTTGTGTATTTATGGACAATCAGATAGTGCTGCAAGATGCTTTTAGCTTCAGGGAACTTGCAGAGCAATGTGAAGCTTTAAGTGAAAATGGTCCCCCTAAAAAGTTATGTGAGCATCTTACTGTGATGGCAGCAGCAGTCACCCGTCACCCCCTCCAATCCATCCAACCTTCCCCGTGACCCTCACCCCCCATCCTTCTTCCACCGTCTCCCTCCCACCCTTCCCCATTAGCCGCAGCTATTACAACCTCTGAGAGAGAGAGTCATTACCGCTCCCATCCATGATGATGAAGCTCTCAGCTCGAAACACCGGCAACTTGCTCAGGCTGTGCTTGATTGGCAGGATACAGGGGATGAGGAGGAGGAGGAGCCGTGGAGGTTTGGTATAGGGGGTTTGTGTGATGGGAACTCCACTTGAGATGTGAATTGGCTTTGCCACTCCAATCAGGCCGCTGGATGACAAATGAAGTGTGTCTCTTTCACTCCCTCTCTCTCTCACCCTTCTTCGTCTTCATTCTACCCCCCCCCCCCCCCCCCCCCTTCACACTTCTCCTCTCTGTCCGGGTGGAGAAAGAAAAGGGGAGTTCATGTGGGAGCGCTTGACAGCAACACAATCACATTTCTATTCAGCTCCCCCGCCTGCCTATTTTACCTTCTCGGCAGCCCGGCATGCCATGCACGCTAACACATAGTCCAGCCAGCCAATTAGAACGCGGCGCAAAGAATCTGTGAAAGACACAAAAGGTCTTTAGAGGTTTGGACAGGTGTCTCATTTGGCCGCGGGACATAGTTTAGAGGCTTTTTCTATGTCTTTGGTCGATTTTGTGGGCAGAAAGCGAGGAAGGTTATTTGTCGCGCTGTCATTTTTTCCCTCCTTTTTTTGATGCCAGGCTCGTTGTCTGTCTGTCGATCCTTGCAGCCCCCTCCATGGGAATGACGGACAAATCTAAACTGAGGAAAGAAGGGTGTGTGCGTTTAAGGGTCGGAGGTGATTTTGCTCCACGAGTTCAGCTGTGGAAAAAAACAAAAGACAAAAAAATCAAATCTGATTATTTTTCAGGATTTATGTTGGGTCACTTCAGCTTTCTTTGCCGGTGAAAACAAACTCCTCTTTCTTCTGCATACAGTAATTACAGTGGGCTTGGAAAAACAAGAGCGGAGATAATTGGTTTGTTGGTTTGTTTAGCAGGGTTATTATCCAGCAGCTCCATTATGGCTGGCAGCACAGAAATTCCTCATTAGCATACGCAAATATATACAGAGAAGATGTGGGAAGAGAGAAAAATGCCCCAGTGTTTAGTACCAAATGCTCAGTCTCTTGCACTCATTCGCAACACACACATGGAATGCACAAAAACATGCAAATAAAATCCATAAAAGAGTGGCGCTGACACTGCCTCCAGCTGTGAGGAGATGCAGGGAGGTGTCAGAGGGGGTAAAGAGGAGAGACAGAGGAGGGGTGCTGTGGCGTGAACTATTTGTTCAGCACACAACGAAGAAACTAGAGGAGAAAGAGGGAAAAAAAGAAAGACAGATGTAGCGGTAATTAGTGCAGGGCCCGGCGGCGGTTGCCAGTGGTGGAGATGACAGGAGAGTAACAGCGGAGGCTGACGGTGGCTTTCACCCTCCGCCATCATCATCTTCACCTTCATCATCATCATCAGGGCCTACACAAACCAACAATCGCTGTCAGTCTGTGTCAGAGCGGCATGTCGTCGCAGCACAATGGCTGCTGTCAGTTAGCTCGAGTTCATCTGGATCAACTCAGCTTACTTTGTTTGTTTGGAAGAAGATGAATGTGTTTGTTTGTTGTCATGTGGTTTAGTTTGTCAAAAGTTTGGTTGGTTCTTGTGTTTTTTAGTTCTCTTGAGGATTGTCACCAGACTGGTCCTATTGGGACTAGTTTAATCTGTTTCGAACTGCTTTCGATTGGTTTGGATTGGTCTGGGGTTAACCTGTTCTGGCTTGTTGTAATCTGAACATTACTGGTCTAGTTTCTTATTATCTGGCAAGTTACTGATGCAAAATAACCAACTATGGTTGAAAAGGAGTTTAAATAGTTCAATACATGCATACGTGCATTTTCTCCGTGTCCTACTTGCAGGTCCCAAGAATGAACTTGCCAGGCTTTTTTACAACCCACTACATCTGACATCACCTACTGGTTTGTGAAGCTTTATTGTCTTTGCCATTTTGATTCTGGTTGATTCTTTGATACAGATGTGTACAAAATGTTAAAACAAACACAAACAAACAAACAAAAAAAACCTGTTTGGGTACATCCCACAGGAAGATCTATCATGTCTTCTAAATAAAATATGGCCACCACCCGAGCACTTCTTGAGAAGGCTGCACCAAGTGGCCTGCTTTATGATATATATATATATATATATATATATATATATATATATATATATATATATATATATATATATATATATATATATATATAAAACAATGATGTTATTTTGAGCTAAGAGTGAAAATATGTTAAAATGTGTAAACAGTTAAAATATGTGCCTCAAAAATATTAAACCTGCACATTGAAATGCAATACTTATTCGTTGTGTATGTGACAACTGGGGTCTGCAACCCATCTAACTATCGTTAACTATATCCTGTAAGTGACAGAAAAGCCCATCCATGAGATGACAAAATTCCATTTCTTGATTACTTGTTTATGTTTGGTTTGGGTTGGTCTTGTCTAGATTTTGCCTGTCCAGTCTGGTTTGAGTTGTTTGGTCTGAACCATGCTGGTTTGTTTTAGATGGGTGATTTGATCTTGACTGTTCTGCTTGTTCAAATTAGTTGGTGTCTTGGTTGTAGAAAGTTTTGAAATGGAAGAGATCCATCTGATCAAATAATAATGGGACAGATTAAATTCTGTTCCTGCTTTAATCTGGTTTTAATTACACTGGATTATTTTGTTTGTTTGTTTTTGTGTTTGTTTGCTGGTTTTTGTTTTGTTTTTTATAATCTGGTGTGCATGGGTGTGGTAATGAGGCAAAAATCGAACCGACTATCTTTGGAACCTTGTAAGCTTGGAATAAAAATGTTGTTTTTGTTTGCATTTTCTATTTCTAGGTAATTTGTGTCATAATTAAATTGTCTGAATAATTTTGCTGGGTGAATGAACTTTGACTTTTGAAAAATAATGGAGGCCCTCTGATGGCACTGTCACCACTTACAAATGATAGAAAATTATTCAGTCCAACCCTACTCGGAGCCTTTACACCGGCTAATTTCTTCTCTCTAGGTGACTCCTAACGTGTCATGTCTTCCCCCAGGAAAGCAAAATTGAGGTATCACAAAAGAAAAAAGTAAAAGGAGAGGGAGAAAAAGCAAACTGAGCAAAGTCTCTTTCGAATAGGAAAGGTGAGCAGAGAACAACAGGGTTAAAAAATTTTTTAGCTATCAGGTATAATTAAAGACATGGAGCCAATGTCAGATGTGACAGCATGTCTCTCAAAATTAAACTGGTTTTAGCACAACTTAAAACCACAGCAGGCCCCTCTCCAAAATAATAATGCATCACAATGTGGTTTGATGTAGAGGCAGGTTATTCCAAGCAATAAATTGTATCAACAATTTCAGCTTAAAGCTTTAGAAATGTTTGCATACATGACAATAGTAAGGTTGCATTTTTTAACCAGAGGAATTGTAACATTTTTAAACGCCTTATGGTAACTGTTGTTTTTAAGAAAATGAAGAAAATAATTCGCTTTTATACAACCAGAAATTTTAGAAAATCATATATTGAAATTGTGAGGAGATCTCAAACTTTGCAAACTTATCAACATATTATGAAATGTGGTATACGAACAGTTAATTATGGGCTACCTTAATGACCTCTACAGATTGCTGTATGCTGAATTATTTATTAAAAGACATTAAAAATATGTCTCAAAAAGCAAGCAGTTTAACTCAATTCCAAAAAAGTTGTGAAGTAAACAAAAATAATGCAAATTAAAATGCTTGAACTGAGAAAACCGAATTTCCCAGAGGAACCCACCCAAGGGATTAATAAAGTTCTATCTTATCTTATCTTATCTTATCTTAAAATTAACTTTTTTTCAATTTGATAGCAGGAAAGTGTCTCAAAACAGCAACAAAAGGCTGGAAAAGTTCTAATAAGTTCTAATAATAATGTCTGTAAATCTGTCACCAACTACAATATAATATCATCAAAAAATCTGAGAATCTTAAGAAATTTTTGCTCATAAGGGACAAGGCCCCATCCACAGATGCGGGTTAAAACTCCAGCATACAAAGAAGGAGCCAAATATGAATGGAAGTCCCACCAGCACCAAGTGGAAAAGAGGACATTTTTCCTTCTTTTTGGAAACAGGGATGCCACAGCCTCCCAACTAAGAAGCAAATGTGCCTTCCAGCTTATTATTGGGTTTATGAGATTTGCGAGTCATTACATTGTGTTTTTATTTACACTTTACAGAGCATCTCTACTTTTTGAAAGATCATATGGATTACAGTCTAGGTTTACACATTTTTCCATGTGTCTCAAACTTATGTCAATAAGTTTGTCCGCACTATGTTTCATAGATGACGTTTGATCCGTTTGATCATGAGCTGTTTCTGTCTTTCTCCACACTTTGTCTTCCTCATTCTACAAAGTTCATCATCCATTTATTTGTTTGTTTGTTTTGGGGAAAATTGGGAGAATTCTTTTACACGTTTTCTGGCAATTCTGATTATACTCTTTGTGAGTACAATCAGTGGTTTGCACCTTGTTTACCCCCCCCCCCCCCCCTTCCATTAATGAAGGCCTCTGTTGCTCATAAACTTTGACAATAATTTGAATTTATTTATTTAAAAGTGACAGTGTATTTTAACATAGTTCAAATGCAAGACATGAAACTGATGTGCCGCACACAGGTTTATAGCTACTGCTAATTTTCAACAATTGTCCCTTGTTGGGCTTACAATCTAAATAGATACATTTTACAATAAAACATACATTTTCATAAAACCAAATTACATCATAAATACAATTACAATTAATAGACAATAATTTAAAATAAAATTAAAATCATTAGTTAAATTTACTACATCTTTGATTTCCCTTTAACCACACTTTGACCTTCAATGTAAAGCATCTAATGTCTGTAATCAATTTGATATCGGTTGGAAGTGTGTTCCACAAATGGCAGGCCTTTATAGAAAAAGCTGACTGACCGAATGTAGATCTGCGATATAATATCTTGCAGTTGCCGTTCACCTTACTCCTAGTAATACGATTACTATCTTGTTTCTGGATGTATCTATTGAGACGCTCTGGGGTCATCCTATTCATACATTTAAAAACTAATTTAAGAAAACACAAATGATTAAAACTCTTAAAACTAAGTAGATTATATTTCTTTAAAATGTGACAGTGATGCCACCGAACAGATTTTTTATCCATTATTTTTAAAGATTGGTTATATAAGGACACCACAGGCTGAATTGTAGATGGTGCTGCTTGGGTCCAAACTGTCATACAGTATGAAAAATGAGAGAATATCATAGAATGCATAAATAACTGAGCCGCTGAAGTGGGTATATAGTGCCAAATTAACTTAAAACAATTCAACAACTCTGGGGTTATTCCTCCTAACCCCAGAGTGGTCTTGACTTTGCTCTATGTTGCAAAGTGAAGACAACACAAGATTGTGCAATCATCAGTGGTCTTCCAGGCTTTTCAGTGTTGGGACCAGTGCATTTGTTTTTTTGTTTTTTTATAAATCTTTCAGATTGTTGATTTGGCCACTCCTAAAGTTTTTGTTGTCTCTCTGATAGGCTAGTTTTGGTTTGTCAGTCTAATGAAATCCCTCTTACATTGGCATTTCTTTGGGTCTCATATTCAGACTTCCTGTGAACAGCTACCAAATACTTGGAATGATCTTCACATCTGCATCTCCTTAATTTATCATGGAATGACAAGAAAGGAGTCTCAGCTGGCAGCTGTTTGTCCATTACAATTGTCTAAATACTTATAGACTCAACTCTAGTATTATTAGTATTGGCATTATTATTATTATTTTTTAAAAATATAGCAGTGAAGTGTGTTTTTGTTTTCAGTACAGATGATATTTTATTTATTTCATTATGCCATTAATCTTAAAATTAAAATGGAAAATTAAAGGAGACCTGGTATAATCTTTTCCATTTTCATGCCCTTATTGTTCACAGTTGCAAAAGATCACGAGTTATTTTATACTGACCCTTTATGGAGCTTCTTGGTTCTTTCTTAAGCAGTTTTGGGATCTTTCTCTGTTTCTTTAAACTAACTTTCTTCTGATTGGTTGTCCCTCGTAAACCAAAGGTTTGAGTAAGAGATGAGTGAAGTCTTTGTGGTGACAGGAAGGGCTGTTTTATTAACAATATTAGGGATATATTTATTCATGACATACAAATCCAGGAGTAGTATGAACCAGCCTTTTATATGAGCCTGGAGCCTGAATGTTTTGCTCACTGGGATTATTTGCACATACACTGACCTCGGGGTATCAAACTTTGATCAAGTTTAATATGAGCATCCATGAACAGTCTAAACATAACATAAGGTAGGAAAAGGAACAATAGCCCCCCCTTTAAAGTTTTACTGGAAACCAACAGAACTCCAATTATGAATAATTTCTGTTTCTTGTTTTTTGGCTGTTTTCTCTGTGCCATTGAAAATCAACAGTTTTTTTGGTAGGAAGTAGTTCCTGTGAAATTGGCCTCTGGTGTGTTTTGTGGATTATCCAGGTAAATGAAGTCACAGTTTGTAAAAACAAATTCTTTTTATTTATTTTTTTATGTGTTTTTTGTCAATACTGAAAAGCACACGTTAAACTCACTGCTCTGCTATCTGATATGCTGCAATGAATTCGTGAATGTCAGAAACAGATACCTTAAAAACTTTGAAAATTCCTCCAATTATATCAGAAAACAATGCAGCACTAGTTCCCAGACTGGGCACTGAAGGGGTTACAAGACAGTTTTAAAAGGTTATGAGAAGCAAGCATGTTGAGTATTTCTAATCTTCATTTCTATTATGAAATGTCCTTCAAGTCTGTAAATTCAATAAATTCATCAGAATGTATGAATAGAGATGCATTCCACAAAAAGTATATGATTTTATGTTATTTGTTATCTTACTATATTAGTTTTTATTGTGCTACATTGCCAACTTTTTAATATATTTGTATTTTATTTCCTCTCCTATTTGTTAAGATTGCTGTTTTGCTTTATCTAAAATGCATTATTATTAAAAGAACTACTAAAAATAATTATTGTAGCATAATACTAACCATGAGTGACTCACATTGAGTAATCTTTTCTACCTTAAAAAACAAAATTCAGTACAGGACTTGAGACTACAGAACAGAAACAGATTTTTTTTACTGAAGTAAAAGTTCAGAGTAACGTGAGAAAATATTTGTCATAACTTAAGTGAACTGAACTTTAATGTGGCTGGTCTTGATTTGTTTAGTTTCTTGTTGTTTAGCTCTAATAGCACAATTTAATCAGGTCGGTGTGGGAGCTGTGAGAGCCTACAAGGCCGACCAGAGGGGGAAGGAAGGGTGGAGGTTGTGGTGTAGAGGGATCGGAGGAGGGTAAAAAAAGGTAATGTGAGAAAGCTGGAGGTGACAGCTATTGTAGGAAGGTGTGAACGACAGAGAGAGAGAAGGGAAAGATGCGGGGAAGACTGAAAAGTGCTCCCTGTCCTTTGAGGAAGAAGGACCTTTTGACGAGGACCTTCACCTCCTTCTTTCTGCCACCTCCAACCCCACCACCCTTCCTCCTCTCCCCAATCCCCCCAATTAGACAAATATTAACATCAATTAAGGGCCCTCACAGGAACACAGGCTCTATATAATTACCTTAATGGGCGGACGCTTTCTCTCCATCCCTCTCTCTTTCTGTCTCTTTCTTTAGACACTCAATCTCTTAAACAAACTTAGAGGGCCTCAGTGGGAGAGGAGGGGGGAGGGCGTGTTGATGGGCAGTTGGGTAAGGTTGGGGGGATGGAGTGGAGGGGCGTCATTTCCCGTTAGCTTTTGTGGTGCTGGTCTTTCTGAAAAGGCCCCAGCTGAATTGGACCTATTGGCCAACAAACAGAGGAGCTGTTCCCACAGAGCACCAAGAGGGGACAATACAGACCCCCAACCAGGAGGAGGAGCGAACAGGAGGCAGGGGGAGACCGGCATAATTTAGGGAGGACAAGCAGGAGATGACTGAAATAGGAGACCATAAAAGAGGAGAGAAACAACAAACATGTGGAACTGGTGAAAAGTGGACAAAAGATGAGGAAACAGAAGAGAGGGAAAAGAGGAATGTAGGAAGGAAACACAGAGGGCCAAAGAGTAGGGGAGGGCGAAGAAGGAAATAAGGAGGAAAAAACACGAGGTGAAAGGTGGGAAGTGAAAAAGAAATGAGAATCAGAGGAGGTTCAATAAGGATACAAGGAAGTGAGGAAGAAACCTTAAAAGAGGCTATGAGGGAGAAGCAAAGAGACAATGAAAGAGGAAAAGAAGAGAACACAGGGAAAGGGAGGAGGGAATGAGGGACAAGGAAAAACACAAAAAAGGAGAGTAAAAAGGACAGAAAAGAAGGTGTGTAAGAGGAGACATGATTAAAGGTAAAGGATGTGAAAGGAGATCTAAATGGTGTCAGCTCGAGACTCCTATCAAATGGAGAGACCTCCACTTTCTTATTCTCATTCTCTTCCTGTCCTCATTTCAGAGCTCTCCACCTCTCATTCCTTGAATCCTTCTTCTACTCATACTCACTTTGTGTCCATTTTTATCATCTTTCATCAGTCCTCCACTTTTTCGCATTTTTAAGTAGTTTAAAATGCCTTTTTTCTTTAGTGGGATATTTCATAACTTTGTTTTGAAACTTTTTTACTCACTTCTTCCAACAGACATTAGTAAGCTGATTCCTACCAGTGAGGAACAAAAGGTGCTGGACTCCTGCCTGATGGTCACCCCATCGCTCATCATCCTCTAGAGGGTGGCAGGTGTTCAGGACTATAGTGAAGGCCTAAGGCCCTTGCTGAGTTGCTGGTTGTCAAACTGAAGATCTACAGATGCTTCCTCTGTGAGTGTTGATGGAAAGTTGTGTAAGAGACCAGTAAAATGGTTTACTTATTATTCAGACAAAAGACCCTTTCAGACACAGAGAGCTGGAGAAACTATGACTGAGTACTCATTCCTGTAATATTCCTGCACTCAGGGTGCATTCATAGTTAGGGTATTGTAATCTGAATTCTCAGCAGATCATAAAAACAGCCAGGTACACCGATGTCCGCTCACTGACTTATGATGAAATTTACATGACTCTTTTCAAGAGGTCTTTAGTCGACCAGCAGATAGTAAAATCGAGGCTTTAATTTTGCATGTTTCAATTTAAAAAATATGGTTTGGGGTTGATCCATCCATCTCTTCTAGGTCAACATTGATGATGACCCCCAACCCCACCCCAGGAAATCAACCCTACCTTTTGTAATTAATGAAAAAAGTACATTGTTTTGGATAAAATGTTGATAGTTTTTGATGTGTGTCAGTTCAAATTGTAAAAAATAAAATAAAATAAAAAGTTACATATTCTGATATATAATATTCTGAATTTTGATACAGTAACCATTAACGTCGCCTCTGACAATGGCTTAGACCTCATGGGGTTACTACTTATCCAAGTAGAAAAAAAATCAAATAGAAAGACGCCTCAAGTCAAGAACACACTAAAGGAGATAGGAATGTGGTTATTAAAGTCTGCAATCAAGAGATGTTGTTGTTAATAGAAATACAGTGGGGTTTTAGCAAGTTGAATATTAGTGGTTCCACACAAGATTAAACTTGCAAGAGAACATATAAAAGAGTCTGTTCAGTTTTTGAGGAAAAAAAAATCTTTGGATGGATGAAAGCTATATTAACTTGTACCAGAATGACAGGAAGACAAAAGTCTGAAGAATGCTAAAAAACAGATTAGACAGTGCATCACAGTGCAAAAGTTTGATGATCTCAAACCAAGAGACCCATGTTTTCATCTACTTTTAGCTGACAAAACTGCAGGAAGAGAAAACCACAAACAAGCAACAACTGAAGACAGCTGCAGTAAAGACATTCCAGTAGACTTTGACCAGAGTGTTTAACACAGTTCTCGAGAGTAGGAGAGGATGCTTGGGAAATGGTGAATCACACTGGTACAGATTTTGAAGAACATGGGTGATATGCAGAACTGACTGCAAAATCCCTTAAAGAGGTATAGCATGACGTTATGTGAAAGAGTCCTGACAGGAAACAGGATTTAGGACAATGTACTTTAAGAGTTAGTATGAATGTAAAATATCTGCATTTATATGTCACAGCTCTCTCAAATTGAGATTTTTTTCTTAATATAAAAACATTAAAAAAGGATGCTGCTGTCTTTCATTTAACAACTGGGTGCCACAGTTAACAATAAATGCACAAGTTTTCTTTCAAAATATCGTATGGGATTCTCTTGCAAGGAAAAGTAACAAATGAGCCGATGTCAGCAGATCTAATTATTCGAACTGGTCTTATGCAGCAGAAGCAGAATGATTTGAAGAGATTGATGTTCACTAATTTAGCATTTATCCTTCAAAGGTAAAAACAGGGGCATGCTGAACCAGCACTTGTTACATTTTACACTGGCAGTTAAATTCTCAGCTTTAAAATCACAAAAGAAAAGTGCAGAAGGAGGGAATTTTAAAAAGAAATGTTTTTCTATATATAGTGTAAAGTAAATTGTCAAAAGAAATTGACATTAGCCAGAGAAGTTTGGCTTTTTCTTGTCCCAATCATACCACTGTTTCTCCCCTCATCCCTTTTTGGGGAGATGTAACAACTGTAATCATTGGTTCAGTACAAAAACTCTTTTACTGTGATGAATGTCAAATTTTGCCAGATATAAATAAGGTATTGTTGCAGTCTTAAAATGTTCCAGTTTGTAAAGTGAAAAATTCCCAATGAGTTGAGCGTCACAGAGCCCACAATGCATGATTTACACACCAGGTGGAAGAAGGAAAATCATCACCTTCAACAACATTTTGGAAACTGGCATTGTATATATACTGGTACGTTATCATTATAACACATTTAATATGTGTTGCTACGTTACAAACCTTAGTTATCTTGGCTTGTAGCTACATGGCAAAATAGCTGGAATCAAAGCACGATTTTGTGCTTTAGATTTTGAAAAAACAGCTTTTGAAATGTAACATTGTGATCCTGACTGGGTGACACTGTTGCACTTCAGGCACATATCTAACTGTTACATAGTTACATAGGTAATGCAAACAGCAACTTTATTCGTTTGTTTTAGGTAAACCAGCTTTTGGAACGCGACAGTGTGATCCTGACTGGGTACCATCATTATACCTTGGATACGCAGAAGTCTTTGTGGCTGCGGTTAATGGAAAACAAAGAGAATACAAGCTTCTGCATCTGCTGCTGCACTATAACACAAATTCTTGTAATGCGATATTATTTCATATTAAATGACAAAACTATTGCTAAACTACGCAGTTTAGCGCAACTATAATATATACATGTAGTATATTATTAAAATGCTATATTTAATATCAAGTCAAAGTTTATGCATTACAAGGTTGTCCACAATGATATGAGATCGAAATAAATAATTCAAAAAGGCAGAAATATTCAATACAGTATGAAAGAGTTAATAAAATAAAGTGTTTAGAGATTTTATTGCAAAAAATGCTCGTATGTATGTATCACAGAGTCATGGCTCTGTGACTGACACATGTAAATGTGACCTTGAGCTTGTAAGACATTTGTATTCTCACCATAAATGGTTTTTAAGAAAATATCATGGAACTCAAGCATCGGTAGCTCCTAAAAATAAAGTGACCATTCTTTGTGTTTATATGGATCAGCCCTTCGTAGTAATACTAGCCTTGTTGTTTACATAGCTTTTTTTCTGTATCGTGACATTCTGTTGATCTTCTCAGGGGTCATTTGGGTGCTTTTTCAGTTAATGTGTTCTCTTCCTTATCACCTATTAGTCTATCTTTGATTTGGATTTGGTGAACAAAGACATGGCGACGACTAGCCAAAATGGATTGCGATTCCCGAACTCAGTGGACAAAAACATTTCATCCCCATTAGTTACAGTCTTTAAAAGTCAGGCAGCCCTTTATCTGGTAATTTTGTGTTTGTTCATGGTGATTTGGCACATTTTGTGTTCATTTTGTATAGCTTCCCAGTCAGTTTCTGTTTCTTTATGGTGATTTTGCACCTCTTATCGATATCCTACATTTTTTGTTCCCTCGTGGACATTTTGTACTCTTTCTGGGGACATCTTGTGTTCTAGTTTGTTTTTATTTTGCAACTCTTTCTGGTCACTTTTTCTCTTTTGAATTTTGAATCCCATTTTGTGTTGCCAATCACTTCAGATTGTGTCCCCTTGAGCTTTTGCATTTGGCCAGTACACCTGTTTAGCAATCTATCAATCTCCTCTGCAAAAACTTTAATGGGAATCTCGACTTTGACTTAATTCACACACAAGTTTTGCAAAGAAGTAAACACGTTTCGGCTTTCAGCATGTTGTCGCACTGTACTGAAATAAATGGACTTCACTAGCAGGTTGGAAGGTAACAGAAAGAAAGATTTTCAATCTAAAAAGCTTTGGATAATGGTGCAAAAATAAACACTGAGATGGTCCTTTAAAGAACAAAGCTAGCTATTGCTGCAGTGTGGCAATTCAAAACTGCAAAATGACAGTGAGAGCCCCCAGAAGACAAATAGTATGAGTGTGCAGCTGAAAACAAGGTGACATTTGTTAGAGATCGTCTGATTGACGGCAACGAGTTTATTGTTGAGCAGCCAGTTGGACACACGGCTCTCACTAAAAACTTGGCTCACACAGAGACAGCTGTATTGGAAAATGCAGCTTGTGCCAACTGTGTTAATATCTGTGTTCTCTGTGGAGTTTCATTGAAGACGTGTTTGTGTGAATTTGTGCCCTACACCCCCGTCTGTAGGTGCACTCTGAGCCTTTCTGCTCCAAACAGCATCCAAACTCGCAGGCGGCTCGCTGCTGCTGAGGTGTAACACTGAGAACCAGAATAATCACGTCAACTGTTTCTATTTATTGTAGCTGTTCAGAGTCTCCGTGTTGAAATGTGTGGTGCAGAAACAGAGCCAGCAACTCCAAAAAATCCCTTTGTAGAGATTTAGGAAAACAAGGAGTCACACAAAACCAGCCTCTATCAGCTTTCCAGCATGTCAGATTTTTTACTTCTTTTAATTTAATTTTAAAAATTTTAATACGTGAAACATTCTAAAAATTTGTTCTCAATATGAGTGAAAGCAAACACAGGCAACCTGGAAGGACTATTCTGTGGCAGACACTGCAGAACAAGGCAGTAATATACACGGCTTTATTAAACACTTAAATCATTTTAAAAAAGACTCAACAATTAGTCTCTCTCAGAGGTCAAAGTTAAATTAGCAAGCTGCTTCATAAAAGTCTTTAAAATAGTGTTCAGATAAAACACAAAATTTTGATGGGACACTGTTATTTTGAGTCTTTTCATTCAAAGTTAAGCAGGAGCCCCCCTCTTTCAATAAAAAGGAAAAATCCTTTTACTTTTTTTTAAATTGAAATGTTATTTTGGAATTCCAGATGTATTTTATTTTATCATATGTCATCATTTTATTTCCACACTCATGTTATTATTCCATATTTATGGAATTGCCTATCCCACATACAATACTTTGATCACCTTTATTTTTTTGTTTTTATTCTTTGTTTGCTTGTTTCCTTTAAACATACTATATAAATACATTTCATATTGGAATGTTTCATAGATATATGCGTGAATTTTTAAGTTTGTTCTGGCCGCTTTCTTCAACTAGTCCAACTGTCAGTGGATTGTACATTAACATTAACATAGTCCATAGATTTATTTGATTGTGTTACTGATATTACCTGAAACATAATCAAGAAATATTATTGGTAAGAAAATTAGTCAAAATCAGGTCTTGTGCACCTATTTACAATGATTAAATCATTTAGCTGTTCACTGGGCTGTGTATGCACACACTGTTGCTTAAACTATGTGTGTGATTGCTTCACACACAAAGCCAGGTTTGAATATTCTTTTTTTAACTCAAGTTATTTTTACCCCTTTCAGAACTATACACTGAAAGGACAAAAGCTCTCTCTCACACACACACACACACACACACACACACACACACACACACACACACACACACACACACACACACACACGATAAGAAGAAGAAGAAGAATTACAATAATGGTGTTTTTTCATTATTTACAGGGTTCCAACGATGGAAAGATAAAATACAACAGAAAACAAAAAGGTTCCAAAAAAATCTACATACAATAGTGACCACAGCATTATAGCTCAGTTATTTCTAAAATCACTTAATTTTTTATATTATTAATTATAATGATTAGTGGTATCTTATTAATATTAAGAGAAATTCACACTGGCATGCTGGATGTTATGCTTGCACTGTTTTCTTGGTATGTGTTTTTTTTCCCAACTACAGTCAGTTATAAATTCTGATCTTGCACCGAGAAATCAGGTCATTTTGTTCACAAAGTAAGAAGATTCAGTTCAGATTAGTTGGTCTCCACACCACCATAGTGGACTTTGACTCAAACCTTCAATGCCACTGAAGTACGCTTTAAGCTTGAACTAAAATGGTTTAACAAAAGTATTGCTTGTTTAGAAATTGTGCATTTTTTTCTATATAGGCCCACATCCGAAGGGGGCTCAAAAAGGGTCAAAATTAACTGGAATATTCACTTACAAGCAGTTTAATGACAATGTGAGGACTTTCTCCTCATTAGTCTGAGACAAATTAAGCAGATAAAAGATTTGTAGTTGATATCAAGTGTTGAACCTGGTTTTGGTTTTTCACTGTAACTCTCAATATGAGATAAAAAGAAATACAAGTGAGGTGGACCATTATTAGGAAGAAAAAACTGAACAAAAACTTTAGTGGCCAAATCGACAATCTGGTTCAAGAATAGTCTCAAGAAGACAGACTGTTAAAGTCTACAATTGAGAGGCACTTTCATTAGTGTAAAAGCAGAGAGTTTACAAAAAGGTGCAAACTGTAAGACTCAGCAACAGGAACAGATTAGACTTTCAAAATAATCTAACAGAGCTTGCACACTTTTGTCAAAATGTTTTGTGGACAGATGACACCAACATCAACTTGAACAAAAAATGAATGAAAGAAATTTTGTATTAAAAAAAAGAAACATCCAGTATAGCACATTTTATGGCATGGCATGAATGACTGCCAATGAAGCTGGTTTAGAAGTGTTTATTGATGATACGACTGTTGATAGAAGAAGTAGGACATATTATGAGGTGTATGTGGAAATGCACTCTGCTCAGATTCAGCCCGGTGCTGTAAATCTGACGAGACAGAGTTTCACACTGCAAATGGAAAAGAACCAAAGAATGCCAAAGATTTTCTGAAGGCAGAGCATCCTTTTCAGTTATTGAAACTAAAGGCACAGAGACCTACAAACAGCAACATAAAGCTGCTGCAGTAAAACAACGTTTGATTAATTCAGTGGGTTCCAGACTTCAGGCAGTCACTGATTTCAAATGCTACTTTTTACATTAAAGTAACATTTTCCTTAAAAAAAAAAAGAGCATTCTATACTTTGGCTTTCACATCATGCAATGTAACAACCCAAAGAAAAGGTGTAGATTTGCTACCTGCTACTCAACTAAAATCCCACTGGAGAAAAAAAAAAAAATAGACTAAAACTTGACTAAAACTGAAAACACGTTCACAGACTCCGATCAAATTGGTGCAATGGAATAATCTCCTTATGCATCAATTATGTTGTGTTTCTAAGGTGACTGCATCATGCTATAACAGTTGGGTGGTTTTCGAATGCATTTTCATTATGGTTGAAGAGAAAGAAATCTTTCCTACTTCCTCTCTGACACTTTAAATGCCTGAATGGTTATTATTTATGAGACAGGCGACTGCACGAATGTTAAACTCTAGTCAGCGAGGTTAGGTGAGCTTGGGTTATGCACTCGTGCAACCTGCTGATACCCACAATTCAAAAAAGCCAAATTACTCCGGTGTTACACTGTAAATCTCGGCAGCAAATTTGCGCCTTTTATTTTTCCGCCACCGAAGGTGATGATTTAAGCTGTCATGTTGCCGAGCAGTTTAACAATGGTTTTATAATAATATTTCAGAAAACTCAAAAAACATCCTGGACTGGACCTGTAAAGTGCCTCAGTGTTTGTGCCTTTTGTGTGTGGCTCAGTAAAGGTAATGATTTAATCTGACATATTTCGGAGCAGCAGAATAATAATATTTCAGCATGGTCTTTCTTAATAGTGGGGGAGAACAAAAGGCTGCAGGCCATTCATCCAGCTGATGGCTTACTTTGACACCGGCTGCTCCTGACTCGGCAGGGCTCCGTAGAAAGAATCGGAGGGTTTAGATGTGCTGGTGCACAAATGTACTGACAGGGAAATACAAGCTGGTCCAGGTGCTTGTTAAGGTCACAGGTTTGATTCTTTCGGTACAGCAGTTTGTGTTCAAGAAATGTCGAGTCTCTGTCAGCTCTTTGCCAAAGACCTGTTGTACACCTTGCAAGGTCACAACTTAAATTATTCATTCACTTGACAGAACAAATGTGTTCAGTAAATTTCTTGACATTAAACCATGGAAAATTTTGGAAAGTCTGGCATTAGAAAAATGGTTATAAAGTTTCTGAGATTATTAGGATTCATCCCTTTGGAATCCAGTCTACCCAGAAAATATGAATGAAAACAACTTACAGTGACTCTGCAATTTCATCTGCAGACTCTGTCAGCGCCAACTAATCCGAACTAGAACTGATTCAGACTGGTACCCACCAGCTGATCCACATATGAACAAGCCAGCTGGAACAAATTTCCCAAGAGGGCAACATCAGCAGCCTAAGAGTATACTCACTCTAAGCACAGTAAAAAATTAACCCTATGATGCCCTTTTTGTTGTTAACAAAAAGTTGCCAAAAATGCCAAATGTACCAAATGTGATACAAAAAATATATAATAAAAATATATCATACACAGCATGATATAGCAAAAAGAAATTTGTGGTTTTTGTTATAAGGGTTAATAAATATCTTAGTTCCAAAAAAAATCAGAATTTTCTGGCTATTTTTTGATGGGTTGGGTCTTACAGGAAAGTAGTTGTCGCTAAAGCAGAAAGGGTTTTTCACCCACTCCTGCCATGCTCCCGTGCAGTCCTCCAAAATCCCAACTGCATGTCGCCGATGATGTATGCATCTGTCTATTGCTGACATGCTGAAAACTGTGCCGGAAAAGGGGAAGAAGCAAGAGCGCAGTTCACTGGGATTGAACGAACTATGAAAAAGAATTAAAAGACAGTGTCTCCAGTGTACATTTTTAATAGTTTCAACACTCGGTTTCACTTCAGCTCTTTTTATGATCTATGAACTATGATCTGCGGCTGGCTGATGGACCGTAAAAGTGGACCAAAGACTGGTTGTATTATATACTTTGCATACTGCCACCATCGACAACTCACATTATCTTGGGGGACAAGGATTATCCATGAGCATGTTTTTTTCTGTCAGACAACAGCTGTTGGTGTGGAGGTTCTACTCGTCAATCCAATGTTTGTTCCCAGTAACTAGCCTCAAGAATGGCTCATCCCAGGCCTGTTAAGGGAGAGCCTTGCAGTTTTTGCTGTTCATGCTCCATGGTGCATGCCTTCAGTGGATCAACAATATGTGTGTTACTTAGGGCCTGATGTTGTTCATTACAGCTAACACACACTCCATGGTCATTTGCAACAGGAAAACAATCAGAAATTTTAGATATAGCTGACATGTTAATGTTTTCCAGGTTTTTAAAACTTTTACATTTTTTATTGCACTAATGAAATCCAGGAGAAGTTAAATAGATTTGTGGATTAGGCTTGAGTTTAAAAAACACAAACTGATGTACTCCTTGTGTATTTTAAATTACACAAGCAGTTGTCAGGGGCCCAACTCCAAGACTGACAGACTTGTAAACATTTAGAAGTGGGCTTGCAACACATCTAACAGAGAACGCCCACCGATGTTTAAATGGTGATCACCACAGTCATAAGATAATAAGTGACAAAAAGGCTGAACCTAAAGTTATTGTAAGCTACATTTCAAGCTACTTTTTTACAGTGAATAATTCTTAATAGCTAAAACACTTTTATTTTAGAAAGAATGAATAGAAGGAATGGAGAATAGAAGCCAAGAGAGAATAAAGGCAAATAGTAGGCAGGATAAGAAAGCTTCATGTGTTGCAACTTTCAGGTTCAATTTAAAAATTAAGAAATGGAACATTTGTTCAGCGTGATTTTCCAACTGAGGAGGAGGCAAATTATGTTTTTGTGATGAAAAGAGTATTTTGGGGTGTTTTGTGTGAATACAGTCTTTGGTGTTTTCTGTGAGAGAAGCTAATGATTTAAGCTTGACATGTCGGCGCAGCTTAATAACAGCAGAATAATAATATTTCAGCTCACTCTTTCATAATAGCGCCGGCAGCAAGAAAGAGAGCGAGAGAGCAGGCCATTCATGCGGTATGATGGGTAGTTTGACATGGGCTGCTTTTCTGCACAGCACGATGTTTTCCACTTAGAGACGATTGGCAAGCGCGCACACGCATACACACATTTGTACGACAAAGTGTTCTTCACAGGAGAGGCTAACAAATGCTAACATATGCTAACACACACACGCTCTGCAGGCCTGTCATTGTGTGCTTCAAACGGGTTGACGAGGAGCATTTAAAGCTCGCTCTCTTGACACACACCCCTCATCTGCAATGACAGCTAGCAAGCTATTATTAACACACATACACGCGCTTGCACACATACGCAGATGCACACACAGACACACACACACATAGATACACATACAGGTATGCACATCAAACTGACAGCCTGGTTATTAACCCCCAGCCCTAAATGAACCCTCACATACATCACAGCAGGACGTATATACGTGTCTTTCTCTGTGTGACAGAGGCCGCGATACCTTTCCAGCTACGGTTTAAAAACAAAGTGAAACATGGTCGACAAAATGAGCAACACTGGGCCTGACGTCGTCAATAAACAAAACAGGAAAATATGAACAAAAAGAAAAAACAAACATTCAGCTATGTAAATGTCACCGAAAGCTGGAGAGAAACTCTGGCTTCAGACAGCAACGGTATCAGGTGGCACATGAGGCCAAAATTTCGACACCAGAGGTCAGGTTTACTGTCATGTGTAACACTGTTGCTTAGCAACAATAAAGATGGAGACATCTATGTTCTCTATGTCAAAAGCTATTAAAAGAGAATTTGTAAACTTGAAATAAAGTCCTGTACAGAAATGTACGAGAAAATGCCGCAGAGGCAGACATGGCTGCTGTCCAGTCCTTGCGCAATTAATAATATTTAATATATTTGGCACTTGTTCAGTTTCCTGATTGTAGCAATGGCAAAAAATTAATAGAAAGATGGGAGAGTAGTGGGGGGTAGTCAAGCTTTTTAAGCAGTTTTTACTGCAGAAGGTATACATGGCGTTTCTATGGGCTAACAGTGGTTGATTACTGAAAAAAAAACCTGTGCCTCTGACCCTATTTGTTTATAACTGGGACTCTGAAATACATAATAGAGGCGTTGCTAACATGTCTGCCATTTAATCATCTGTTTTTAAATGTAAGTTTTGAGTTTTAAGAAAAGCAATTGTTTGCTAAAAGCTTTTTTTCCAGCTTTGTCAATAAAAATAAATCAACAAAGATTCAATTTTCTAGAAAATCTAAGACTAGAGATAATGTTTTATTATAAACACTTTCCTGCTTTGGGAATGTCTTAAATTAAACACACTTTAAGTACTAAATAGAAAGTTGTAAATAATTTGATTCTAATTTCCATAAAAATTTAGGGCATAAAATATAAATCATATAAATCATATTTAGGGGAAGAGGGGTAAAGTGAGTTCCATCCACGTCCTGTCCTCAGGTCCTTTCCTGGTGTCACTGCTGACTGACTTCGAAAAATCTACTGTGAATGGAAAAACTTGTAACTCGAGCTCTTGTCCTGGTGAATGAAAGAAGACAGATATTATTAAAAATGAACATTATGTTTGCTGTCAATACTGGCAAGATGGAGCATGTAAAGATTTAAGGGCAGTGGGCCAAGAAGTGAGCCTTGAGTAACACCACAAGAAAACAGGGACAAGTTATACTGGCTTGTGTAGTATCTTTTGATGCTGGGGAAAAAATAATAATGAAAAAAAGCATTTTCCCCAAGTAGGGAAAAACTGTCTTCTTGTTAAAAACCAGTGTGGGGAAAGTGTTTGTCAATGTCACTAATATTTTAGCTCAATGAAATTTCCAAGCAAACAAATGGTTTGAGTTGACTAACAAGCAAGCTATAAAAGCTGGCATATACCAGGTCATTTTTAGCGCATATACCACGACATGAATCATAGTATAAAAACTTCTGTTATTTTTGTTGCATACATTAGAAAATCACTGCTGAAAAATAGCATTTGGGGTTTGGCTGTCTTGCTCTTCACTTAAGAAGCCATTTGAATCAAAGCTCTTTTTTTGCACAGAGAAAGAACCTTGGATGTTTTTTTCCTTTTTACTCTGTGGTGTTTTAAGGCGCAGAAACAGCGTGACAAGTGTTTTAAAAACCCTTTCTGCTTTGACAGCCTGCCAGGCGCTCACACTGAACCCAAATATAAACTGAATTTCTTTTTTCCTGCTTCTCTCTCAGAAGTGTACACACTGTATGCTGAAAACTTAATTAACATTATTTCTTTCCTTTGCAGTCATTAGACACAATTTTTTCATTTTCCATCACTTTATTGTTAGGTGTGGTGGTTGAACACGTAGGATGGGCCACTAAATACAGCAGGGAACTGATTAGAGCTGAGTGGCCACCAGATTACTAGCTAATTGAGCGCTAATGTCTGAGAGGAAGACCGCTCCATGTTTGATTAATGAGACAGTTAGTATAATGTTGTTATTCCTACACTGGGGGTCATACACACACAGGCACACAGTACAATGACAAAGACGGTGGAAATGCACAAAGAAAGCAGACACAAACATGCAAAAACACTAAGTGCTAATCAGTGAATATACACTGAGGTGTGGTGTAAAGTGTAATTTCAAGTACTCATGTTACTACATGAATGAATAATTTTGTAGAAAAAATATACCATACATATTAGTTCTGTCTAAAACCACCACTCCTAACACGGGCAACCAATAGTTCACTCAGCAGTGAGTAGTAAATTGCAATTCTGTGCACTTACAAATAGGGGTTAAAGTGGGTCTTAGTAGGTGTAGTGATGCACTGTGTGGGGAAATGAATTAACTAGACATAATTCACATAAAATTTATGAAGTTGTGATCAGCTGACCTTTGCTTTGAAGCATTCATTTCTCTTTGTGGGTTTAGCCAACGGAATTCAACAAAATATAACCAGATGTTTTACGAGGAATATTTTCCAACCCCTAGATGCAATAAAGCTAGTATAAAAGGTTGAACGCTGAATCAGTGTCATCACTACATTTACCCTTCATGTAACTTAACATTGACGATGTATACCATTTCTGCTGTATTCCTCTATCAGACAAGTAGTGCATCATTGTAAAATTCACTACAATACTGCAAGCTAATCAATTTAGTTTGCAGTATTAAGATAAGATAAGATAACCTTTATTAGTCCCACACAAGGGAAATTTGTTGTGTCACAGCAGAAAGTGAACAGTGCAAAGTTACAGTAGCAAAAATGAAGAAAAACACTGGAATAGGATAGGATAGCAATACTATATCCAATAGAATAAAATACTATGTTGTCAGAAAAATGAGTAAAAAAGTATTTTTGAATAATACAAAATTTGAATACTTCAGTTCATTTTGCAAAGCATTTCACAGTTAAATAATTCAACAATACATTGTATTTGGATGATATATCATTAAAAACTTTAAAATGAATTTTGACAGTAAAGTTACATTCCCAATTTAGCAAATTTCACTTGCTGAGCAGTCCTTACATTTGAAAATAATCTCTCTTCTCATGTTCGCTTTCTGCTTTCGCCATCTCTTAATGTTACTAATTCTTTTTTAGTCCACGAACTTTATACTTAGTAAGCTTACACAAGTAAATGAAGGGCATTTTTCCATTTTTCTTTTCCACTGAGCTACTGTCACTGATGACAAATGTCCTGATTTCAAGTGTGAATCTACTGAAGCAAGGTGGACGCAGCAGCATTCAGAGCAAAAGCAGCGGCTCAGCAAGGTAGTGGTGGGAATAATTGAAGTTACAAGTTTACTCACTTCCAAGCAAATGAAGTCTCTCATTTTTATGGTAGTTTAATTTTAACGGAGAGAGAGAGAATACCAACCAAGGAAGTTATAAATTAATTTGCATGCCACTAAGGATCATATCCAGTCGGCCAGAATAAGTCAACTGTAAACACAGAAGTAGCTTAGGCAGCCCCCCGGCATTTTAAGTATAAAATAACTGCTTAACATTGTACAATAACAATAACTAAAGCAACTTTGTAATTCTTCAGTACCCTGCTGAATATTGTCATATAGTAAGATTGATAATAATATAATATAATCACCTGGGATGTTGGGTTTAGCTTTTCAACCAGCTGCAAAAAGTCCTGCTTTTCCACGGTGTAAATACATCAGTCTTTTCCATTCACTGTTTTTTCTTTATCTCAAATGGAGCGCAGCTAGCAAAAGTAGCTAGCATATATACCTAGCAGGTCCAGCTAGCAAGTGCTCAAGTGGTGCTCGATTGTGTAGCGGGCTCATAGTTGACTGTGTTTCTGTCTCAAGTGGTGAAGCACATTTCAGGGTGGCAGGCTGACATGTGGCTCTCTGACATACCCAGGACTGTAAATGGTAAATGGACTGATTCTTATATAGCGCTTTTCTACTCTCCCGGAGCACTCAAAGCGCTTTATACAACATGCAACATTGTCTTTTTGTTGTGTAGGAAACATAAAGGCATGGTGTTGTTATAGTAATGATATTTCGATATGATATTTTTATAGCATGTAAAAAATTGATGACAGTGTTATTGTGGATATGATCTGATAATGGTACAACCCTATTATGTGGTGATATTTTTATGAGATGCTTAAAAAGATGCATTTTTTTCAAATTTTATTTGTCAGATACACAGTTCAACATGCAGTGAAATGCTTGTTTTTTAGCTGCGGGCAGGTTACAGACATGGCAGCACCATTCTAGGGCTTGGTTTTAGCATGGGGGGGTCTAGCCAGGACCCTTGCTGGATACTAGGTGGAAATCGAACTTGCAACTTGCTCCAAAAGTGTGTACCGCTACACTATCCAGCTCTCCTTTGTAATAGACCTAGATTACAAAGTGAGTATATCCATGCCATCACAAAAAAATTACCTATTTTGACAATATTATTCATTAACCTCCCTGGTAGACTTAATTTCCCAAGGTGCTGGAGTGCTGTTCTGGATCATTCTAACCCCCCTTTCCCCATGTTTACAAATCATTGCAATTTTCAGCAATACCGAAACAAAAAAAAGTAGCTCTAAAGCTAACTTAAAAGCCAGTTGAAAATGTTTTGTGATCTACTTTTCAGTGTAAGAGAACATAATGCATGCTGAACCTGACTTCTACAGCAGGGTATAAAAGTTGTGTTAACAAGAAAAGAGCTGATTGCCACCAGCGTGACAGATATTACTCGTATTCTGATAACTCCATTCAGTGTAGACTTCAGAGCTAGCAAAGCTACTTAACCACTTAACAGCAGATTAGTGAAGTCATCTGGTAACTGAGGAGGCAAAGTGATATTTGGATTTGCACACAAAGAGCTTCAGTGTGCTCTGAGGCCTCGGATAATCCTGCTGCTGCTGCTGATCCAATGTCAGCTGCAGGAAATAAACACTGTGGGTCTTGTGGAGGAAGATGGGGCAAGCAGTATTATCAGTGATCGATTTCACAGAGCACAGAAATGGGGCCGCTCAAAAACACAGTGTTCTCCATGTTGTAATAAATAGTTTGCCTTATAATCACAAGTTTCGCAATAAAAGCCTGTCCAGTGAGAGTTTAGGTGAGGCTGTTGAAACACACAGTTAATAAATCGCCCTCATACTCTACTCCCTTTAATAGGTTACTTGAGCCAAATGAAACAAAAATAGATTTTTCCCATGGATTCCTGCTGGTGTTGAGTCATACAGAAAGTTTCTGTTAGATTTGTGAAGCTTTCTCTGAGGTTTCTGGATTATGACAGGGATCATAGAGAAAAGAAAAATTATGTTTTTGTTTTGATTTGAACCTTTAAAATAACTGTTCATCATGTGGGGAAATACTTCTTCAAGTATTTTCCCACATGAAAATGGATGCCGTGTCTGCTTATTAGAGGATAGTTTTGTTTTGACCTGGTGTTCACTGTTATTTTTGCAGCTCTGTGAGAATTGCTAACTTCACACTTTGTACCTATTATTTGTGCAGAGTACAACAGGACAACAAAAGTAAATTAAAGTTAAAAAGAAAGATATAGCTAATGAAAAGCCCTGCAGTTTTAGATCCATGACATGATTAAATGATCTCAGGGACCTACTAGGGACATATGGCTGTTCACTGATGTAAGCTGGTGCGTGGCCAAGAACTCTGAAAGTCAGAACCAGAATCTTTAAATTAACTCGGGATTCAATGCAGCAATTTGACATGAGAACACTTAGAAGATTAAGTCAGAAGCAGCTTTCTGAACACCTGCAGATTTTTCAGGGATTGTTTGTTTAGACAAATAATTTATTTCAAATAAATAACGCATGTTTATTCATTTCCCGCAAATAATTCAACACAATTCTGTGGGCTACATAAGTTAAAGAACAAAGCATCGATCTTATCCCACTAGTCTCAATCCAATACCATTGATATATGATACGACATCCATCCCCCCACCTCTAAAGGTAACTACATCAGTGGTTTACAATTTTAGACATTATAAAACATGGAGGTCTGCAGGAAAAATTTAGTCAATGGGCAAACTCTCCAAAACCAGTATCCTGTATCGTTAGGCCACCAAATGGCCAAACCTGTGCAAAAAGCCTTTGGTCTTATAGAAGTCTATAGAAAAACAACTTTCTGACTTCACCTCTATAAATCTCCAAAAGTTGATTCTGTTCATCTGGATGTAGCGTTTTGTGGGAGAAACGTTTCGTCTCTCATCCAAGTGACTTCTTCAGTCTCAGCTGACTGCAGGTTTCAATCTTATAAACAGTACATTTGCATAATGACTGAAACCAGCCCACTGAAGGAACAATGGGCTGGGAGGTCAGTTCTTTAATCTTAATTATGCAAATTCTCATGACCATTGATCAACAACCACTGACCAAAACCCACTGAACAAAGACTACTGATCAATGGCCATGAGTACCATTCACAGAGATTTGGGGAATGGCTGCAATCACAGCATTGTAAGATGGCGAAAGATGTACCCTTAGGCCTCCTCCTCGATTAGGAGATGGTCTTTCCCTTTTCATGTAAATGGCCTCCTTGACTCTGCCCTCAAACCAGCGTTCCTCCCTGTCCAGGATGTGTACATCCTCATCCTTGAGTGTCCACTGGCCTGTAGGTGTAAATAGACTGCAGAGTCCTGGCCTGACAAGGTAGTTCTTCTGTGTTGTGCCATCTGCTTCGCCAGAGGTTGTTTGGTTTCCCCGATGTATAAATCCTGGCAATCCTCCTGGCACTTAACAGCGTACACTATGTTACTCTGTTTGTGTTGGCGGACCCGATCCTTGGGGTGGACCAATTTTTGGCGCAGCATGTTTTGGGGTTTAAAAGCCACAGAGACCTGGTGTTTTGAAAAAATGCGTCTTAACTGCTCTGATACTCCTGACACATATCACTACAGGTTTTCGCTTGGGCAGCGATTGTCCTTCTCTCCTGGATCGGCTGGAGTGTTCTTTAGGTGCCTTTCCAGCTTTGACAAAAGTCCAGCTGGGATAACCACATTTACTCAGGTCCTTCTTCATGTGCTGTTCTTCTGCCTCCCTGGCCGCTGTGTCAGTGGGGATGGTGTTCGCTCTGTGTTGTAGCGTCTTAATGACACCCAGTTTGTGCTCCAGTGGATGATGAGAGTCAAACCTTAAATACTGATCCGTATGTGTAGGTTTCCGGTACACGTCAGCTTTTAGATGTCCCCCATTACTGATGGAATGAGTAATGTCGTGAGAGTTTGCATAATTAAGATTAAAGAACTGACCTCCCAGCCCATTGTTCCTTCAGTGGGCTGGTTTCAGTCATTATGCAAATGTACTGTTTATAAGATTGGGGAAACCTGCAGTCAGCTGAGACTGAAGAAGTCACTTGGATGAGTGACGAAACGTTTCTCCCACAAAACGCTACGTCCAGATGAACAGAATCAACTTTTGGAGATTTATTTTCCTGGATGATTGAGAATGTATCAAGACCTCTATAAATACTTTCTTGTTGAGTTTATGAGTCTATTAAGTCTGTTTTGTAAACCTTCATCATTTTAAATGGAGGATGAGTTATAGCATCTAACCCCCCACTAACAATGCTAACAAGTTGTCAATTAAAAGTCTTTAGCCAATGGGTAGGTGTTTTTTGCAGCCAAGATCGTGAAAGAGCAAACACTTCAAAAACCTTCAGAACTGGACTAATGAAACCAGTGGGTGAATGTGGAAGTTTTAGTGCCCTCTGCACTTTCAATGGTTTCCTGTCCCTATAGTTTCTGCCCCACTGTGGATGTGGATCCCTGAGATCTGGGCTGCTTACGGCTTACGGCTATGACATCCCTTGGGTGCTGGATCAGTGGAGTGGGATGGCTGTGAATGGGGTTGGGTTGACGTTGGGGGTGGCGGGGGCCATTTTCACCCAGGTCTCCTACCAAGTGGGATTGTGCTTCTTTTAATACACAGCACAAGCTTAGCACTCATCTGTACAGGATGTCGTTAATAATTACATAGAATACAACAAGATTCACTAGAGACATTGGAGGTGGGCTAGAATGGTATTGCATATTGCAGGTTGAGTTGCCTGGCAGTAATATTATTGGCACCCCTCACTTAGATTATTCTACAGATGTTCCCCAATCACGGAATTAGGAGACATACCTAAATAAATTGTTTATACTGTAGATTATAGAGAAAAAAATACACGGAGTATGGTTGATATAAATGTCCTGGGGGGTGGGGTTGTGCTGTTAGTATGTTTCGTTGTTCACCTCCTACTGTTTCTCTCTTCATCATGGTGGGGTTCGTCCTCTTGGGGTCTGGTCCTCTGTCATTCTCAGCGGGAGGGCCTGGACTGATGTGCTTCTCCTGGTGGCTCCATGGGAGAATGGTGTGCAGTGGTGTGTTGGGTGCCAGTAGTGCTGCATGCCCAGTACTGTGGCATCTGATTGGGCAGGGTCCATGCTGGAGGTTTGGGGCAGTGTGGCAGAAGATGAGTGGGGGTTGGTGGATCCTGCCAGTTATGTTTTTCCCTATCTCTTCTGCCTCCCCGTGCTGCACTGGCCTGCACGGTGTGTGCCTGGGGTCCTCCTGGCGGGCCCGATGCTTGTCTCCTACATTTGTCCCTCTGGAGTTGGTGTGCAGCTCACCCAGTGTGGCTTGGTCACACCGTGCCACTAGGGTGGTGCGTTGGTACCCTGTTTGTGCTGGTTGGTGTCCTTCCTAGAGTCTTTTTCCTGTCCTGTGACTCTTATGGTGCTATGGGCTCTTGTTATTGGCTGTTTGTGTTGCATGGATGGATTCACAATGAGCTCTCTGGCTTCAATTAGGCCAGGGGTGCTCAATACGTCGATCGCGATCGACCAGTCGATCGCAAAGGTAGTATTGGTAGATCGCATGGCATTAAAAAAATAGATGCCAGCCTATCATCCATCCCGTCACTTGATTGATACAGGGAAGCCAGTCAGATGACATTGGATTTTTTTCTGACGCTTAGGTCGCTGCGCATGTGCAAACAGCGGCGCGAAGTGTAGTAAAACTGACAAGCTAGTCAGCGAGTTAACTCCAATTTTTAGCTCTCGGTTTTTTCTAAACCTAAGAAAGGGTTAAAAATGAGTGAGGGAGCTGGACCAAGTAAGAAGACAAAAACGTATCACTTTCATACGGAATGGGAGGAAGACTTTTTTTTCACGATGTCATTTTCTAAGTGCGTTTGCCTCATCTGCCAGGCTGCCATCGCAATGCCAAAGAAGGGAAATGTGGAGCGGCATTTTCGAACTGTTCACGGAAAATACGACACTACATTCCCGCCGAAAAGCGAGCTAAGAAAGAAAAAGGTGAAGGAACTAAAATCCCAGTTGTCCGGACAGCAGTCATTTTTCACACAACAAACTTCAAAAGCGAAAGCCGCCACCGAAGCATCGTTCCGGGTGAGTCACATCATCGTTAAAAACAAGAAGTCTTTTCAAGATGGAGAGATGGTAAAAGAGGCATTCGTTGAAGCAGCTGACTCATTGTTCCGAGACTTTAAAAATAAGGCAGAAATAACATCTTCGATCAAAGCTCTCCAGCTGTCAAGAAGTACAGTTACACGGCGCTGTGAAGCCATGGCGGAGGATTTAACCCAGCAACTTTGGAAGGACATCGGAGATTGCCAGTGTTTCTCACTGCAGTTGGACGAATCTACGGACGTGAGTGACACAGCCCAGGTGTGCATTTTCATTCGTATGGTGTTTACTGATATCACTGCAAAAGAAGAGCTATTAACAGTCCTGCCCATGAAAGAACAGACGCGAGGAGAGGACATATTTCAGTCGTTCAAAAACTTTATCGAGAAAACCCAGCTCCCAGTGTACAAATTGGTGTCTATTACCACAGATGGAGCACCCGCAATGGTTGGCCGCTTGAATGGATTTATTGCCAAGTGCAGGCAGGACGATGCTTTCCCGGACTTCCTAAATTACCATTGCATAATCCACCAACAAGCGTTATGCGCTAAAATGCTCAACATGAAGGAGATCATGAATGTTGCAACGAAGATCGCCTGTTCTATTCGCGCCAGATCTCTTCAAAGACGGTTATTTCGTGCACATCTGGAGAAGGCTGACTGCGACCACTCTGAGTTGTTGCTACACACTGACGTGAGGTGGCTTAGTCGAGGGAAATTCCTGCAAAGATTTCGAGAGCTCTGTCCGGAGATTAAGGAGTTTTTCCGTGTAGCTGGACAAGCAGAATACATGCAACTTAATGACGGTCAGTGGCTGTTAGACTTGGCATTTTTAACCGATCTGACAAACATGTTGAATGACCTTAATATACAGCTGCAAGGAAAAGACAAAACAGTGATCAACATGATCAGCTCAGTTAATGCTTTCAAACGAAAGATGCAACATCTCTCTTTAAAGCTGCAGCGCCATGATTTGATAAACTTTCAAAACCTGGCGTCAGAGCTGGAGATGCAGGGGATGGCCTGTTTGCAACTTGACAGTGCACGCTACACAGAGCAGATTGACAATTGTCTGTCAGAGTTTGACAAACGCTTTCAAGACTTTTCTTTGCTCGAGCCAGTCGCTACCTTCATGTGCTATCCTTTTCGGGAAGATGCTGATGTCGATTCACTCGCATCAAAAATTGCAAAACTATTTCACCTGAACTCTTCTGGAGTGGAAGATGAGATTTTGACACTACAAGCCGACATTGAGCTGAAGTCCAGAGATCATGGACAGTTCTGGAACTTACTCACAGAAGTAAAGTACCCCAACATGAGGAAATGTGCTGCCTCTTTGACTGCATTATTCGGCTCCACTTATTTATGTGAGTCATCATTTTCCCACATGAACATCATTAAGTCCAAGTACCGTTCCACCATGACTGATGAACATTTGGAAGTGTGTTTGAGGCTGGCCGTCAGCAGCTACTGTCCGGACTATGCATCCCTGGCTGATTCAATTCAGTGCAAGTCATCAGAGTAAACTCAGGTAATGACAAAAAATTTACATTGTTAATTGTGTTGTGAAATATTGGATATTGCGGTTATGCATGTATATACATTGTAGATATAAAGAATCCTCAATATATTTATAAATAAGTATATGTTTTGGATTTTTGTAGTGGGTAGATCATGTTGACTTGGTCATTTTATAAGTAGCTCACATGCGGAAAAAGTGTGAGCACCCCTGAATTAGGCCTTGGTGCATGCCTTGGGGCTTTGGTGGAAGCCTCCCTGGATGTTTTCTAGTTCTAGATGCTGTTGTACATTCCGGCTCAATCTTGATCTTCACTGTGGGTCTTTGGTTCTCTGGGTTACACTGCCTGCTGTTGTTTCCTCTTTCTTCTCTCTCCCGGTTTGATTGCTTATTTGGGGGTTTTTGGATATCATTTTGGTACATTTTACCTTCTTAGATAGTATGTGGCTGTTGGCAGTTTTGGGAGAGGAATGTTGGGGAAGAACTTGTTTACATGCTCACAAGAGGAAAAAAAAAAAGAACTAGTGACAAATCAGAATAACACAAAGTGACTGGTGTCTCACCCTGTACTGGTTTCACAAATGACATTTCAGTTTAGTGCCTCTTTCACCTCCTGGATTGTGACACCTGTCAGTACTTTTCTGAATCACACACATGTGGAGACACACACAAAAAGAAACCAGTGTGTGACATCTTGTTAGCTACTATCATTTTTTCATCTTTAAGATTTATATTATATCTGTAATCATTTTAGTTGCTCAACTTAAATGCATTCACTTCACACTGGTTACAGATAATGTAGGCTAGATCTCTTTCTCCTGTCACCCACTTAATGTGAAGACATCCACCAAGCACATGTCCGCTGTTCCATCTGAGCCTCACAATTAACATTTTAGTAGGTGGACAGCCCTACATTAAATTTAATTTTAATTTAAATTAGGATTAGGGAACTTGCATCGAAAATTGTTCCAGTAGAAAACTCCAGGTTTAACAACCTCTCTATGAATTGTAGTCATTACCTATACTCTGTTCTTCCCTTGTTTCTTGTTCCCTTTGATGACCTGTCAAGGCGTGTGCTGGCTTTTGCTTTAACTATCTCTTTGCCTTTTTTTTCTAGTTTAAATATGTTTGTCAGTATTATATCCTCCAGTGAACAGACCGTTGTATTATATTTGGGAAAATGTAATTGCAAAGATATGTATGCTTTTGTATAACTGAAAACAAAAGCAAAAATTCAAAAAAATCCATATCATTAAAAGAATCAAATACTTCAGCTCAGCAGCTTTAACAGTACTTGTTAAACAGTTGTTAACAGTACTTGCTGACAACAGTAGTTGTCAACAAACAACAACCACGATCAGAGATAAAGTACTCAATCCCAGAAAAGTAATGGAACTAACATGGTAATATAACTGAAAGTAACAAGTGACTTATAGATGAATTTGGGTTTTTTGAGGGGTTTAGAGGAAGGATTCAAAGGATTATTGTACTGAGAATCTGTCTTCTCTGTGAGAAGAGAACCCTTCCTGTGCTCTCTCCACAAACTCACTTCCTCAACAATACTGCTATTCACAATGACCACTAGATGGTGCCAAAGGGAATACAAAATAAACAAATGCTCTGTTTCCAATATACAAACACTAATTAGAGTTATATTTTATAAAAGATGTCTAAGAAAATTCAGAATTAATCATATAATCACCAATTGAAGTACTTCTATGCATTAAATTTTATTATTGAGCTGGGTGTTTTTTTCTTCACTTCACGGATAATATACAAAGGACAGCATCATGTATACTTCCATACTGTATTCAGAGGTTGTTTGAGACATGTGACATTTAATTTAAAGTATTATGAGTAACAATATGAGAAAGGTAGTTGCAATACACACTAATATTTGAGCTTATATATTTTCTATTTACCTTGTGTTCTTTAAATAATGACAATAAAAATGATCATTATCAGTCTTTTTCAGCCTAGTCTGCTTACATTTTCTACACACATTTCATTGGGTTTGTTTTTATATTATGGTAATAGTTTTTACTATGACCTTATATTCAATGTTTTGATCCACAAGGCAATAAATGAAGTCAAAGATGATGTTGGCTGACAGCATTTAAGAATGTTTTAGAGATGAAATATTGTTTTTCAATTCAGTTTTTTTTATACAGCGCCAAATCACAACAGTCGCCTCAAGGCACTTTATATTGTAAGGTAGACCCTAGAATAATACATACAGAGAAAAACCCAACAATCATATGACTCTCTCTAGGAGCAAGCACTTTGGTGACAGTGGGAAGGAAAAACTCCCTTTTAACAGGAAAAAATCTCCAGCAGAATCAGGGAGGGGCAACCACCTGCTGGGACCGGTTGGGGTGAGAGAAGCAAGAGAGGATAAAATACATGTTTTTGAGCATGATAAACGTGTTGTAAAAATCTGATATAATATGATGATATTGTACAGACTTCTCAGCTTGACTGATGAAAGATCAAGATGAGCAAGCCCCGACATAAGCTAAATTCATCCATCCATCCTCATCCGCTTTATCCGGGCCGGGTCGCGGGGGCAGCAGCCTAAGCAAAGAGGCCCAGACCTCCCTCTCCCCAGCCACCTCCTCCAGCTTATCCGGGGGAACACCAAGGCGTTCCCAGGCCAGCCGAGAGATATAATCTCTCCAGCGTGTCCTGGGTCTGCCCCGGGGCCTACTCCCGGTGGGACATGCCTGGAACACCTCACCCAGGAGGCGCCCAGGGGGCATCCTTGTCAGATGCCCAAACCACCTCAGCTGGCTCCTTTCGATGTGGAGCAGCTCTACTCTGAGCCCCCTCCCGGATGGCCGAACTTCTCACCCTATCTCTAAGGGAGAGGCCAGCCACCCTTCGGAGGAAGCTCATTTCTGCCGCTTGTATCCGCGATCTCGTTCTTTCGGTCACTACCCACAGCTCGTGGCCATAGGTGAGGGTAGGGACGTAGATCGACCGGTAAATTGAGAGCTTTGCTTTTACACTCAGCTCCCTCCTCACCACGATGGACCGGTGCAGCGTCTGCATTACTGCAGCTGCAGCCCCAATCCGTCTGTCGATCTCCAGCTCCCTTCTCCCATCACTAGCGAACAAGACCCCGAGAAACTAAATTCACTAGTATGTTAATAGAAAACTGCTCTTCATTACTTTCTCTTCAAATCACATCTATTTGATGAAATAGGTTGAACAGAAACCTTTTTTATTGATAAAATCATTTCAAGTTGAGTCTTATGATGATGTGTCTGGTTGCATCACAGTTTTCATCTGTTCTAATGGATAGACATTTCAAAGTAACCTTTCGTGCACCAATTTGTCACCATCTGTTTATCCAGTCAGAGGCGCTCTTAAAGGGACAGTCAATCTAAAACTTCTTCTGCTCCTCCCACTGTGTTTGCACTCCAAAAGATCCAAACACTGACCTGGAGCTCCATCAAAATAGAAAAACAGGAAGTTCGGGATGACAGACGACAGTGAAAATATTTCCGCCTCCTCTTAGTCTTTTTTCCCTCTCTTCCTCCTTGTCTATCATTAAAGGTGTTGATGGGAGCAGACAGATAAAAAGATGGAGATGGAGAGATTCAAACACATGAACACAATCTGTCACTCTCCTAAATATACCTCCAACACTCTCCCTCACTTCTTACATTTTCAACTCTGTATCCTTCGTATTCTCATTCCTTTATGATGATTTCTCGCCGTGTTAATCTTTCTCTACTTCTTTACTCTTATTTCATCCTTCATCTCTGTTGCGCTCCACATTTTAGATTTGTTTTCCATTTTATCTTCAATTTTTTGCCCTTCCCCTTGATATTTTTATTCAACTTCTTTATTCAGCAACTACTCAAATTTACTCAACTTTTGCATTTCCTTTTTCATTTATCCTATAGCTACTCATGACTAATCAAGTGCCAGTTTCTAAAATAGTAAGGAAAAATTTATCCTTTTTTGTGTTTTCTCATCATTTTCTCATCATTTAAATAAGAAAACATAAAGCCACCGATGTGTTTACCCTTGACAGTCCAGTAAAGCCTTTAGAGGAGTCATGGATTTACATGTCAGTGGCATGTAAATGTGGGAGTCATCTACATAGCAGTGAAATTAGATGCCATGTTTTTCGTTTTTTAGTAAACTGAGCCCAATGGGAGCATAACATGTATATTGTTTATAATGTTGTGATGATCCCTCCTTTGCAGTTTGATATTTCAAACATCACAGACTGTATAATTGAGTCTTTTCATAAACCTTGAGTAAGATACCTGCATATAGCTAAAATAACAGCAAACTCTCTTTAAACATTCATCAAATCAGCAAATATAAGATATAAGAACTGTTCTTAGACAGTCTGATCATAGACAAACCTGTGAAGAGACAATGTATTTTTTGTAAATGAAATTCATTTTGTTATAAAAATATAAACAAACAACAGGATATAGGACAGAACCTTTTTTATTGAAACACACAGAGTTGACATAAATTCACAATATGTATTAAACATTTTGTTTAGCATTGACAAACCTTGATTGCTTGAAAAGAATGAACTACTTTTTGATTTGTGAGAACTTTCACCATTCGATATGATGTTTTGTACTGTCCTTTATGGTTTTGTTTCTTTTGTTTTTGTTTATCCTTGTATTTAAAGGCCAAATAAATAAAGACATTTTCAAATACTATACTGTGTATTTAAGGATTTACAGATGAAGGACAAAGAGCAGCGTTAAAAACATAAACCGAATGAAATGTTTGCAGTTAATACAGGCCCATGTGGAGCTCAAAACAAACAAACAAACAAACAAACAAACAAACAAACAAGCATGAGAAAACACATTTCAGACAGTAGGGCTAACATAATGTGTTTCAATGTTTTGTGAGCTTCAGGTCAGCTAGTTTGATTTTGCTCTTTTTGACTCCTTCTCTTTTCTACCTTTCTGCCCCTTTCATCACCCCCTCATCTCCACCTGAGCCTGACTGTCAGTCAAACATGGAGGGTGGTGGAGGAGACAGATGGAGGTGAAGGAGGAGGCCTCGGTGCTGCTGGCAATCAGTCTGTGTGATTCTATATGTGTCTATACATACTGTGCTGAATATATGTTCAGACTAAACATGGAGGGTGACTGCAGATGGAGGCGACAAGGTCACGTCAGCCAGTCTGCCTCTGCTCCATGCATCTCTAAACACTATAGAAAACACACTTACTCTCATGGACACTTACAGAAGCAGAAAGTTGAAGGATTTCTGTTTTCCTCTTCAGTATCAACATCACAAAATTTTAAATATAAACATAAATAAACAGGAAAGACATTGATTTAGAAACATGCAAAATCCATCAATTCCTCAACTTTGACTTTATTTCACATTTTACGCTAAATTTCCTTACAATTAACATATTTTGACTTTTCATTTCAGAGTTATACTAAATTTGATGTTTTACCTTTTTACTTTATTTCAGGAATTTCTAATTCATTGCTTGGAGTTTTCAGTTTCCTAATTACTATTATAGGGTTTTCACCTTGGAATATATGCTGCTGTGATTTGGCTCTATACAAATAAGATAAAATAGAATTGAATTAATTATATTCTATTAGTTTTTAAAATTTTTGTCTTTGTTATGAGGGGTTTTTTGTTTAGAGTTCTTAGTTTAATATTTGTAGCCTTTTTACTTGTTACCTTTGTAATTTGCAAACACCTTCCGTGTTTAGTATTGTTCAGATTTTTTATCCTTGGGGTTTATTAGCCTTCCTGATGTTTTTCTGTGTTTTGCCAAGGCTTGTTTGTCTCTGTTTAGGTTATTTCACAGTGATTTCTATCTGTGTCTTGTTCCTAGTTTTGTTACCCATTGTTACTTTTACCTGTTCTTTATTCCCCACATTTTTATCCTCTTGCCTTGATTTCCCTCAGTGTGACTTAAAATGAATAGCTGTTTTTATTACTCCTTTGTTGTGTAGTACTATTTTCTGTGCCTAAATGTTTCTCCATATATTTTTCTGCATTTCTGGAATTTCATTCCTTTACTGTTTGGGATTTTCGTTTGGGATGTTAAAAAGAACTGAAAAATGCCCATGAATGCTTTTTTTCAAAATCGAATGGCTAGCATGCACTATAATCTTAACTGTAAGTGTAAGTGGTTTGCCAATGACCTGTTTGGTGTTAAGAAGTCAACTATTATCAATAGAGCTGGGTATCGTCACTGATTTCTAGAATCGATTCGATCCTGATTCAATTCGATTAGAATTGGGGAAATTTTGCCTCAGACAGTCAGAAATATTATAATTCAGATCATGCATCAGTACATTTCCATATTTTTATATCTATAAAAAGAAAACTGACACTTGTGAGACTTTATCAAAGGTGTAAGCATTACAGCAGATGCTTTTGTGTCAAAGTAACTGAGGATAAAACACAGAAAAACATGAAGGCGATTTTCCTGGCCTGGGATTTTATAAAAATATTCTGCAGTTGATCAAAAACGAAAGAAAACCATTAATCAACATATGAACATTACCTGATGCTGCTGAAGGGAAGCAGAGCAAAGCTACAGAGCTTTTATTAGAGACACAGCTAAGCGTTTTGCAATTTTCCATAATTTAAAGTTTACATTTGTTCAGCATTGAACAGCAGAAATGAGGCTTTCTTTTCGGAAGTAAAAGGGAACAAACAGCGGCCGACAGCGCTGCAAGCAATGGTAGACTGATGCGTGACAAGCATGCGAATAACGCAGAAAACAGAGATTTAGACAGGAAATTGTTCTTGAAGTATAGTACTGACAGAGAGAGAGAGAGAGAGAGAGAGAGAGAGAGAGAAAGAGAGTGAGAGCTCTGCATGGAGTGTGATTTTTATCGTGGTGGAAGCAAAACAGCAAAAGTAAGAGGGAATTCATGACGATGTGTTAGGATGCCTGGGTCGTTGACCCAGGGTTTTTGAGTTTATTATTTATTATTTCTAGTTTTTGGTTTCTTTGAGTTCTGTCTTATGGTTTATGTCTCTGTCTTCTAGGGCTGAACGATATATCGCATTTGCGATAATATCGCGACATGATCAAGTGCAATTTTCTAACCGCAAAGGCTGCGATTATACTCTGGACATGTCCAAATTCATGGGCTGCATCCTCCTGAGGCCGCATTTGTAGACCGATTACGTCACAGCGACGAGCCGAAGGCTGTCCAAATTACTACCATATCCCAGAATTCATAGCGCGGCCCAGCCAAACTCCAGTTTCCAGCAATGGCGGCCGCTACTAAGTTTTAAAATTACTCATACTAATCTTTCAGGGTCACAAAATAAACTTTTAACATATTTTCAGGCGAGAAAGTAGCTGTGTAAACATCAAATATCTGCTCGGTTTATCAAGATATCCCATATTTGCAAAAGTGCTTCGACGTTTTCAGAGGCGTCTGCTACCCACCAGCTCGACAGCTAGCCGGGAGCTCGAGGGTTACTGATGCGGCCGAGAACGGCACAACTCCCGGCACATCATTTTCAGATCACCGCGGAGTTTCGCTGCTCGGGTTAAACGTAATATATAAGTCACTTAGACAACCTAAAAATGTTATTGTTGGGCTTTTTTCAGTGTTTTGTTTGTTCGTGAGTAAATCGGTTTGGCTGAGATTAAAGTTATTAGATTAGATAAAATAAAACTTTATTAATCCCCCGGGTGGGTTCCTCCTTGGTTTTCACACAGCTGACTAAACGTCAAACAGAAAACTTATTAAACAGAAGTATGAGACAGTCGAGAATTTACACCAGTGTCTGGTTATATTTTAGATAGCAAGAAGCAGACGGCCGAGTTTATTAAACTCCACCGAGACAGCGGTGACGCTAATCAGAACTAGACCGTCCAATTTCACGCCTTTAAATTTTAAAGGCGTGTTTGTGTGTGTGTTTATACAATTGCTATTATGTTTGCACTTTATGTGTAATGTTACTGACTGCAGAGATCAGTAAGATGTGTGTATTTTTTATTTATTAGTTTTATTTATTTAATATTATTTTTTAATTGAATGACTGTCTAGTAGTTCACAGATGTCGAAAAACTGAGTGTGGTAAAGCCACTGATTTTGTTTATGTATATTTCTGCAATCTGCACATTGTACTGACTTTCATTTTAATGTTTACACCAGGGTTCCTTGTCAGCACTTTATGCTCAGATGTTTGTAAGCTAAAAATAAACTATTGTGTATGTTCAAATATACTGTTGTGATTGAAGAAGTTAAATAAAAATGTCAGTCATCAATTCATGCATCACCTCATGTCATCATAACAGAGGTCTGTCTTCCAGGAAAGAACAGTTTAAAATTAATGTAATATAGTATTGGCCATACTATATGATGTATTGCTTGTCTTTGTTTAATAATACAGAAGACAAAGACCTTAAAAAATAATCGCATATCGCATCGCAATCGCAATATTGGGGCAAAAAATTGCAATTAGATTATTTTCCATAATCGTTCAGCCCTACTGTCTTCTCTAGTTGCTCTGTCTCCCCTGTCAGCTGTATCCCTTTGTCTAGTTCGCGTCTCTGTGTATCCTTAGTTGCTATATCCCCGTGTCCAGTCAGTGTCTGTGTCTGCCCTGGTCCCACGTCTCTGTTCCCTCTGTTGTAGTGCCTGCATGTGAGTCTGTGTCTTTTGTTCAGTCTGTGTTATGGGTTTCCTGTTTTACTTTGAAAGTCCATGTCTGATGTTAATGTGTCTGGTTTTGCTTCCCCTTGTCTCGTTAGGCCTGATTTGCCCCAGCTGTGTTTCCCTCCTGTTACCCATTCCCTGATTGCTCCCTCTGTGTATTTGAGCCCTGTGTTTCTTTGTGTCTGTGTTGCTATCTACCGTTTACCTATAGCTGTGTGTTCTGTCAGTCCACCGGTGTAAGTTTATTTTGATTTTTCCCCAGTTATGTTATGTTTGAGTTCAGCATTAAAGCTATTTCAGTTTACGTTTGTCTCTGGAGTCTGCACACAGCCGTCACTTAACACGATGCTTACGTGAAGCGTAGTTTGGATCTTCTTTTGCTGCTGGTTCAGTCAATATTGTTTGGAGAGAGATAAAAACCTGCAGCCTCAGAATCGAGCGCAAAAAGGCGCCGATCGTGTCCGTGCCGTCGGGTGAGAAAGGTGACATCTCACTGATTCTGATGTTTCGGCGGGTCCGCGCTTTGTGTTTACGTCTTTGTGCAGAATCCGTGTACCTGCTCTCATTTACTGTTTTAGCTGTTTGGTGGTTGAAAATGTGAGGTTTAACCTGAGATTCTGGCATTTCGGGCAAAATAAATTTATGTTAAAAAATCGATTCAAGATTTTAATGAATCGATATCACGTTATCCAAGCTAGAATCGATTTTAATCGATGAATCGATAATCAAAACCCACCCCTAATTATCAACTGCTTTTGCTGTAGGTATGCAACAATGCATCACTGACTACAAGAAATATAATTGAAGCTTAATATTGTTCCATCATTTCCTCATCACTTTACCGTTTCAGATTTAAAACTGAAAAGGGAATTTTCTTTGGCACATTCATGCAGTGAAGTTACTGAGACACTGTCAGCTCACAGGTTCAGGTGGAAGGTTTTTCCTTTACCTTGGCAAACAGAACAGTCCCTTCAGGAAAAAGCAGAGGTGGTTCTATCTGTATATTTGTGAATGTTAAGTGATGCTGACAGCTCAGAGTAAGAGCAACGGAATGTCACCCTGACACTGAACTACTTTTGATATCTTCAAGACCTTTTTACTTGCCCAGAGAGTTGAGGGAATGTAGTTCTGTATGACAGCATTCACGTTTAGCTGCAATGCACACCGGGAGCCCAGGTTTTCACACGTGAAGAACAACTGCATGCTGGAACGGTAAGAGCTTCACCACACTCTCTGATACACCTCCAGGCAAATGTGTTTCATTATATAGAGAAAAAAGCAGGGATGCTGGTATGCTGATTGCAAGTACCGTGTACCTTGGGTGATTCTAAGTCATTAATATCGAAGCAAGGGTTAAAAACAAAATTGACTAGTATGTGTGTCCTTGATTTTAAACCGATAGCTTTTAAATCAGTTGTGATGTCTCGAGAAATGTATGGTATTAAAAGCTGACATTAATAGCAAATTAGACCCATTACAGCTTACCTTTGAACTTTTAGATTATTAAATTACTTCTGTCTCTGATTTAGAGACGGAGAAAGTACTGTGGTCAAAACCAAAATCTTTGGCATCAACTCGAATCATTAAGCTTGGAGGAAGAGAAAGGCTGAGTACTGCTAGGGTTTCTCAACTAAGTAGTGAGTCACATTTTGTTTGAGGATTAAAAAGTAATTTCATTCAGTGCCATGCAAACTGTAACTTTTATGTAATGTGTTTTTTCTCAGTTTTTGGTTAATATTTTGTCTCTCTCTATTAAAATGAAACCAGAAAAATGAAGACTGAAGAGTGTCCTCACAGCATTCCTTCATAGTATGTGCACACAGTCATCAATCAAACGTGATATAATAAGGAGGTTTTTATTACTTGATTTATATCATAAAATATAAATCGCTCTGAGAGAGGTCATTGTTACATCAAGTGTAACTGAAGTTCAGTTATGTGTAACTATTACACAACATCAAACATCCATTTCTTCACGACACACATATTTGTACTTCTACTTGTACGTGGACCCAAATAAGTGCCCCTTATTCTAACTTGATTGAGTCTAAGCCTGTCAACTCAGAATCTGTTTTCTAACATTGCTTTGAAGGTCTGTCAAAAGCATCCCCACTTACAACATCTGAAGCATTGGTCCTCACATATACAGGCACACAAGGACATGCACGTGCACACACATACACACGCACACAACTAGAGTCTTATCTCTTTCTAGCCCCAGCCTCCCTGTCCTCCCTCTTTTCATCATCACCTCTTCTGCCTTTGTGAGCTGTTCTTTGAACTACAAGAGACTTATAGAGCGGATGGGGGTATATTTAATAAAAAATATTTTATGAAAAAAATGATATAGATAGGAAAAAAAAAAAAAGAATATTACTGCATTTGCTTCATATAAATTGGAAACAAATGTTACTTTGATTACTTCTAAGTTATTTGCGCTCAGTAAAAATGAAAGCGAGTGTTTAGAGCTGTGCTGAGCACATGAATTATTCGTACAAATGCTGGTTGTTTGAAACTGTGGCTTAATATACAACGTATAATATCTAAAAACTTTCTCCACCAGTGATTATGAGCACTGTCAGAAAGATTTTTTTTTTTTTTTTTTTTAATGTGTCAAATGAAGAATGAAAAAAAGATTACAGGCAATCCAGGTGAGCTCAACAAATAAAGCCTCATATTTTATTTTTTTAGAGTGTAATGTCCATTTCCTGTGGTTCTTGTCAAGAGGTGCGGTGGGTTTGTTTCTGAACCCAAATGCAGACTTGTCAAATGAAGTAAATAAACAGAAAAAAAAAAACTTTATTTTGGTGAAGCAGCAGTTCAACAGTAAACAAAGGACATAAATAAAGGAAAAGCTAATGAGCAGACACCAATACAAACAGTCAGTATGACATGACAAAGAACTGCAGGCAGGCTCAGCTTCAGGCTGGGCGTGCTCAGCAGGGCATGCAGTCTCCAGTAACTGAAACTTATGCGTACATTCAATAGGAAATCTCTGTAGTCAAACATCTATCTGCTTCCCAGGTGTTTGATGGCTAATGTATGGTGTACATCACTTCCACTTTCCCACGCTGTCAAGCTCATTGCTGTAATCACAGGTCAAGTTGAATCATTTTTGGGCCCACCAGGCCGATCAACTTCCACTCTACGTACTTCCACTGCTCATCTGTCATTCTCCCACCTCCTCCCCATCCATCTCCACCTCTCCCATGTTACTCAGGCTCCATCCAAGCCTCCATCTTCATCTGCACCACTAGTGTCTACTCTCTGGGCGGGGTCGTGCCCTAACCGCTGGAAATATGAAATGACATTTGCCCTCGGTCTGCAGCTCCATGCAAGATCTTGCCTCATGGGGTGAGGATGATCATGAGAAAGTTGGTGGATCAACCCAGGGCTATGGCTCCCCACATCATCTAGCAGATCGTTACATGGAGAAACCTTTTCAATATAAGCGCGCTCATCCACACAGGTGTACACACGGGTGTTCACAGACACAAGCTACACCGTTCTTGGTTGCTACTTTAAAGCACATTGTGCGCTGTCGGTCTTGAGTGCTGCAAAATGTTGCTCTCTTTTTTGCTTGTTTTCTCTTTTTTTTTCTCTCAACAGTTGATCCACGGGATTTTTTTTCTAAGTGCCCTTTCTCACTGTCCTCCTTCCCCTGTTTTTCTTCCCTTTCCTTTCCCTTTCTTTCTTTCTTTCTTTCCTTCCTATCCCCCAGTCATGCCTGTCCCATCTGTAGCAACTGAAAATAAAATGAAATAAATAAATAATAATAACAAAGGTCAATCAAATGGACCATGATGATCCATTTGGTAAAGTAAATACTTTGGGCATCTTTCTTGGCCTTCAGACAATAATTGTGATGGCTAAAGAACCAAACGGGACAGGCACAAAAAAAGAAGACACTGGCAAAGAGATCAGTCCTGGCTGAGGCACATCCACAGGACTTTCCGTTTTTGCAGGCCAAACCAACAACCGTGGAAGCTGGGGCTGTGGCCTGGTCGGCTTCACCTTTGGAACTGGAATGGGTGCAGGGTGCTCAGTCTACTATGTTGCTGGCTCAAACCCCAGTGTCTGGGGTTGGTTCTGGGAGTCATGGCATAGATTGAACCAGCTACAGAAGCAGACCTATTATACCTAGCACCTACCTCATCCTCAGTACAGGAGCAGACAGGGTCCTGCTTCTGGTTACCCTGGAAGCAGGCTAGGACTTGGCATCAAGCAACCAAGAACCTTAGAGCGAACATGGCCATGTGGGAAGACTGATGAAGAGCTTGGGTGCCGGGCTACTGCTGCAAACGCTGTGACAAGGCTTGAGGGGTTGGCCTGCTGCTGCAGCGATGACAAACAGCGTTGCTGAGTTGCTTTCTCTTTCAGAATGTCAAAACAGTGGGAATGGGCTCAGGTAGGTGGCTACCTGTCACTTAGACAGGTGAAGGAAAAAGGTATAGCGAAACCCAGATGAAGTAGTTACAGGAGAATGAAGAGTTGAAAGAACCTAGTTCTTTGGCCTGTGTGGAAGAAAGTCAATTTCCCTGTGGCAACAGTCTGTATCCTATCAAACACAGCTTCATGTGAGCAGGATGAATGTTTTTCAAAACAGAAAACTCAGTTGGCACTCAAAATACTTCAACTGCTCATCTGTGTGAAGAATAGCAAAGCTATTGGAATTTAGTCCAAGAGCTTGCTTCTAAAATCTTGAGTTCTTTTGAAAGAAATCAATTTCATTTTGTTCTTATGGAGCTTTTGGATCAGTTATTTTCTTTCAGCCTCACCACCGCAGTCCCATTTATGGTCTGTTCCTATTATAAATCATGCATTCTTTAACCCAATGTGTCCAAGTCTGAGCTGTGAAATGACCATCTCATCTCTCATGTTCCTTGCCAACAAAGAACTGAGGGAAGACAAAAACTATAAATACACATAAGGTAATTACGGAAATGGGAAACCTCGAGGTACACGGCTGAAACTAATTGGGAAAACAAGACAAGGGAAACAAAACTAAATACAATGCACATGAGACAAGAAACTATTGAAATAAAACAGGAAATAAGTAAACATAATGAGATCTCCCACAGAAATCGAGACTTAATGGAGACTGAGAAAACAGGAGATGGTCATGGGTCATGAAAAATGTTGAATACCCACGACCATGACATTCCCACCAGCTCTCTTCTTCCTCTTGGCTTAACCCAGTAGTGTTTTCCTTACTGCAGTTAAACCATGAAAGCCATTTTTTTCACAATCTATGCAAAAACTGATACTAAGATGTATTTGCTGCTTGAACTCTGGGTTCATATCAAATGTGATAACTAATAGTTTTTGAGACTGATAACTTTAATAAACTTCTCTGCACCAGAGGGAACCCTTTGTTTTGAGGTTTATTATTCATCAAAATCACATTCATCATAGCATTTCAAACTTTCTTGTAATGTTCTGGACTGACTGACCTCAGTGTCATTATCGAGTGGTTCTTGCCCTAACATGGATTACTGCTGCAGCCTAACAGGGCTATTTGCTGTTGATGAAAACCAGCTCAACGCAGGTTGTTCTAAAGAAGAATTTCCCATGGTTAACCTTTCACAAGGCTCACCTGTTATCTGGAAGCCTTTGCAGGTAAATACTTGAAGCTGGTTAACATATTGACAACATCATGCAAAGCTGTCATCAAGGCAAACAGTGTCTACTACAATGAATGTACAACATGTATCAATTTCTTTTTTCCTACTTCCACATGTGTAATAAATCCATGTGTGTTATTTCATACTTTTAGAGTTGTCAGTATAAAGGGGAAAAACTCTTGGGTGAGGAGGTGTGTGTCCACTTCTGTCCACTTCTATATCAATATCAAAAAGTGTAAATCATGTTTTATACAAGCACCTCAAAAGTTCTTGAGAAAATGTGTATAGCTGCTTACCAGCTGTTCCCATGTGTGTATGTTACGTTTTGAGTGTGTGTTTATTCTGAAGAACAGATTTCATCATACGCACACACACACACACACACACACACACACACACACACACACACACACACACACACACAGGTCATGTGGATGTTCATCCAAATCTTCCTTCAGCTCAGATCACTGACAAAATAAACTCTGGAAGTGTTTATTTTTCCTGACCCACCAGCTGGGAGACTGTGTGCGTTCGTGTTCATCTATCTTTGTGAGGGCAATTTTCAGTTCTAAGATGGTTTGAGGATTCAGGCTTGGTTTTGGGGTCCAGGTTTAGGTTCTGGGGCCTCAGAATATATTATGTCAACAACTGTCCTCATAAAAATGGAACTATAAATGTGTGTGGGTATGAAAGTGCTCTAATCTCTTTGATGAACTTGGCCGACCTTTAAGAATCACTTTGTCTTCATCTCCATTAGTTTATTTTTCTTTACTGTAACTTTTCTTTCATTCTTTCCATCTCTTTGTTCTCTCATTTGTTGCCATCATTTTTTTTTTCATCTTCTGCTCTTATTCTTATCTTCAGCTTCTCTTCTCTTATGTCTGTTTTTAGAATATTACCAAGATATTACAAAGTATTTTGCATAAGGAGCTAAAATCCGAATGCTGAAATAAACATCATTTACATAAGTACGTTTACTAAACACGCCACTTAAAGCTCTCTGCTTTGACTTTTCTCCAACATATATTTGTAAAGTGTTTTTTTTTACTATAAATCATGCGTGTTTGTCATAATTTGCTTCCATATTGTAATTTCTTTGCTTATTATTGCCAAGCAAAAGAAAATTAAGAACCTAACTTTTATTCCAATTAAGGGATAGTGAGAGAGAGAAAATACATTCCCACAGAGCAAGACCCATTTAATGTACATTTAAAAGAGTGGTACAAGACACAATCCTTTATGACTACTAAACATGTAAACACCTTTAAACTTGACACATTTAAAAGCACATGCACAACAAATTTAAGAATAAGCAACAGGCTACTTTAAACCACAGTTATGAACCACTTCTCATTTTTATAATTCAAAGTTCATACAGATAAGCAGCAACAGTTATAAAAATGCAAAAACAGATCCAGCAGATAAAATTACTGTTTCCATGCTTTTCAAGCTCTAGCTGGATATTTTCTAAATCTTATATCAGCCAACTGGTATCACTACCCTTTGCAGCAGAAAGTTTTATCCTTATTAGTAGCATAGCAGTGAACTCAAAAACATCAAAATTTATACATTTTTGATGTTTTAGATATTCCTAAATGATGCTTTGAGTTCTTTCAGGATGCTGTGTTGTCATAAAGGTTATCTTTTACTGCTTGTGCCTCTTCCTCCAATTCCAATCAATACGGCTGACCATCAAACTGAAATTAACTGAACACATCCTGCAACTGATTGACTATTTTTTGATTATTTTTGTATTCCTAGGCTATTTAATAGTAGAATGGGAGGCAAAGCCTTCAGCTTTCAGGCCCTTTTCTGTGGAACCAGCTCTCAGTTTGGATTTAGGAGAGAGACACTATCTCTGCTTTCAAGATTAGGGTTAAAACTTTACTTTTTGATAAAACATAATTCAGTAGGAAAAAACACCAGATGAACAGAATCGACTTTTTTGTAGGATACCTGTAGGATGGTGTATGCATCAAGACATGCCTTGGTTATGCTGCAATAAGCGTAGGCTGTTGGGGGCTTTCCATGATGCACTGCGTGTTTCTTCTTCACTTACATTTTATTCACTCACCATGTGTTTATACAACACTCACAGTGTGTTTTTTGTCCACATTACTGATCCTCCCTGAGCCTGGTTGTCCCAGAGATTTCTTACTGATAAAAGGAAATGTTTTCTTCCCACTATGACCAAGTGCTGGCTCATAGAGGGTTGTCTGATTGTTGGGCTTTTCTCTGTATTATTTTAGGATATTTACCTCACTATATAAAGCCCCTTGAGGGAAGTAGTGTTGTGATTTGGTGCTACACAAATAAATGGTAATTAAATTGAATTGAATTTGACTTGTTGATTTTTTATGTATTAGGTCTGCCTTCCTGATGTCATCCTGTTTTTTGTCAAGTGATGTATGATGTAGATGAATGCCTGTGATTTGGAGCTATATAAATAAAACTGAGTTGAACTGAACTGAGACTAAAACTACTGTGGTTGCTGCTTATTTAGTCCAGTTTGTTCATGAAATAAAGATTTTCAACAAACATTTTTCATCAGTATGTAGCATATACTAGTTGACAAACACTAAACACGTGTGCACGTACACACACGCGGATACACACACACTCAAACTCACACCATTAACTACAACTCTGGGGTAAATGACGCCAAATCCAAAGTTCTCACTTCTCATGCAGGACAAGCTGGGATCACAGTGTGTGTGTGTGACTATGTATGCTCTTATCACCTCTGCCTCATACACACTGCACCTCAGGGCTGACACACACACACACAAACACACACATATATACACTGTGAGAGCACAGATGGCCTCACATTCATGTCTCCTGCCAAACAGATGGACCTGGCTGGATTCATTCAACGACGGATACGCACAAACACACACGAGCATGTACACACTGATTTATTTCTGTTGGCGCACACACAGGGAGAAAACTCCTTATTATCCATAGTGTGTGGAGGATTTCACAGACACACACATACACACATTTGCGCTTACGTACAACACAGTGCTTCACACACACAGTGGCTGATGTCCAATGCTCGTTGCCCTCAGTCTGTCCTAAAACACACACACACACACATACTGATGGTGGCTGGTGTCCAATCACAGTGCCCTCAGTGTGTCTCTGTGAGTCGGAGATGTGAAGTCTAATTAACAGAACAGCATCAATATTGATGAGGGCCATTTTATTCCATCTATTCCCAGTCCTGCTATTAAATTCACTTAAGTTTCACTTCCTGTTCATAAACACCATGCAGCACATCAACAGGGTCAAAGGTCAACATTGTGGCGGCCACTGTACAAGTCTTCTATGATTTCAGACAGCTTTACTCAGGCAGAAATATGGGGGCAGAGTTCTGATGAACGGGCTGGGTTTAAATTATAATGTGGAGTGTGCTCGTGGTGTACTGTAAAGTGATTTAGGGACTTCCAGTTTGGTGGATGGAGGTGGATGTGAACATCTCACAAGTCAGAGCAAGGAATGGCTTGCTCAGCATCTCATCTAAGGTGACAGTGCATGGAGTCACAACCATAGTTCATACACTGATTGTGTTTCAATTGTTTTCAACAACGTTTTTGCAATTTCTTTATTTCCACTTTCTTGTGCATTTTTTTGCTGTACAAGGTGACAGAATTTACTTTTACGAAAGATGCTTTTTATTTTGTATATGTTCATTTGTGTTTTCTTTTTTCTTTTGAAACATACGTTATGAAAGTTATAGCACGGTAAAAAAAAACTGTTAAGGGCATGACAGATGTTTAATTTTATAACATAAACACTGTTATGACTATTTGTTAAATAGCTGAATATGAAAAAACTGAGCCTATTATATAATGCTACACTTTCTTTCTAACTGACGAGGCACCTCTTTCTCTTTCTCTTGACAAACTATATTGCAATATTTAGAAACCCATATTCCTCTTGGCACATCAAATTAAGCAATCAACAGCTAACACGATTTCTGAAATCTGTAAAACCTCTGGAGAAAAAACGTCCAGTCCGAAAACCATTAATGACCAGTTTAAAATGTTCATTTCCAGTCTTTACACTTCAGATCTGGTTGATGAAAAAAAGTTGCTGAAATGCTTGATAGATTACCGATTCCACAAATATCTGTAAATGACAGAATAGAAATTGATAGAGAGATAACCATTAGTGAAATTGTTGAAGCAATTAAATCAATGCAAAGTAACAAGGCACTTGGACCTGATGGTTTCCCTATTGAATTATATAAAATATTTATAGGCAAACTAGCACCAATACTCAAAGTTGTATACCAGGAAATATTCTTTCAAGAGAAATTACCAGATACTATGAAACAAGCCATAATTTCTGTGCTGTACAAAAAGGGTAAGGATCCCTCACAATGCAGCTCCTACAGACCGGTGAGCCTCTTAAATTGTGATTACAAAATTCTCACAAAAATCTTAGCTAATAGAATCGATCTTATACTGCCAAAAATTATTAATCCTGATCAAAACCGGCTTTATACCAGGGCGACAGTCATTTTATAATATGCGCCGCCTATTTAATATTTTATATGTATCAGAACCAAAAGAAAAGTCAGAAATAATAATTTCTCTTCATGCAGAAAAGGCCTTCGACCGTATAGAATGGTGTTGGTGGTTCTTTATGTCCGGGGATGGGTGCCTAGGTACACACCGGCTCACTCCTTGGTGGCTGCTTGTCGGGGCCTGGAGCCTGGGGCTCGCTCGGGCCACTTTGGGGGTGGGGTGCCCTCGGCCCGGGGCTCGGTCACTCTGGCACAGCTGGCTGCCGGCGGAGCTCACGGACACGTCACTGCAACCTCCCCTGGCTTCTGCTCCGCGGCTGCTGAGTGACTCCTCATCTGGGGCTCTCCTCAGCTCTTTCTGGGACAGTGGCGCGGCTGCCCCTCTGTTGGTCTTCCTTGGTCTGGGGGCCTCTGGATGTCTGGAGCCTGGATCTCCTCCATACCTGCTTCATGCCCTGGAGGACGGGGCTGTGGCTCCCCCCACACCCTCTAGCAGATCATTACATGAAGGAACCTTTTAAATACAACCGCGCTCATGCTCACAGGTGTACACACGGGGACTCACACACACAAACTACACCCTTTTTGGCTCCTACCTCAAAGCACACTGTGCGCTGTCGATCTTACGTGCTGCACAATAATGTTTAATATTTAGTATTTACAGTTATATTCACATATATCATCGTGATGTTGTTTATTGTATTGCTCTCGTTTTCTTCTGCTTGTTTTCTTTTTTTCTTTCTCAACAGGTGATCCAGGTGATTGATATATGTATTTTTTTTGTCTGCTTATTTAGTTGTTTTTTTTGGTTTTTTTGCCCTTTATCCCCGTCCCTCTTCTCCGCTGTTTTTTTTTTTTTTTTTTCCCCCTCTTCCTTTCTCCCTTTTCTTTTCCTCATTCAAGTCTGTCCCGTATCTAGCAAGTGAAAATAAATAAAATAAACAATAAAAGGTATATCAAATAGACCATTACGGCAAGGCTGGGATGGTCGATTTGGTAAAGTAAATCCGTTGGGCATCTTTCTTCGCCTTTAGACAACAATTCTGACGGCAAAAGAACCAAACGGGACAGGCAAAAAAAAAAAAAAAGACTTTTTGAAGTATCATATTTAGAGACAGAATAATGACACACACAGACATACACGCTACCAAAAACATAACCTCCTCAGTGGAGGTAATAATTATCATTCTTATTATTGCTTGGCACTTGTTGTGCACTTGTTTGTCCATTAGGAAAAAGTATCAGTGATGAAATGCCTGCAACACATGCACTTTATATAATCAATCAAAGGAGTTTCTGACATCACCCGCTGTTTTTGAATAACAAATTTTGGAGCCTCAACATTGACATTTTGGCTGCTGACATTTTGCAATTAGTTTTTTTTTTTGTTTGTTTGTTTTTTTGTGATGGGTTGTTGGAAATATATCACTGTGAATATTATAATGACTCTGAGAGGCCAAGCAGACTGCAACTGAAGAAAACACCAGCAAATAGAAAAGCGTTGCAAAAGCACACAAAACACAGCTGAAAATGCAGTTTTTTTTTTTTGTTTTATGCTTGTCACGGCCTCTGGCCTCAGGTGGCCCCGCCTTGCTCTGGGGAAATCAAAGTGTTCCAGGACTCACGTGTGATTGCTTGGTCAGGGACCTATGCCCGCCCAACTTCATGCAGATCAGAGTGTGCCAGTCCACACACACCATTGGCTGCTGCAGGAGCCTTGAACACAACGGACCAATGACGCGCCTGCCTGCATTTACTGGGAAGCATAAAAGGCTGAGGAGTCGTCATTCATGGGGGACTTGTTGATGCGAACAGACTGTGAAGACCAGGGGTGTCCAAACTTTTTTTCACTGAGGACCACATACATAAAAATATAGGAGGGGCTGGGCCACTTACTAGAAATTAGGTATATAACCTTAACTTTAGTGTATTAAAGTTAGAAAAATCACTTAAAAGTGGTCAAATATGTTATATTGTTGAATATAATTAAAGACAAAATGCCTTCATCACAGCTTTCCATAAATGGATCTTTATTGATTTATTCAGAAAAAGCTTTGGTAGCTCATTCTCAGAACAGCAGCCTCAGATTTCTTCTTCGACAGAAGATTTACAGCACAGAGAAAAAACAATAAAGGGGAAAATGGGACGGGTACATTTCGAGTTTGTTATTTAAGTTATTAGGCTTAGCAAAGCATCTATTAACGTTCGTTTGAAACTGTTATCAACATTAACAGACTGAACTGGACTTAATAACAGGAGTGCATATAATTTTAGTAAATTATTCTGGTGAGTATCAGCTGCGCTGGGTATGTAAATCGGGTCATCCAGCTGCGGTGCTGATTACCACTCGGGCCAAAAATCCGGACAAATGTCACTTGATCAAGGAGCAGATCTGCATCAGATGAGATCAGCTGACTTTGCGTGTGCTGTGCACAGCGGTGTGTACTCTGTGTGTTAACAAGAAAAACGCATATAAGAAAGTGGTGCGCAAAAGCGCGGTAGTGAGAGAATTGATGCGCATTATTAATATTTGAAGCATGTGTACCTGCACATTAACACATGGGTACTGTGGAATATATTTTTTACTCACCTAAAACGCTCGTGTTCTCGTCCACTCCCCGCAAAAAAATTAGCAGCTGTGCGGTGTCTGTGGCATCCGTGCTCTCATCGCATGCGATGGAGTAAAAATCAAAAGCACAGCTTTATCAGACAGTTGCAGTTTAATGTTGGCTGACGAGTTTTCAATGCGTCGCACAACTGTTTTTCTGGACATGCTGACGTTGTTGAAGTCCTGCACCTTTTCCGGGCACATTATTTCGGTGACTTTTAACGAGGTGGTGATTTATGAGGTCTCCATCTGAAAAAAGGCTTGCCATGTCTTGCGATGAGTTGGGCGACCTCACAGCTGGCTATTGTAGCCTTTTCCTGGACCTTTTGAGCATGAAAAAATATTGTTGCTCACCCCGCAGGAGAGCTAGCCTTTGCTTTAATTTCTGCTCTCGCTCAGCACCAGTGTAGGATGCATAGGCCTGATGTTTGGTTTCATAATGACGTTGTACATTATATTCTTTCATAACTGCCGCAGTTTCAGTGCAGATCAAACAGATACACTTCTCCTTGAATTCTTGTGTCTGAAATTTTCTGCACTCACTTTCTACCTTTCGCTTCTTTGGTTCTGCCATGTTTAGTAACTTGGGGGTAAATTTCTTCTGTGATTGTCCTTTTTGGTGGAGCAACTGCCTTGATCAACAGCAGCTCCCCTGCTGTTAAAACTAAGAAGTGCAATACACTCAAGCAAAAGTTGAAGTGCGGGCCATATTCTATTCTATTTATAAAATTACTTGCGGGCCAATTAAAGATGGGCCGGAGTTTGGACACCCCTGGTGTAGACTGTCCCTCCTGCCTTTGCACTGCTGCCTTTGAGCCTTTGTTTTTGAGTAGCTGCCTGTGAGATGTTTAGATGATTAGTGTTCTACTGGTGTTATTAGTGTTATTTGAATATATGAGTTGTTCATTATGTTTGTTTAAATCACCCTATTGCCTAGTGAATTGTTTCACTAACGGTTTTCAGTTGTGTTAATAAACCTTATGTTTTTCTTTTTATCGAACCCTCCTGTCTCTGGGCTCATTTATGTTACATCCCCTGTCGCCTAGCAGAGCCGGGTCGTAACAACGCTTTTGCTCTTTTTGTTTTTCTACTGATAGTGTTTTCTTAAGTTGCAGTCCACTTGATCTCTCAGGGCCACCACAGAATATAATTAGAAGTCAAGTTGGAGTTCTAAGTCATTAACTAACTATCAAGATTGGTTCAGAATGTAATCAAGCATAAATAGCGTGCACAGACATACACATTGCCAAAAGCTGAGCTGTTGGGAAGACAGACTACCCATAGTAATTTCGATATCAGAGGTTTATTGATTTGGGAAAGGGCAAATCCTATTTCAGTTTTCTGAAAGTGGAGTAGCTAGCCTTTGACATGAAATTTTAAATTGAATTTGTTTATGACCAGAACATCAGCCTCCCAGTTAAACAATGTCCTGGGACTGTCCAGGACGCATATCAGGGACAATGGGAATGTCCTTCATATACTTCTCTGACATTGTATGGAATGCTGGAACAATATGTGAAAAAGGGGATCAACTTGACCCAAGGAGACCTTACTATCAATAGAACAATACATCAAGCTTTGTTTTTTCAAGAGGAGAAAAGCACCTTAATTACAGGTTCTGAATTTGAGCAATTACAGGAATCTCAAATCAGCAAAAGCAACATAAAGGGAACGAGCCCAGGGTGCTCACTTCTCCGAAAAGGAAAATAAGGCTGGATGATGGGTAAAGACCCCATACTAAAGTCAGGTGATGAGCAGCAATAACATAGGGATGTTGATAAAGAGCCAGCTATCAGGTTCAGCATGTTCATGTTCAGCATTTATGGACCTGCTTGAAGATCGAGGAAGATTTGCACCGAACAAACTTATGGAGTCCATCAAGTACTTAATCAGAAGTACAAATGCTAACACATAACAACTCTAAACTATTTTCATCTGAATTTTTGGTGCATATACGATTAAAAAAAAAATACCAACCCAAGTAAAACAACATCATTATTTAATTATAAAGCAAATCCTGTAGAAGTGAAAACAAATGTGTGCGTGTGCATGCGTGCATGCGTGCATGCGTGCGTGTATCTCTGTTACCAGCCACAACTAATTTGTTTAAAAGCAAAAAAGCAAATGTTGCTAATTCCTCATGGTTCTCCATTACCTCAGATATGTCTCCTGAGACAAGCAACAATGATGGACGGATGGCAAGTGTGTGTGTGTGTGTGTAGTGGTGATGGATTATGGGAAACCCTCTGGATGGTATCAAACCAAAGACTCAACAACAGCTCAACACCTCAACAGTCCAAACAGCACAAACCCTGAGCTATGATTTGCTGTGAGCATGTGTAGAGGCTTTCAGTTAGTTTGTCTTAGCTTTCATGCCCAGACAAGTGCCTCCTAACTACGTTCTGTTTTAGGCAACACCCCAAGTCAAAATCAATGGCTTTGTTTTCTTTGCTTTAGTTCTGAGTAGGACTTTGATACCAAAGCGATTAACCATGACCATATTTTTTTTTACCAGTAAATATATAATCAATCTAAGATGCAGCTGGTTCTGAAAACTGCTATTATTTTTCATTTACTTTTATTTATTTATTTTTTTACTTTCCAGTAATTGACTGTACTCTAATGCACACTATGATCTCCGGGCCCTCATGCAGCAAAAACAGGCATGAATCTGTCACGTCATGGAAATCTCTGCATGGGCTCAGTAACAGTTCCAGAAATCAGAAGATTTTCTTTAGTAAAAAAAATCACATGACTTTAAGCCTGTTTTCATTTACATTTGACCTGTTGCTGCAGAAATAAAGGAAACTGTTACCAGTCTGGCAACACCGCTAACGACATTATTTGTTTAATTATTCCATCATTCAACTGAAATATGGTGACCAAGGAATAAACATTCTGCTACTTTCTTTTAGATTAAATAAAGTAGTAGGTCAATGAAGAGCTGGCAAGATTGCCAGAAAGAACAGAAGACTTTAACTTAACTGTGCCTGATGGTTAAGTGTTTTTTTGTTTTCATGTCTCCTTGAATGGTTGTTGGTAAAGCCACAGTGTGAACAGGAGGGTCAAGTCATCCAATAAAATCTTTTTTTTAAACCGTGTGTGTGTGTGTGTGTGTGTGTGTGTGTGTTCATGTGTGCTAGGGGGTTCAGCTAATTGCACTGTGTTGATTGACGTGTTGGGACTGGAGGAAAGATGAGAGCAATCTGCAGTATTCGCTTTCAGACTAGATGTGTGTTTGCTGACCCTGGAACTTTAGCAGTGAGTGCATGTGTTGGAACTCTGTGTCCTCTCATGAATTCATCATAAATCCTGCAAGAGGGAATGTTTCTTTTAGAATGCCACTGAACCTTCCAAGTTTACCTAGAATAAGACATCAGAGTTTAGTCTACAGCGCTGGCTGTGATTATACTCTGGAGGTAATTATTTGAATTGGGAAGAGTAGATTTGTTTGGACTAAACTAGAAATAGAACAAAAGAAAAAACAGATTGGCGATTTACTGAGATCAAATAGGGCCCATGTTTTTACATCGTGCTGAACGGGCCAAACGTCCTCAAGAAACAGACGAGATGAGTAGAATTCTGGAATTAAGATGGTTGCTGCTCTGAAAAAGGGCTAGATTAGAAAGAGATTCTGCAGCAACAAGGGGATCCAAATGCTTTGTTTAGACGCCTGTATGCTTATACCACAAGGCCTTTCATGCTGTGTCAGCCGGGATCGGCTACCAACTTCCCACAACCCTAAGTTAGACAAGCTGATAAGATCGTAAAATGGCATGGATACTTTCAAGGGTACCAGAACATTATCTATCAATCACACACGTATAAAACTCCAAATTATCATCAGTGCTGTTTACGTACAGCAAGTCATTACTGTGACTAAAAACATCAAAACAGTGATAAAAATGTAGCTACTACCAGCTAGCTTGATACCGGGGAAAAAATCAAGTATTTTTAGATTGGTTTCACGATTTGGCTTATAAATAACACATTGATTTTAGCAGTATCTTGATTATGATAATGTACAAAATGTTAAATACATAAACTGTCCCCCCAAAAAGATCCCATTTATGCATTTTATTTCTTGTATATCTTCATGATGCTGTTGTTGATGCTGTCTTCATAAGCTAGTTTCACAAGGTGAACCCTCAGCAGATATCTTTATGGAGGAAAATTTATAACACTCTCACTTTATAGACACTTATTTGAAGCTACATATTTATAATAATAAGAAAATGAAAAAAGCCTCCCACAAAAAGCTGGGAGCAACAAACTTGAAAATTTGAGCTCCAGTTTTTAAAACCCAAATTCTGTTCTTTGTCAGTTAGTCTCATAAGACCTGTCATAGTCTCTGCCTTCAAACGTATCTCACCTGAATCGTGTTGTCAACATCAAAAATAAAGCCTACTATTCAAACTTTGTATGACATGTGGGTACAGAGACAATTTAACAAGTCTCACTTTCAGCTTGTCAGATACAAGCAGTTGGGCAAGGAGCATCTTTTATGTATACTTTGCTGCCCTGTTTAAAGGTGCAGGGTTAACACTGTGAAAGGGTCTATTTTAACCACGTAGGTGTAAACCTGGTCATTTTGGTGCAATAACCAAACCAAACAGCAAGTGAAAAAGTAAACAAATTAAGACACAAAGAAATTAAGAAAAGTGAGTATAACAAACACCCACAAAGGGACACATGAGATTGCAGTCTCATGCTTAACAGTCCAGTGATCACATGGCCTTGGCTGGGTAGCTGGCTAGCAAGGTAATTCACAGAGATTTTAAATAGGATGTTAATTCTGGCTCATTACAAGCAGGCTTTTAACAAAATATACTTACTGGAGAAATTGAAAAGCCAACTCCTTAAAGTGTGTATCAAACAATGAAAGACCTCATAGCTGCACTAATGATACATAATTTTATATATATGAGTATTCATTCCCCAGACTGTTGTAATAAACAGTGAATTTAGCATTACCACCTTAAACCATATTATTTCCATTCATTTTATATTAAAGATCTTTGTATTGTGTTAGATTTTTTCTTTATTAGTGTCATTCTTTCTAGTATTTTCTTTTCAGCTTTATCTATTTTCTATCTGTAGCTATAACACAGTAATCTCTTGGTGGGAAAACCGTAATTCTTCTTTTCTTATCTTATGACTGTTGAAAATATTCCAGGCTGGTTCTCCGACACTGTATGAACAGTTTAACTAGAATATATTAGTTCACTTATTTCCAAAAATTTGTACCATTTGAAAAAGTTCAACAATTCTGCTTTTCTGGAATTAGCCAAATGAAGAGCATTCCTAACAAAATGAGCATGTTTAAGTGTTTTACTTTGAGCTAGAAAGTATTTAAAAGAAACACTGCTCTCTCAGAATGATGATAATAGGTTCAGTGAATCTCTAATGGATGAGGGCCAAACCTCCTCTATATTTACACCACCGCTTCTCAGAGTAAATTTTACTTCGCTCTGCATGTGCCACGGAAACATCAACATGTCTGTTCAGACGCAAAAAGACAACAACAAAAAAAAGTTCTTCTGAGGCTTATGGCCAAGTCTGTTCTTCACCTTCCCTCTCTCGGATGGTGAGGTATCTTTAGCAACTGCACTCGTTTCTTCTTCAGAGGTACAGTAGGTTTCAATGAGATGGATCGGAGTCTGAGAAGCTGGCAGAGGTAATCAGTTAAACACCCACCAGGCTTTACCTCTGAAGAATAAAAATGATAAAAAGCCCTGCAGCCACCTGTAGATGGCTGAGGCCCCATGCTGTGTCCCTCACTGACACTGTGGTGATTTTGTATAGATTATCAGCACAAAAGGGAGGGGAGGAGAAGAAATAATGAAAGGAGTAAAGATATAACATGAAGACGAAGAGAGGAAAAGTAGAAAAATAGCAAGATCAGTCTAGTATGGAAGGAAAGGGAGAAAATTAACAATATATGTGTAAGAAGAAAGAGAGAAAGTACATGAGAAAAATTTCGGCTATGGTTTCTTCTTTACCGTCTTCAGTCGGTCCATTTCTTTCTGTTTCCTCTGTTTCTTTTTCCGTTTACATTGACTTGTTTCACTTGTTTCATTCTTTTTTCTATAAGACTCTAGATACATGTGTGCAATATAAAGCAAGTCAGCATTTATTTTGCTTTTTGCTCTTCCTTCCTTCTTTGTCTCCTTTGCAATCACTGTTTCTTTCTCTACCTTTCTTCTACTCCTCTCCTTTTCACTTCTTCTTACTCATCCACTATCATGTCCGTTCTCTTTTCTTTGCCATTTTCCACAATTCTTCTTTCTTCTTGACGTTTTTCAGCAGCAGCAGTGGTGCTCCAGAGGAGGATTAGTGTTGTTCTGACTGGTTAACATGTCAGAAGAGAAAACAGACATTAAGAGGATTATCGGCCTCGCTAAGGTTTAACACTGTGGGACAATCCTCCACAGCAACCCCGTCTGGTTTCACTTTTCGGACTTTCACATTTCTATTTATGGTTAAATAGTCTGCAGTTTGGCAGAGAAGAGGGAAGAGTTCAAATGCATGAAACCTAAAGTTGAAAAACTACAGTGTCTAAAACAAGAACTAATTTTTAAAAAATATTTATGAAATGTAATGTAAAAATTTAATTAATGAAATGTATTTTCATTGTGTTTCAGCTGCTCTGTAACAACGCTGTTTAACAGCAGACAAATGTGACGCCCACAAGTGTATGGTCACAATTGTAATTTTGTTGTGAATTGTTTTTGATGTAAAAGACCTGATTTTATGGTGGTATTGCACTTTTCATTTAGCGTTATGGACAATGTAATTGCGTGGCATTGCCACAAGGGGGAGATAGTGGTGAGTGCGATAGGCTGTTGCAACGCGTCTCGGCCTCAGACGAGGAAGAGCCTGCAGCCCGAACGCAACTGATGTCTCCTGTCTCTGCTTTTCTGTTAAAAAAACAGGTCAGTAGTTCAAGTTTGCTCACCACAATGTACATATAAAGGCAAGAAACCTTTTTCTGTCTTAGTTTAAAGACCGCAAATGTTGTGAGAGAGTGTGTTTTCACTGATTGAGAGAAAGCTAACTATACCGCCATTTGTAATGGCAGCCGCCATTTCACTCGTAGTCTAAATAGGCAGCTGGTCTTATTACCTGTTTTATTTTGTGACAAATGGAGCTCTTAGACACTTCTTTTATCCTGGCATTATTGGAAGTTACAGTTGATTAGGACCTACCCAGTTCTTATGTGTCAAATGTAAATAGTCTGATGTATACTGTTTGTGGATGATTGTGAACTGTTTGTGAGCAAGGGAAGAATATTTTTGTTTATTGGTTACAAATGTAATATATTGTTTGAATCTGTTAAAGTATAAGAAAAGTATAAAGGTGACATAAGCGGGTTAATTGCAGTGTTAGTGGTGCTGCACAGAAATGTTTTGATGCTGAAATGCAGTAAAATTGGTTACAGATTTATTGTAAATAAGGACGTTCATATACAATGATTATTTTGTAAGTTTATTCTTGTGAGAGTGCAAGGTAACCAAAAGGGTTTGAGCTATGGACCTAATTGAATGTTTGTGTTGTTAAAAGCGAAATGTGTGTGTCTAAATGAAAAGAAAAGGACGTTGTTAAACTCTGTTAATAAATCAGACGAGGAAGAGCCTGCAGACCGAACGCAACTGATGTCTCCTGTCTCTGCTTTTCTGTTAAAAAAACAGTTTAAAAACAGACCCCATCGAAGGCCTGTAACATAATTTTGGTGGCCCGTACGGGGATCAGCATGCTACGTGGGTGACTGCTGATCCTTTAATCAACGAACCAGAGACAGCCATCACAGGGCAGGCGTGTTGGAACAGCAGACGTGCAACTGAGGCAGCAGCGGGACCTGTGTCGAGGAGGGGAACCCCTGCTGGAGAGGTGACGGGCTGCGTGTTTGAGCTGACTGCACTGTGAGGAGTGCTAGCCAAAAGACACAGAATGGAGGACAGTGAAAGAAAAGAACTGGCTTGGCAGATCAGAAAGAGTCTTTATGCACTGACAGCAGAGGAACTCTTCCAGATTGCTACAAACATCACACCAGTACCTGATGTGGACCCCGCAAGTGTAAGACGTGGTGATGAGGAAAGTTGTTTTGATTATGTTTGTGCTTATCTACGCTGTAAGACATTGCTTGACTTAGAGGATCAGGGGTTTTCACACCTACTGCTGTTGAAAGATGCTATTATTCATCTCATTGATAGTCATGCCGCTGAAGTATCTCACCCTGTAGTCTCAGAGGAAAATGTTGTTACTCTCACAACACTTAAGCACCCGGAACAGAGTGATGTACTTACCTCAGCTATATTGCCTCTTGAGTCTGTTAATCCAAAAATAACAGAGTATGAAATGCTAAAGGCTAACTACGAGGCACTTGGTAAAAAGTTAGCAGATTTACAAGTGACATCTGCAACACAAGACACACCCACCCCCACTATTACACAGTCACTCCAGCCTCGAGCTGAGAGCGTGACAAACAGCCGCTCCACCACAGACATGCGACAATCTAAGCCTGATCACATGGTTTCCCTAAGAGACCTGCCATTTTTGCAACGCAGAGAGTTTAAAGTACATGGTGGTCAGGTTGGGGACATTGCATCTGACATTAGCTACCATGGACTGTGTAAGCAGATTGAGGAGGGGCTCAAGGTGAAGCACACAGAGGGAGAGATCATTCAAGGTGTGCTCCGTATTATCAAGCCTGGACAGTTTAAGGACATGTTGATCAGTAAAGATGACTTGACCCTCATTGAACTCAAAAGCTTACTACGTTCACACCTGAGTGAGAAGAGTGGGAGTGAGTTATTTCAGGAATTGTTGAGCACTAAGCAACATGACCATGAAACTCCACAACAGTTCCTCTACAGGATGATTGGACTGAAGCAGAAAGTCATGTTTGCATCCAGGCAGGATAACATGGACATGGTATGAGACACGTACGATCCAAAATGTATTTCTACGCACCATTCATCAAGGTCTTCTACCAAAATATAGTGACATTCGTAATGAACTCAAGCCACTACTATCAGACTACAGTGTGTCAGATGAAGCCTTGATAAGGCAAGTGAACAAAGTGTCAAGCGAAGAGAGTGAGCGACAGCGAAGACTTGGATATTCCACTCGACAAAAGGTAACACATGCTCATACTGCTCAACTTGAACCTGCTAAAGACACTGAAATGACTGACTGTAAATCTAAGAGTAAGAATAAAGTCATAGAAGAGCTGGCTGCGAAGGTGGAAACCCTGACCAAAGTGGTTGAGTCTCTCACAGCCAGTCAGGCTCGTGAACCCACTTGTCAGTGTGCACACCCAAAGCAGAAGCCCAGACAAACTGCAAAACAGTATGGCTGTCCCAAGTGTATTGAAAGTGGGGCTACTTCATGCACTCATTGTTTTATCTGTGGGGAGACAGGTCACAGGGCAGTGGGATGTCTCAAACGAAGCCAACCCAGAAGCTCTAGTTGGCCTCCTGCTGATACACACACGCCCAGAACCAGTGGACAGCCAGACCCAAAATCATGAGGTATGTGCTCAGAAGAGTTTGCTCATGTCAGAAGTAGTTGGGCAACCCTTCCAACGAAAAATGCAGACACAGGGGCAAGTGAGAGAGTGGCACAGCTTGTTGGGAAAAAATGTAAAATCAAGTGTTACATTCATAGCTTTGCAGTGGACTGTTTATTGGACACAGGTGCACAAGTGAGTCTCATTGATCGCCAGTGGGCAAAAACCTACCTCTCTGACCACAAACTCCGGCCACTGACGGAACTTATTGGAGATAAGGCTCTTAGTGTGCTTGGTGTTAATGGCCAGCCATTACCCTACGACGGCTGGGTGGGCGTGATGGTGAGTCTCCCAGAGAATAGTGACCCAAACTTGACTGTACAAGTCCCCTTTTTAGTAAGCAGTGTGCCCATGGACTGCCCCCTGATTGGTTTCAATGTAATTGAACAGCTGATACTGGGGCCAAATGCTAGTACAAACCTCATACCCACCATTGTGAGCCTCCTGCGCAGCGCGATGAACCTCCAGGATGACACAGCGACGGCACTGGTCAACTTCATCCAGACCAAGCTTACCAGTGATAACGTGGTCAGCCAGAGTGTCCTAAAAGTGGGCCTGTATGATGTAGTAATCCCGGCTGGTCAAGTTAAGTATGTTAAGTGTAAAGTCTCCTCTACAGTTGACATGTCCAACCCCCTCGTGCTCTTTGAACCAACTGAGAGCAACCCACAACTGCAACAGCTTGATATTGGCAACAGCCTCCTCACAGTTTGTGATGCCAGAGTCCCATATGTCAAAGTACCTATTGGCAATCACACTAAGCATGATGTGACCCTCACCGGCAGAGCAGCCCTTGGAACTATTGAACCAATAGCAGGAGTCGTACAAACTGACTTACCAAACCTCGGTGGGCCCAAAGTGACTCAAGATGTCGACCCTGATGTATCTCAAATACCCCAGCAGTGCGGTGAAGATCAAGCAACACAGGAATGGGATCCACCTGTTGATGTTAGTCACCTGACTGAAGACCAACAGACTGTTGCCAAGAAAATGTTAAGGGAAGAGTCAGGGGCTTTTGCACGTGATGAGAATGACATGGGGTGCATTCCCAGCTTGGAAATGACAATAACACTCAAAGACACAACCCCAATTCAGAAATCGTACACCTCAATTCCAAAACCCCTCTATAAGGAGGTTAAAGAGTATATTGAGGACCTCTTGGCAAGAGGATGGATTGTAAAGTCTAGATCCCCTTACTCTGCGCCAATAGTTTGCGTGCGGAAAAAGGATGGCTCCCTAAGGCTCTGTATCGACTACCGTCTCCTGAACCAGCGCACAGTACCTGATCGCCACCCATTACCAAGAATCCAGGACCTCATTGACACCTTGGGAGGGTACAACTGGTTCTCCATTTTGGACCAGGGAAAAGCCTATCACCAGGGCTTTATAGCAGAAGGATCCCGCCATCTGACTGCATTCATCACCCCCTGGGGCCTTTATGAATGGGTGCGAATTCCCTTCGGTCTTACCAACGCACCTGCTGCATTCCAACGCAGTATGGAATAAATGCTGGCTCCCCTTCGGGATGAGTGCTGCATTCCATACTTGGATGACATCTTGTGCTACGCCAAGACTTTTGAGGAACATGTGGAAGGGCTGAGGAAAGTCTTGAGAGCCCTGCAGAACTACGGAGTCAAACTCCGGCCGACAAAATGTGACCTATTTAAAAGAGAAGTGAGGTATGTTGGGCGCTTAGTGTCAGCTGAAGGAGTACGCATTGACCCAAAAGATCTCGAGGCAGTGTACGCCCTGAAAAAGGAGACACCTGCCACAGTGGGAGATGTGAGGAGGATTGCTGGGTTCCTGAGTTACTATCGCTCATATATCCAGGATTTCTCGAGAATAGCAAAACCCATCTATGAGCTTTTGCAACCCAAGAAAACCAAAGAGGAGCATCTTCTGGGGAAGGTTACAGGACAGAAGGGGAAAGGCGCACAGTTACCATCCAAAACACCAGTTGAGTGGGCAGAGAAGCACCAGGGTGCCCTGTGTAAGTTGATTGATATGTTGGTAAACCCCCCTGTACTTGCCTACCCGGATTTTGAGCTTCCCTTCGTCCTTCATACAGACGCATCTGATAAAGGACTTGGGGCCGTTCTCTACCAACATCAGAGTGGGAAGCTAAGAGTGATTGGATACGGCTCCCGAACACTGACACCGGCTGAAAAGAATTACAGACTCCACTCGGGCAAGCTTGAGTTTCTCGCCCTCAAGTGGGCTGTCTGCGAGAAGTTCAGGGATTACTTGTTCTATGCCCCGTATTTTACCATCTACACAGACAACAATCCCTTAACTTATGTCATGAGTACCGCCAAGTTGAATGCGGTTGGGTTCAGATGGGTGGGAGAGCTATCAGATTTCAGGTTTGATATAAGGTACAGACCTGGCAAAGTAAATGTTGACGCAGACACCCTGTCGAGGAGTCCCCTTGACATTGACAGATACGTCACTGAATGTACAAAAGAGCTCTCCAAAGAAGCTGTTGCCGCTACTTGGGAGGGATGTGGAGCAGGCAAGCATGGAGATGTCGCATGGATCGCTGCTCTGGTTTTAGCGCAAGGTGACCAGCTTGAACCAGTAATCCAAGAAATGGTCACGCCCATCAATTTGGATGAACTACAAAGGGCTCAAAGAGCAGATCCTGCGATAGGTGAGATCATGAAAATGAAAGACTCAGATCAAAAGCTGACAGATGACATGAGACGGAATGTGAGAGGTCCGGCAAGGAAAATGATGCATGAGTGGACAAAGCTGAGCTTAGAAGACGGAGTTCTGTATCGTAAGACTGCAGAAAAGCGCCAACTAGTCTTACCAGCTAGCTTCAAATCCCTGGTCCTGAAACATCTGCATGATGACATGGGGCATGTCGGGGTAGAAAGAGTTCTCAGCCTGGCGAGGCAACGGTTCTACTGGCCATATATGAGGCGAGACATCGAAGCCTATGTCACCCGGCAGTGTCCGTGCATCAAACGGAAGAAACCGGTGACACATGTCCGAGCTCCCATGTCCAGCATTACCACAAGCTCACCAATGGAATTGGTTTCAGTTGATTACCTCCACTTAGAGCCAAGCAGGGGCGGATATCAGTATATCCTAGTTGTGGTAGACCACTTTACTGGGTATGCCCAGGCCTATCCAACCCGCAACAAGAGTGGCAAAACTGCAGCTGAAAGGATTTTCAGTGATTATATCCCCAGGTTTGGCTACCCTTTAAGGCTGCACCATGATCAGGGGCGGGAGTTCGAGAACGAGCTTTTCCGGACTCTACAACAGTTGAGCAATGTGGGGCACTCTCGAACAACTCCGTACCACCCTCAGGGCAACCCAGCTGAACGCTTTAATCGTACCATCTTGCAGATGCTGAGGACCCTGAGTGAAGAAAAAAAAGAAAGATGGAGAGAATATCTCCCACAGATGGTTCATGCGTACAATTGCACTCGCCATGAAGCAACGGGTTACTCGCCATTCTTTCTGCTTTTTGGTCGACATCCACGAATGCCAGTAGACCTCCTGTTCAAGTTGGTTACTGATGGAGAGCCACAAACTGCAAGAGGTTATGCTGAGAAATGGAAAGAACGAATGACTGAGGCTTACAGGATTGCATCTGGAAACAGCCAAAAGTCAAGTGATCGTGGAAAGAAACACTATGACCGGCATTTGAAAGGAGTGGTACTCCAACCTGGAGACAGAGTACTAGTGCGGAACCTGACTGAGAGGGGTGGTCCTGGCAAGTTAAGGTCCTACTGGGAGAACACCATTTATGTGGTGAAGGAACAGATCAATGACAGCCCAGTGTACAGAGTGACCTCAGAGGCAAAGGGGAAGAAAGTGCGTGTTCTGCATCGCAATCTATTGCATCTTGTCAATGAGCTTCCTGTGGACTTGCCTGCTGTAGATAAGGGGGACGGGCCATCCGCCGTCAAGAAAAAGAAACCAAAACCAGCTCAAGGAGAGACAGAGTTTCAACCCCACTCTGACGCAAGCTCCGATGAGGATGAGAGTTCCATGTATTATGAGTTGAGGTATGATTTGAGAAGTGGGAACAAAGAGGATGCACTACATACCTGTAACCATACTGTTGGACCCCCAAGAGGAACAGCTGAGTTCAGCAGAGTGGTCAACTGTGGAGCACCTCAGCCAACAGAAGCAACAGATGAATTGAGGGAACAAGGAATGGAACAAGATGGTGGACACCAAAGCACTGAACTTGACAACGACATGGGAGAGGAGGAACATGAGAGGGTACAGGAATCAGGAGTCACTGAAGTGCCTTTCACAGTCGACGAAGGAGAAGTTGGACTGCCGCTTTCAGAAAGGGCACAGTATACACCTAACGTGGCCCCGCCGACTAATGAATCAGTTCTAAGAAGGTCTACTAGAGAACGACGGCCTGTTACACATTTCACATATGACACCCTTGGCCAGCGCTCTCTCCGGGTGCATCCATCAGTCAGTTGTGCTGAAGTGCACGAGTCACCAAACACAACACACTACACCATGCCACCATATCCCCTGTTACCTTACTTCCCCCTAGTGCCATATCGCATTCCAACATCTCACTGTGCACACCCAGGCACCTTCCCTGTATATTATAACTGCCCAATCTATACATGTTAGTACACAAGGAATGTGGGTATGTGGGAAGGGGATGTGATTTGAGTTGTTTGAGTAATGAGTATAATGAGTTTTAAAGGGTAAGAGGTTAAATGTCAGGAGCCATTTTCTTTTTGTTGGGGAGTGTGTGACGCCCACAAGTGTATGGTCACAATTGTAATTTTGTTGTGAATTGTTTTTGATGTAAAAGACCTGATTTTATGGTGGTATTGCACTTTTCATTTAGCGTTATGGACAATGTAATTGCGTGGCATTGCCACAAGGGGGAGATAGTGGTGAGTGCGATAGGCTGTTGCAACGCGTCTCGGCCTCAGACGAGGAAGAGCCTGCAGACCGAACGCAACTGATGTCTCCTGTCTCTGCTTTTCTGTTAAAAAAACAGGTCAGTAGTTCAAGTTTGCTCACCACAATGTACATATAAAGGCAAGAAACCTTTTTCTGTCTTAGTTTAAAGACCGCAAATGTTGTGAGAGAGTGTGTTTTCACTGATTGAGAGAAAGCTAACTATACCGCCATTTGTAATGGCAGCCGCCATTTCACTCGTAGTCTAAATAGGCAGCTGGTCTTATTACCTGTTTTATTTTGTGACAAATGGAGCTCTTAGACACTTCTTTTATCCTGGCATTATTGGAAGTTACAGTTGATTAGGACCTACCCAGTTCTTATGTGTCAAATGTAAATAGTCTGATGTATACTGTTTGTGGATGATTGTGAACTGTTTGTGAGCAAGGGAAGAATATTTTTGTTTATTGGTTACAAATGTAATATATTGTTTGAATCTGTTAAAGTATAAGAAAAGTATAAAGGTGACATAAGCGGGTTAATTGCAGTGTTAGTGGTGCTGCACAGAAATGTTTTGATGCTGAAATGCAGTAAAATTGGTTACAGATTTATTGTAAATAAGGACGTTCATATACAATGATTATTTTGTAAGTTTATTCTTGTGAGAGTGCAAGGTAACCAAAAGGGTTTGAGCTATGGACCTAATTGAATGTTTGTGTTGTTAAAAGCGAAATGTGTGTGTCTAAATGAAAAGAAAAGGACGTTGTTAAACTCTGTTAATAAATCAGACGAGGAAGAGCCTGCAGACCGAACGCAACTGATGTCTCCTGTCTCTGCTTTTCTGTTAAAAAAACAGTTTAAAAAACAGACCCCATCGAAGGCCTGTAACATAAACAACAGAAACTAGATTTCTTCAGTTTTCAGTATTTAACAAAAAAAAAGTGTACTTTCTGCTCTATCGGAATCATATAAACACAATAAACAAACATTAAATATGCAAATAGAGGACAGAAAACTGATGGCATTGGATTATCTTGGTATATCTTTGTTATATATGTTTCCACAAACATAAAAAAAATGGCAAAAACAGTTTTTAGATTCTGCAGTGATTTGAGTCTAGTAGAATTTATTTTTGCTTCCAACAAACCTTCAGGTCCTTAAGGACCTCCTTGTACTTCATGATTCCCAGATGAAGATAATGATGATGATGAGGGCTCTGCTATTTGGACTCATGTCAAACGAGTGTTTTTCTCTCAGTGTGAAAGGGGAGCTTGTCAAACACTGACAGCTCAGCCCCAGGGTTGCGTCCTCGCTCCGCTGTACCTCTGAAGGACCAGAGAGGACTGGCAGGACGAAGCTTTGTCTGCAGCCACAAAAGACGACAAGACACCCGGAGGGCTGTGGACTTAACCCCCGAAGACCCTCGCACACAGACACACTGAGGGGCTACAGGTGGAGCTACACTAAAGAGAAACAAATAATGAGCCTGCAGGAGGTTTTACAGCCACAGTCAGGACTCTCAGCTGATCAGTCAGCTGTGGGAAAGAGGGAAAAAAGACCGAAAGGGAGGGACAACAGATGGGAAGGAGAGAAGATAAAACTTAGACTGTCCCTGGGAAGGCAAAAATAGAAAGGAAAGGTAGGGGCACGTGTTGTGTACAGTCTAGGAAACCGTATGACCACAAGTGCCATAAAAACACCACCACAGAGTGAAACTTAATATGGCAGTTTCATCTTTAACATTTGCACAGAATAACACTTTTTTTTGTTTATAATAAAGAGAAATGTATTTTACCTTTTGTCTCACATAAAGTGACATGTAGTGGCGATAACTCGAGATGATGTTACCAAAAAGTAACATAAAATTATACTAAAGAGATATGTGTCAATGACATTTATAATAATAATAATGATAATGATAAGTGATAAGTGAGAATAAAAAAGACAAACCAAAAAAAGAGGTAACAAGGGACATGAATTGAACTATAAAGACATGTAATGTGACCAAAAACAGTTTTAAAGAGAAATAAAATGTGACAAAACAGTGTAAAACATAACAAATGATGACACAAAAAGTTATAAAAGCAAACATAAATTAAAGGGAAAAGGTAATGACCTAACGTATAAAAAATTAACAAGGTGTAAAGTCAAATGAAATGAATTGAGATTTTAAGCTATCAAATTCAGGTTCTTCAGGAACAGATAGTAACGCTACCCAGTGGTCTGGTTAGTGATGATGGCTGGTTGTAAACAAAAAGAGACATTAAGTGATAAAATACTCCAGAGAAAGAGGTAAAGTGACTTAAAAAGAGACCAAAAGTGATCAAAAATGCATAAAGTCACTACAAAAAAAGGTTAAGAGGTTATTGTACCATGACGATGTATTTCTTTTCACATTTGCTAACAAACATAACATGATATAATATACTCCTTGTCGAGTTCTGGGAGTGTAAGCTGACAGAGGGATGACAGATAGACCTTGCTACTTCATCCCTGACACAAAAGATGCAGGGCAGAAGCAAGGCAATAGGTACTGAATGATGGAAGGAAAGAGGGTGGACAGGGAGGAAACAATAGCTCACCTGCAAACACAAACAGCTATTTTTAGTTAAAAGACTCAAATGTATTTCTCCCAAAACAAAGCTGCTGTTTTTGCCCCTAACTCCACTGTTTGCACGTTTACTTCCTCCTATCAGCCAATCAGAGGCGTAGCTGGACTGCCAGCCGAGACAGACAAAGCTATTAATTAGCGGAGCTTGCAGTCAGCAGGTCAGTTGCTTGGCAGGACACATAAACACACAAACACATCTACCTGCTGAGTCTTTGGGCTGCATTTCCTGTGCATGTGTGTTGAGGCGATCAGGGGTTAAGAGACTAGCAAGGCAACTAACAGGTTGACAGAAGAATAGCTGGAATCTTCCTTTAATCGGAGTCAGCAGGTCAGCAGAGGTTAAACAGTGTTTTTCCAGACTACTTTAAGCTGCTTCAGCATCTTTTCTTTCTCTTACTTTTTAAGATTTAATCTCTGAATGTGCCTCAGCTTCACAAGATGGGGTTGAAATTGTTTTTGTATTGCTAACATCCTGTAAATCATTCGGCCTCAGCATGCAGTCTGGAGTGGAATCAGAGGAAAACCTACAGCAGTAAATTTGGATCCACTAAATCCATAATCATCCAAATGTTTTAATTCGGTACACTGCAAAACTAGCTTAAATCACATGTGGACTGTGTGTTTGTTGTGCTAAACACAAACTTTCAGTGAAGTCAGATTTATTTGTGCATGTTTCTTTATGGTTTTATTTGGGACAGGACAGTGAATGGCACTGTCACCTCACAGCAAGAAGGTTCCTGGTTCAAACCCCTGCTGGGTTAGAGAAACCTGCAGGGATTTCTTCCAGGTGCTCCGTCTCCCCTCAAAGGTCCAAAGGCATGCATGTCAGGTTGGCTGGTGATTCTAAATAGCCATTGATGTGAGGTAGATAAAACTCTTTGAGAGAAAAGAATAAAATGGGGGGCACATGGAAACCCTTCAGTTATAAAACATACTAGTAGGCAGAATTTTTTAATTAACTTTTGATTATGGGATATACTGTGTTTGTTCTTCGTTATAGCCATGGGAAAAGTGCACCATCAATATTTAGATTAGTTGCCAATAAATCTTTCTTGACTTCACCCTTCCCTCCCACCCTCACACACACACACACACGCAGCCTCCTTCACTGAACGGCAGCAATCGGCAAATCTGTCATTTTTCACCACAGGTAGCGATATAATACAGTCTGTGATTAATTTTAATGAGACACTTTATGGAGGAGAAACATATCAAATCTTAGAGTGGGGAGAAAAAAACTGATGCAATTACAGAAAGAGAGGAGAGCGTAGTGGTGGAGATACGGAGAAAGAGCAGTGGAGGAAAAGAAGGAGAGGGCACAGATGGAAAGAAAGAATGAAAAAGTAACAGAGGAGAAATGAAAGGAAAACAAGGTGGAACCGAGAAAGGCGAGGCAAAGTATGGAATGTGAGAACAAGAATTTATTTCACACACTTAATAATCAAAACTGTTAATCATTACTTGAAATCACTCAGCAGTGCTCAATAGGTCTCCGCGGCCAATTCAGAGCATCATTTTCATAATATTTAAAAGTTATGAAAAGTTATTTCTTCTTTTTTTTGTTTATTTGTTTTGAGTGTACTTGTTTACTCTGAATTTTTTATTTTATTAACTTCACAGTTTTGTCCTTTAAGCAGGCCAGCACAGAGCGTCACAGCCGGTCTGTGTGAAATTTCCAGGTTTTCACTGCTCCTGTAATATTTCTCTGTTTCCTCCCACAGTCTGAAGACGTACGTCAGGTTAACCTGTGATTCTATGTTGGATGAAGATGTAAGTTAAGGTGTGAATGTCTGGGTTGTTTTCCCAATAATAACAGTACAATGACAGGTAAATAGTTTGACTTGTATGCCAACAAACACTGGTTATCATTGTCATGTTCAGCAAGTTTAAAGGAACATTCAAGCAGACAAATCTCAAGCACTAAGTAATATTAGACAAGGAATATATTTGACAAAAACAGAAAAAGATTCTGGGTTAGATCAGCTGGATTTCATTGAACACCTCAGCAGGATTCGTGCAGGGTGGTCACATGCACACACACACACACATGCAGACACACAGAGTAAATTAATAGCACAGTGCACAGTAATTTGCAGTGAGACAAAGACGTGTTAAACTCGCTTTAATTGCTGACAGGATCATTGCAGCAGGAAGCCATTTTGCCACTCAGAGTAAGAATCACTAGAACATCGGCAAGAAGCTGCCCTTCATCACTTCCTGTCTTTGTGTGTTTGGGTGTTTGTGTAGTCTGATCTGATGTCACTGATTAATTTACTGTATTCATTCATTCATTCATTCAGTTTATTCTTTGATGAATTTCATTCATTCAAATAAAAAAACAACAACTTTGGTTTGTTTTGCTTTCACCTCAGATTTTAGTTTATATTAAATCTCAGTTAATATGAGGAATTCACTTAAGTTAGTTTCTGAGAGCTGAGTTGAAGTTTACATCAATTTATGTTATCTAATCATTAGTTGAGTTAAGATAAACAGAGGTTAGTTTATAGCAGCCTTTAAGCTAAGATATTTACTTTGGTGTGGTTGAGATGGACCAAAGAACTTTTTTTGAGTTTATTTGATCAAAGTCTGTTGAAGGTTGAAGGTGGAATCAACAAGCAAAGATTTGAGTTGACTGACAGTGTGTTCAGCAGTGCTTGCAAGTCCTCTTGTTTTTCCTCTCACTGAGGTTAAAGCATCTTATTTAGGAACAGGAGCTTCAGTTCACAGGTCGCCTAGAGGTCAGAGCTTTGTTGGCCTTATGACTTTAGGGGATCCATCCAGCTCATTTCCTCTTTTGATGTTAAGTGTGGGGCAGCTGACCAACAGGAAGTAATGATGTCATCACTACATTTGTGGGTTAATCCTCCCGTTGACCTCTCAGATCAAAAACGGCAGTTTATTTCGTGTAGGCCAAAGAGCACCAAAGTACAACTCTCCAGTGTCTGACCCCTCTTCAGTAGTACTTGAGCTCGAGGTCGAGTAGCTGACAGACTCAAGAGTCCGTCAGAGTGTCTCAGCTTCATAATGTGTTCATGCCTCATCGCTGTTTAAATGCACCTGTCAGAACAGACTTTCAAAAGATGTCTTCCAAGAACTGTTGACAGAAATTTGGAACAGTACATACTGTAGGTTGATGCACTGAACATTTTTAAACAGTGGTTGAAATGTGTTTTCTTTTCTAATTGTTTCCTTGTGAAAAAAAATGAATTGGCTTTAAGTCTGATACAAATCAGCCAGCCTCACCCCAAACTGTTACTGTGAGTCACAGTTGTGAGTGTTGACTCAAAAAAGCATTGTATCACAGATTACTCATTACTTTTCTTTAAAGTACTGTAGCTTTATTACACTTCTTGTTTTGTGTAACCCCATAAATGACCTGAAGCACATTGTCACACAGTTAGCAATATAAACCTGAGGCTGCAGTTCCACACACACACTGATTTTCTGAAGTACTCAAAACCAACATGTTCTCATCCCAAAAAGTAACATACCGACGCTATGTGACAAATGGTCGGTATGTTATGCTTTCTGAAACATGAGAACCATTTGGAATGAATCTACACATGTACATTTATTTTACTTTGTTGTCATGAATTGCTTTGGAAAACACTATCTGATACAGTTAAGGTTGTGGTTAGGGTTAAGATTAAGGTTAGGGAATACACGGCTGGAACACACGGCTGGAACGTGTGTTACCGGCAGCATCTTTCTATTGGATTCCATCCACAATCTGGCGCTTAACATAGGAACGCGGAAGGTTACCTTTACGTGTTCCTATGGGACGCCTCGGGATGTGACAAATCATTGGTATGTTATGTGTTGGGAATGAGAACGGTCTCTCAAAACATAAATAAATTAAAACTAAAACCTGGCAGCAGCTCAAGATTGTTGATGGAGTCTGGTTGGATGGGTATAAACTTTTTTTTAAAGCTGCATCTGACTGGCTGGTTTTCAGTGTTGAACTCAGGGATTAAGTTTGGTTCACTCTGACTTGACTTTGGTTTGAGTTAAACATTTGATTGCGTTGTTCAGTTCGGTTGCATTTGCTATAAACCTAGCAGCATCTTGTTCCATTGGCATGTGATGAAGTAGTCCAGATGATGTCATATTACTGTTACGAACATGCAATATTGAGTTGATGAGTCAGTCAGAAGAGTTCACTGAACTCTGTGGTCATTTCTGAGGCTACCGTTTGGATTTCATCGTATTACAGAGTGTTTCTGTTACTTCATCTAACCCTCAATGTACAACTCCGTGTCTCCATCCTCTCTCAGACGCCTCTGATTGGATCAGCCGGATCGAGTGTCACAGCCAAGGAACCAATTAGCCACTGACACTGACCTTCCCCTCCTCCTTCCCATCAGACCCAAACGGCATCTTTGCCCCAGCATACAGCACAGCTGTCAGTGTATTTGCCATCCAACATCGCCGCTAACTGCGCAACCTGCTAACACTCCCACACACACACACACACACACACACACACACACACACACACACACACAGACATCCCACCTCCTTACCCCAACCCCTCGCCCCCACCACCACTCCCATCATTAAAAATGAATGTGGAGGGGCTTTTAAAGTGGATGGATGAGGGGTAGGCGGGAAGATGGGGAAGAGGCTGCTGTTTTCCAGGGAAAATATTGTTATTGATCCCATCCCATTGTTTTAGAGGTAAACCGATCTGGCCTTCGAATTTTCTCAAAGTGTCTCGTTGTAACGTCCATCATTGCAGAATCTGATATCCCGTTAACAATTCTGGTTTTAATGCAGTGGGATACTGGGTGGGGATGGAGCCTGAGGATGGAGGGAAGGGTGGGGTGGGTGTACATGTGTCCCAGGGGACTGGCTTGATCATCAGGCTGTTGTCGCAATGATGAGGACGATGGATTCGAGTTATGAAAATGAAGTGGGCGTAATTGATTGGGTCGGTAAAGTTTTTATTCCTGGTTATTGATTTGCAGGCAGTGAACAATATTGATACCAGCAGAGGAACAACTCGATATGAAGTGAAACATAAACACAGTGGTACTGAAGGGAGGGAGGAAAAGGGGGAGAAAGAAAGATGAAAACAGCGCAGAAGAAAGTGTTCTGATGGATGGGGTAAAGGAGGGAGGAAGAATAAGGGGAGAGCTAGATCTCTATGAAAATAGGAAATGCCACAGAGAAAGGTGACAAAATTGCAAAAGTGCAAAATTATGGCAAGAGGATTGTACACCTAGTGTTTAAATCACACTAACTTTATGCAGAATACAGAGAATACGAGAAGAGGGACAACTTCATCTATACATCATTAAGAACACTTTTTAGTAGTTAATCAGTTAGTCAATCACGTGGCATGTTTTGCTGGAAAGAATAACTTATGAGAGTTTTCGTTTTATTATTATTATTATTATAACTTTATTATAAATACTGTTCCATAGTTTGCATCTATAGTTTTTATGTGTTGGAGCGGGCCCAAGTTATCAAACTGTACATTAAACATAATTAACATGAATAGTTATCTGTCTCTCTGTGTTAGTCCAAAGAATCGTGACCTGTCCAGGGTATACCCTGCTTTGGGATGTAGCAGAAAGCAGGGTATACCGTATAACTTGATAAATGAATAGATGGATTATTATCTGATATGTTGAACATATTGCTCCATTCAAAACAGCAGTCATCTCATTGTGCTTTATACTGTAAAGCAAAAAACCTTCAATATTACTAAAAATAATTACTACTGAGTACCAGGGGATTTGTCAGATGTGTTCCATCAGCAAAAAGTCTGCATTTCTTTTCCCCGTTTTTGGTCTCTGAACCAGGATCGGGCCTTTGTAACCTCTTTCTGATGTCCGTCTGGATTGAAGGAGTAGGAAACAGCTTGTGCCTCAACCTTTGACCTTTCACCTCTTTACAGTTTGTTTCTTGTAAGGCTGAGCCGAACTGTAATTGAAGTTTGTTTTACCACTGACCTCACTGTGAGTCACAGAGAGACAGCCAGACAATGAAGCCAAATGTGGAAGCAAAACAAACATTTTAATGATTTGAAAGGCATGAAAGTAACTTTCTGATAAAGACAGAAAGGAGGAGGAGGAAGAGGAGGAAGAGGTGGAGATAGAAAGGAAAAGCTAGGATGTAAAGCGAGATGTAACGTGAGAGACTGAGGTGTGAGTTAATGTGTCCATCTCTTGAGTGTGTGTGCAGTCTATTTATCCATCACAGTGAGTGTGTGTAAGGCGATTACAGATCTGGAAGCTTTGGTTACATTCCCCTCTCTCATCCTGCCATCCTGCCGACCAAACGGCGGTGGGTTTGATGGTTTTAGTGCCTCTCCGCTCGATGCAAATCTCATCACCAGTTTTTAGACACGAACGCTGGGAAGCGACAAACAGAAACCGGAGAGAGGCCGCATTAATGCCGGCCGCGGCTCCTTCAAGAAAAGAACAAGGAAACCAGAGGCTGAAAATATGGCGTCGGGTTTCAGCCGTTTGGAAAATATCCTCAATTTGATCAAAAATTTATAATGTGACTTTTAGAGCAGCTTGGGTTTCCTGAAGGCTGCTGCTGCGCATTATACAGCTCCTTTAATGTGGTTAACACACTTTAACACACCGCGCTGCCCTGCACTCTGTGTCAGTGCAATATGACTCTACACGTGTGTATACGGGTGCGTGTATTAGCCAGCCATAAACTTTTTTTAAATTTCTCCATTAAAAACATCGAGGATTACTCTGAATTGTGTGTAAATGGAATTTTAAGTGGGATATTTTATAAAGTTTTGTCATTTCAAATCAATAAATGCAGAATTTTGCTTTTGTTTAGTATCATTTAAACGTTTTAGAATTAAAGTCAGGATTTTCTGACAGATGACAACAGCATTCACTTCATTTACTGCATTCAGTTAATTCCTTTATTTATTTATGGGGGGGGGGGGGGGGGGGGTTTAACTCTTGGAATGACTACATATAACAACACATACATTTTTACCTTCAAAGTGGTCACTGTGGAGATTGAACCACAAAACCAGCCAGTCAGAGCTTTGCTTTTTCAAGATTTCCTCTGATCTTGATTTACGCCTACGTAGCTTCATATAGTCAATTAATTACCAGGAATTCTAAAAGATAATGAATAAGACACAAAATTAAAACAACAAGAAAACAAGGACAACACAAACATAAACTATAGCCAAGAAAACTGCTTGGTCTGAAAATGAACTTGACACATACAAAATATAAACATGAAGATAATAATAATACTGGGAAGAAACACAAAGTGAATATAGAAGTGAAATAAATAGTAAATTGCCCCTGAACTGCAGAAAAAAATATTTAAGGTCACAAATTACTAACATAATCAAAAAAATCTATCAAAATCACAACATTTGCAAAGTTACCTCACATAAACAATAAAATGAAAACATGAAACCACAAAGGGCATGAAATAACTACACACAGTCACTGCATCACTACAAAGTGACTGCAAAAAATAAAAGTTACTGCAAAGTTACATTAAAAATAAATAGCATGATAACGAGAAAGACGACAGAAAAAACAATCATTCAGAAATCAAACAAAACGAAGGAAATGATCATTGAAGCATGTTTTGGCGATGTGCAATAGAGGAGAGAAGAGGATCAATAAGAATCAAATCCAAACTGGATCCTACACACAAACCACACTGTTCTGCAACAACTCTCACATTTAACCTGCTCTGGACAAACTCAACAGCTGCAGCTTGTCACCACGACAACCTGACATCAGTAGTGTGATGATAATCAATCAATTAATCAATGCACATATTTACCCAAGAGCCCACACTCTCTTTCACCCCCCCCCCCCCCCCCCCCACTCTCTCTCCTTGTGTTTACAGTCCAGTTAGTGATGGCTGCTTCAGGACCTTCCTGTCGTCACTATCATCAGTCAGCAGATATTACCCTCATCTGACCACACACACATACACACACAGGGTGAGAGTGTGTGCCTGCGCAGGTCATAGTGTGTGTGTGTGAAATATTTCCCCTGCAGCCTGATGCAGGCTGACGACAGATCTTTCACCGCCGGCTGAATTTCGTGTTTTAGAGATGTGGTGTGTTAATAGGAGATTTGCGTTTACTGCAGAGCCCAAGTGTCTTCCATGAAAACACACAGACACACAGATGTCTCATCTAACTGCTGCTGTGTTTGCTAGCAGGCACGTTTTTAAATAAGTATTGGAGTTGTGCGCTGTCATCAGGAGATACGGTATTCTCAAGCACTGACTCTTGGAGATAAACAAGCAATTACAGGCTAAAGTCACGTCAGTGTTTTTTGTATTTGCTATGCAAAGTGTGATGAGCACTAGAGAATGACTACAAAATAGTAAAGAGAGGATGACAAAGTGATACAAACTTGTGATGGTGCAAAGTCACAAAACCTCTTTCAAATATTTTTGATTATTTTTATTTATTTTATTAGTATTTTCAGTTTTTTTAACAGACAAAAAAAATCAGCTTTTACTAGCCATTGAATGCAGCAAATCATAACATAGCACTTTCTCTTCTTCCTTATAAATAAATATATACATATATATTGCTATACACACACACAAACACATGCACACACGTGGGTGAAGCAGTAATGTGGTTGCAGCCTGGTTAGGATCGATTTCCTGTCTGCTGCCTTTAATAAATGTCTTCCCAAGTCATTAAAGGAAGAGAACGCATCAGCTGCATCGATCCCACGCAGTTCATCACACACAATGTTCACTATTTAGTCCAGACTGAGGGTTGAGAGTCTATTACAGCAAGTGGATCACATATTGGAGAGAAAGCATCCGTCATCAATGCTGCTTCAGTGGTTTAATATTTGTTTGTTGCCTGTCGGATGTTGGTCTTCATCCAAACCTCATTGCCTCCCTGATGAGACTCCATTTAGTGCAGGATTTACGAGTGCTACACAGAGCAAAGCTAAGCTATTAATAAGAATCCTTTATTTGGGACGTCCCTGACTGTCTTTTTAAAAGTTTACTGATTTGAATTTGCAGTATTAAATTTCTCCAAGAAATTTACTCTGCTTGCTGCACTGCACTGTTGAAAATGTTCAACATGTTCATGGGACAAATTCATAAAGAAAAGTAAATTTCTTGAGTAGTCTCAATTACTGACACCATCATTAATAGGAATTAGATACATACGGGACACAGTATGATTTTAACCACACAGGATATAACCATCAAAACAAAACTGAAGTTGGCTGAACAAGAGTCAAAAGAGGAGGATAATAAAGAAATTCAGGTATAACATTATGACCACTGGTGAAGTGAATAACACCAATTATCTCTCCAGCTCCTCTTGGTGGGTGGGATATATTCGGGTGCAAGTGGACACTTAAGTCCTCTAAGCTGGTGATAGAAGCAGGAAAAATGGGCATGCATAAGGATTTGAGTGATTTTTACATGAGCCAGACTGTGATGGCTAGATGATCAGGTCAGAGAATCTCCAAAACTGTAGTATCTATCCAAAGTGGTCCAAGAAAGAAACAGTGGTGAACCAGCGACAGGATCATGGTGACAAAGTCTCACTGATTCACACGGGGAGTGAAGACTGGCCTGTGCGGTCTGATCCAGATGACGACCTAAGATGCTCTTCTGGAGCTCAGAAGTTAATGCTGGCTTTGAGAATACACAGAGCATCGCAGTTTGTTGTGAGGCAGCGCTGACTAGTCAGGGTTCCCCATACTGTCCCCTGTCTGCTGTCAAAAGCACCAATAATAAGCATGTGAGCATCTAAAGAGGACTACAGAGCAATAGAACAAGGTATCCTGGTCTGAATTGCGTTTCCCTTTAAATAACGTAGCAGGCCGGGTGCGCACACGTCGCTTATCACTTTAACATCTGGCACCAGGATACACAATTGGAAGAAGGCAAACCGGAGGGGCAGTGTAAGGCTTTAGGAATGTTCCACTGGGAAAACTTGGTCCTGTCATCCATGTGGATGTTAATTTGGCAAGTATTTTTGCAGGCCTGATGACTCATGGCCTTTTCTAAAAATGTGATTGAGGACACATAAAAATCTAAGAGTAAAATGCAGCTCTGTTGGAAATAAGACATGGGTTTAATGCTGCAGAAAATCATTACTTCAGCGATTTAGTGCACAGAGCAGTAAAATAAACATTTTAATCTGAGCAATTATTGAATATTGCAGTTTATTACTTACATGACAGCTGCATATTACAGCTCTGAAACTTGAAACTGGACACACTTAAACATTAAATACTATTGTCACAGAGCCCAATAAAGGAGATGTGGAAATAGTAGTTAGTGGGCAGATCAAAGTAAATGTAATTTTACTGAATGAATAGGAATTCTTTGTGTGCTCTCTGTTTCAGTAGCTACAATTCCAGCAGTGTAAAAAAAGACTTAAAAGCAGAAGTATAAAGATGTGCATACGTCTGGATCACCAGCTGAATGCATGCAAATTCCAATACAGCAACATGTTTGCAGTGTTGTAATACAGCACGGCTTTATTTGTGATCCTAGTAAGGTAAGGTACAGCTTTACAAGTGGCACATATAAAATGTATTGCCCCAGTAGAGAATTTACATTGCACCTGAATCATTCTGTAAAAAACAGAATTATACTTCCAGCTAATTTTATATCAAACCTCTGAACATAACCTGACCCCAAATAATTTATGTGTTCAGCGTAGGTTACCATGGTGATTTATTTAGGAAAGAACCTAGAGCAACTTTCATGACACTGAAAACTCTTAACTCTGACTTTAACCTCAACATAGGTTGTTAACACATTTATCTCACTTTAAAATAACCCCTCATGACAATGAGTCGCTTTTGTTTGTTGGCCACTTCTATGAAAGTTGCGTACCCCACTTCTGATACACCACCACCACCACACCATCATCATTGTTATACATATACAATGATGAAATATACAACATATACAATGATGACAGTGTGTGTGTGTGGAGGGGGGGGGGGGGGGGGTGCAGGAGAGAGAGAGAAAGAAAGATATTAATATCAATGTATTTATTTGTATTAGTGGAGCACTCAATATTAGCCCAAAAAGGGGGGTTCGCAAAAAGAAAGGAGGCTGGGGGGGTGGCAGCATCTGGCTGAAGCTGATGGCAGAGGTCAAAGATTACAGAGGGTGCTTCTTAACTTACACAGGCCTCACACACACACACACACAGAGTACACACACGATATAGAAAGTGTACTATCAATTTACATGAGGAAGATTTTTAAGGATCACTGAACGACTTACTCTCACACTTACACTTCACACACACACACATTTAATCACCAGCACACACACGAACACACAATGAAGACTGAAGCTGTCAACATGCCCTCTGAAAGTGCAATCACACACACATACACACACATTCCTTCTGCTGCTGCTAGATTGAGTTGAAACCTTTGATCTCCCAGATGGCACAGTTCAACTTAACATAATCTTTTTATTTTTTCACCAACCTTTATTTGTCTGTGGGAGGTTGACAGGTTGGCACACTCCAGTTTCACCTCATTTGTCCACTGATTTATGAATTGATTTCCTCTCAGAGATATTGTTTCTACACCAAAGACCCTCTGTAATTGACTCTGGTTAATATTTGGGCTGCGTCATGTTGTTGTAGTTCATCATTGACTCAAATATTTAAACCAGAATTTTAGTTTTCTATGTCTGGGGCCCGTGTGAAAGTCTTTATTTTCCTTTTTAACTTTAGTTAATGGTAATGAAAAAGAAAGTAATTGCAGCCCAAATAGGATCCATGACAGGAAGTCTATTAATTGCTGCACAAATTCCTGTGTTCTCTAAAAAAACGGAGAAAAAACTAAAAAAGCTTAGAAAATTAGGGGAAAAATTTTTAATTTTGTAAATCCAGTACCTAAGGTGAAATATAAAACATTGGCAGCATTGTGTAATTATTTCTTTAGCAAAAAATAAGACAAAATGTAAGGAGTGTGTGGAAAAAAAACAAAGTCTCATTAAGGGGGCAAGTAGCAGTAAGGTGTTGATAATCAGCCTTGATTAATTGCACTTGATTAAGTGTGACCACGTTTATAATAATGCACATTTTGGCATGTTGTTGGACATTCAGGTTTGTGTTAACATAATGCCAAGGAGGAAAGACAGCAATGATCTTAAGGAAGCAGTTGTTACTGCCCGTCAGTGTGGGAACAATCTGAAAAGGTTAATAACCCATTTTCCAAATGTTTTGTCCTTCATACTTTTGTAAGATTATTCAAAACTGGAAAACATTTATAGACAGCTGCCAAACTTCATTTTCCCAGGAGTGGACCTGCCAGTAAATTCACCCCTTGGTCAGACCTCAGTGCAATTTTGCAAAAACAAGAAGCCACATCTCAGGCTTTCCGGCCTCAGTTATCACGTTAAATGTTAAATTTGATGACAGCAGGATTAGAAAAACACTGAACAAGTGTGGCTTGTTTGAAATGGTTGCCAGGGGAAAGCTTCTTCTCTCTAAAACATATCTTGGGGTTGCAAAGTTGCATCTGAACCAACCACTAGACTTGTGGTACAACAAACATCAGCGATGATTAAGTCAATGAACTGAAGCGGCGTTGTAATGAAAAGTGGAATGGAATCGTTGAAAAGATGATTTTACATTATTGCTGCTAAAGATGGCTCTAGCAGTTATTGAAGCATGGTGTGGAGGTTTTTTTGGTTTTTTGTTTGTTTGTCTTTTTACATTAGACTTCTCCATTTTGGCTTATTTTTTGTACAAAAAAAAGTCCTAATAGCCAAGAACTTAGAATTAAAAGTGGCTGTCCTGTCTTTTTACTGTGGCTGTACAAGGGTTTCAGGGACTGGAGTAATGCTGAAAAAAACCGTTACAAAGACTCATCTGCTCTCAGCAGGACACATTTTGTTGCTTGCTCCTTGCTTTTGTTTGTTGCTCACTTGTTGTTACCTTTTGCTTTGTAACTTTTTACTCTTGTTTTGTCTTTTGGGTCCTGTTCATAGTTGTTTTTTATTGTTCTTCAGTGTCTCTTTAGTGGCATTTCGAGTCTCATTGTGGATGTTTTTGTATGTCTTTGTTGTCATTTTATATATTTATTTGCTTGTTTTGTCTTTGGTTTTTGTTGAGTATTTGTTTATGTCTGATTACAGTTTCATTATGATCTTTTACGTCTCCTATACTAAACCAAACATCAAATCAGGATGTATGAAATAATGAGAAACATGTCCGTGGGACTCAGAGCTGCTTAAGAAAACTTTACGAACATTTATCTGCCTTCAAAGTGAACATGAGGTCTTTTTCTCATTCTATTTGTTTGTTTGCCTGCTTGCTTGCTTTTGCGGTGAGTTGATCATCACACACACAAACACTCAGTCATCTCTGCCCTGCATCACTGTTGTTCCTGTAATTGTCGCCTAGCAACAGGTTGGTGCCCTCTGTTATTATGTTTACTGGAAATGTTTGTGGTAAACAAGGAGGAGAAGAGGGAGGGGAAGAAAAGAGAGTGAAGTAGCGATGGAGAGAACTTAGGAGGTGATGAAGGTGCAAGGAAATGGGGAGAATGGTTAAAAGGTGAGCGTGCAGCAAAGTGACCTGCAGCTAAAATCTATCATTATCCAAAACAAAATGCTCTGTGGCCAGCCGGCCACGCCCCTTTCTGGCTCTCAGGACTCATTCTCCCATAATTCCTCTGACCCCCAGCTGAGGCTAAGTAGCATTTGCCAACCAGTTTGTAATAATTACCGCTTTGAAATGCCAGCACGCCACAGGGCGAGCTGGGCGCCATACTAGGGCAGCGTGCTAGCTTATGCTAATGGCTAAACAACATGATAAGTCCTTTGGGGTGAAGCTCAGGGTCCAGTTCGTAATTACTGGTTAGCTGTTAACTGTTAGCTTCTGGCGTTGGCTTATTGTATGACTGGAGAGGTGGTTACATTTAGCCATTAACTTCCAAAGGGTCATGTGGAAAGGCCTTTTGGAGTCCTTAATTAGCTACTAGCCATTTGTATTTTATGTGTAAAGGGCTACAGGCAGTTGCTTTGTGAAATTTTAGCACAAAGGAAGCATGCGCGAAGTATGAGACAATGGGCCCTGAACACATTTTTTTTTTCTCTGTGCTTGCTTTCCATTTTTCAAAAAGCTTTACACACATTCCTGTGGTCATTTTGTTTATTTGTTGTTATGTTGTGCGTCTTTGTAGTGTTTCTGTCTGTGGTCAACTATTGTTACTAAATACAGAAAAGCGATACAAATGCTTTGTGGTCCTACCTTTAGTATAGACACTGAACTGAACTGAACTACTAAGAATGTGTTTTTTAAATTTATATCAGTGTGATTCCTTTTCTTATACTTGTACAAAACCTGGACACCTTCAGGTGAAGTAGATTTGCTTAATGGTCTAGTATTGATATAGTGCCTTTCCACTCTGAGCAGTATTTACTACAAGCCTTATTCACACACATTTATGCAAACTCTTTTTTCCTGTACCTAAGAGCTTTGTCCAACACATGGAAACATTATAGAGTGAATGTGTTGATCAGTAATATTGACAAGCAAACGGGAGTAACCAGGGTATCAATCTACCTGCCGTCTGATTGGTAGGCAACCTACTCTACCTCCTGCCTCTGATTTTGACTGACTTTGTATATCACTGAGTCTATCAAGTTATTTAAGCACTGGAGTAAACCATTTGATTTGAGTCAGAACTAAGATCTGGAAAATCGAACACTGTAATTTAATATTATACTAAATTTTCTTAAAACATGAAACACATGTACAAACAACATAGACTCATACACACTGTCATATCAAATCCACAGAAATCCATGAGTATCAGTTGTACAGGTGTGTGTGTCTTCCTCAAACTGTGGTCTCCGTGGCAACAACAGACAGGGAGGATGAGCAGCAACTTGCCAGTGCCTACAAGCACCACCATGCATTCTGGGTAGACATTAGTGTCACAGGCTGCCTCCCATCAGACAGGAGTGAGAAGGACTCAGTCTGATCAGCAACAGTACGGACAAATCCATGAACACATATAAATATATACAAAATCTGTTTCTCTGTAAATAGATTACAGAGAAGTCAAAAAATAAAAAAAAACTCCTCTTTCCTCGACTCCTATGGAAACGTTGCAGTATGTCAGTCACAAAACCTAAATATAGCCACATGAGTCAGTTTCACGCTACAGAAACACAAGCCACCCCATCAGAAATAGACCAGGTGCTACTTCTTCTAAACACCTTCTGCGGAGATGACGAGCTGGAAATCAACGCCACCACATCCATGTTAGACTTCCTGGACAACATTCGCATTTTCTTCCCAGCTGTCCCGAGATCAAGGATGATTCCATAAATAAATCTTTTTTACCTTTGAGGCAGAATGAGGTGAAACCTTTGAGGTTCTAGATGCCATAAACAGACCTTTATTTGCCTTTATTTGGGAAGTTGACAGGTTGACACAAGCCACTTTTACCCCCTTTGTCCACTGATTTATGAATTCATTTCCTCTCCAGCATATTGTTTCTTCACCAAAGGAATAGTTGTTTTAATCCTGCTTGTTCACTTTGTTTTTAATTTTTTGTGGCTCTTTCTGTGCCATTGCTCAGATAAAGCTGGAATATCAGGTTTAGACAAATGTCTCTTTTCCACTAGCAGCTATTCAGCTCAACTCCTCTCAGTTTTTAGGGTTTTCCATTAGCTGGTGGTACCTGCCACCAGGTACCTTTTTAGAAAATGTGGCATCAGTAGAATGCATGCCACCGATTGGCCAAGAAATGACATCATGGATGAGTCATGAGAGCGACTCATTCACAACAATTAAACCTGCCAGCTGTTTCTGCCCAGTTGATCTCTTCAGCAGCCCGTCATTGGTCACGCCAAGGTCACACTCGTCTGATTCTTTCGGTTATGTGTTGTGTTACTGACTGGGTCGGACATTGCCCAGCATCACAACACACAATATCTTGACACAAATCCTCCATCTGCCGCTCAGACCTGCCCAGGTGATATCTGCTACACTATTAACGTCAGGCCATATAAAAAAAAACACACACACACTCACATATGTGTGTTTGTGTGTGAGTCACTGTGTGTGTGTCCTCCTCCATATTTATTTGATGCGACTCCATATTTGTCTGTATCCAGGCGTGTGTGTGTGTGTGTGTGGTTTTATGTCCCCCAACATTTGTGTGTGAATGTGAGTCATTGGAGTGGGAGTGTATGTTTTTATGTCTGCGTGTGTATGTGTGCGTGTGTATGTGTGTGTCTGTGTGAAGTGTGAATTGAACAGAGCTGTGACCAGATGGGCTCTGTAGATCAGGTTACCTGTTTATAGAGCAGCATCTGTCCACCCTGTCAATCAAACAGAAAGAGGGAGAGAAAAAGAAAGGGGAGGGGAGGAGTGGGGGAGGCAAAGAAAGAGAGAGATGAGTAAGATACAATTGAATGAGTCAGACAAGAAGGTCAAAAGATGCATTTGAAGTTTCCTCATCCTATATGTAAAGTAGGTAGAGTAATCTTTCTTATCCCTCTACCTTCCTTTCCTCTCCCTTTCCCCTTTGTGCTCATCTTTTTTGTTACCCCTTTCCTCCTTGTCTTGCTTCCTATCATATCCTATGTGTGGTATTTCTTCCTTCCTTTTCTTTTTTCATCCACCTTATTTCTTCTCCTTCCCATTTCTTTTTTTTGCCTCTTGTTCCAGTCTTCCCCCTTTTAATCCTTTTAATTCTTCTTTTACTCCACAGCCTCATCCTCTTTGTTCTTTTACTGGCCTCCTGCTACAACTCTTCCATGACATCTATTCTTTTCTTCACCTGTCTTTCTCACATTTCTGTTCTCTTCTTCCACATTTCTTTTCCATCTTCCAATCCACCTCCTCCTCTTCTTCATTCCAATCCTATTCTTTCCTTCCACTGAACCACCTCTTCCCCGCCTTCTTCCACCATCTTTTTCCCTCTTATGTCTTTTCATTGTCTTCCAACTCTGCTTCCTTCTTAGTATTCCACCTCTCCCACCTGCTTTTCTTCTTTTCCTCTTTCTTATTTCCTGCTGACCATTGTTGCCCACCTCCCTGTGTTCCTCCTCATCCACAGTCCTTCCTCTCTTCCTGTCTGTTGTTCTTTGTTTTCAGAAAGTAACATTACATTCAGAAAAATATCACTTCTGCAGAAATCAATGCAAATATTTTCATCTTCTCTCTTTCTCTGTGCATCTCTCTTTCCATTTCTGCTTCTCTCTCTTTATTTTCTAGTTTTCCTCGTGTTTCTCCAAATAAACGTGAATTCCCACTAAGAAATCAATGCAAATGCCGCCATTGATTTCTGCTCTCTGCTCTCTTTTTTTCTTCATCGAGCAAATGTCCTTTTCCCCTTCCAAAATCAATACAAATATTTTGCTCTTTGTCTTCTCTTTTGCTTTTCTCCCTTCTCCTGCTACTTCACTTGCCCGCCCTCTCTTGTTTTCTTTTATCGCTTTCCTTAAACTGTGTATTTTTCTCTGAGATCAATGCAAATATCTTTTCCATTTTCTATCCTTTTTCTGTTTCTTGCTACCTTCCTCTCCCACCTCTCTCACCCCGTCCTTCCCTCTCTCTCTCTCTCTCCTTCCCTCTGTCTCTCACCCTCTCTCGCCCAGCAGCCATCATTATGCAGCTGATTGCCGCGTTTAGCCTGGTAATTGAAATAATGAGAGAAGATTACCTCGCCGCTTTTAGTCACCTAGTTTAATCCACCAATCAGCTGTCAGCAGCAGGTCGGAATACAGAGACGTGTTTGTCTGTGTATGTGTGTCGGTGTCTGTGTGTACATTGTGTATACAATGCATACATGTGTAGATATGGATGTTTGTTGCCTATAGAAGCCTGCTTGTGTGTAATTTAAATTGGCTGTCGACGGCAGGGAATCAGAAAAATCAATGATGCGGCTTTCCCTCAACATGACCGACACAGACAACAAAGCAGCTCAGAGCGAGCGGGCTCTGCTGTTTTCCATCTGATGTCGATGTTTCTGTTGTTGTGGCTTGATTTTCTTTTCTCATGTTTGTCTGATGTGTTTCTTGCTTGCCTTATATTTGGTTCATCTTCAACCACGGGAACGCTTGAAGTGAAAACAAAATCAGAACTCAAGGTGCTGTTACTGGTTTTGTCAATTTTTAAATACTTTGCTGGTCCAACTAACCACACCATTTACACATGCCTGGGAATTCATTTCTCTCAAACTATTTGTCAGAAGAGAATAAATGGATGAATGGATAGTTGCTCATAGGGCTGCACGATTAATCGTTAAAAAATTGCGATCTCAATTCATACTTATGTGCGATCTCATTTCCAAATGACAACGATTAAAAAAAAAAAAAAAGACTACGACGATTGTACCGCATTTTGATCCAGGATGTATTCTGCATGAAAACAAGCGCTCACTCTTCCTGCTCAACAAATGACAAGGGCGGAGCCTTATACCACGTGATACAGAAGCTGGCTGCTAACATTAGCAGGGAAAAAACAACGGAGAGCAAGTCAGGGATGACGAGAAAGTGACAGGAGAAAATCCGTCCCGGTCAACCACCATCAATAACGGGAACCTTTTACAGCGCTTCCCTATACCGGTCGAACTCCCGCAGGCACAAAGAAATTACGGAGGCTATTACTTATCACCTGACCAAAGATATGGCTCCCATCAACACTGTGCAAAACGAGAGATTTAGGAAAATGATCAACACCCTAGACAAACGCTACACAGTGCCGTCCCGCAACTATTTTTCTATTGTTGCACTACCTGGGACTACCCGGTGGAGACGGAATTTCAAGCAGTACAACATTTTGCGGCAACGACAAAATGTGAGACATTTATTGTTTTTATGTTTATTTATTGTTTTTATGTTGAGTCTCAACTGTTACGAAGTTGATGTGCAGTTAATAAAAGCAATAAATATTTATACTGGAAAAGAAAATCGTGAGAGAATCGTGATCTCAATTCTAAGCCAAAAAATCGTGATTCTCATTTTATGCAAAATCGTGCAGCCCTAGTTGCTCATGAACCAAAAGGACACCTTTATCATGGAAATGATGCTTTGGTAATTGTTAGAAACTTATATTAATAATAATATTAAGAATATTAATGACCAGTCACAGGTAGCCACCATGATGTCAACCATCAGTCTTGGTGTGCAGCCTTAAATGAAACATTTTCCCATCTGTGACATTTTACCAGTGATTCTTACTAAGAAATTTTATGTTTTGGGGTTTCTTGTCATGGGTATGTCACCCTTTTTAACTGAGTAGTCAAAATCAGTCAAATCCACAGTAATCTGTCATCCAAAGTCAAGGAAAGACAAAACAAATATCTGAGAATCTACTCTTGTTGGGTTCAGTTAGGATCGTAAGGAAACTGGCAGTGGTAACTCAACTTAAAGAAGAAAACTCGGAATGAGACACTGACAACAACTTAAAGAAAAAATGTGATTTGAGTGTATTAAACATTTAAATGGTCCAAAAACATAGACATGAACAAAACATTTAAATCATTTCAAACATGTAATCTTCAACAATGTCCAATATATCACTTCAAGTGTCCATAAATGTATCAGGTATGCTGTCCATTTCAGTTCAGTGCACTTAGTATTCAGTGTTTGGTAAGTGTTCAAAGTTATTTGGATTGTCTTTAGTCACAGTTTTGCTTTTAGATGCATCAGTTTTTGTGTTAAGTGGAATCAGGTCTGACCCAAAAAGAAAAAAAGTAGCACCATAAAGTGTCCTGAGATCCTATTGAAAAAACATTGCAAATCGTTGTATCCTACCACCCTCCAAGGAAGCAGGTGGCTTTCAGATTGAGAGCTTCCTTTGTAGGCATCTCCAGTGGCATCCAGTCCTTAGATGGCACCGCTTGGGCCTTGCAGCAGACTTCTACCACATAAAAAAAAAAAACAGCCTGCACACAACGTGCAGAGCAATCACTTCACTTGTAAAATAAAACACATGTTTCTCTACTGTTATCCCTTTTCGTCATCACACATCGATACAGTTCTTATTGGCCAATAACAATCTATCAACGACAAACATACATTTCACTGCAAATCATGAAGCATGAAAAGTGTCTCATGTGGTGTGTTAGCTAAAAACCTCACATGTAAGCGCATTAGCCCAGAGAGCACATGTGGGTACGCTAGCATACTTTCCACAGGCTAACATAGCTAAGGAAACTAAGGAATAGACTATGTGCACTTTAGCATATGCTACTTCGAGTGGGGAAACTCCTGAAGGGTGCTTTGTTTCCAGTGTGATATTCGCGTCTTGTTTACGGTCGGGTTTTCCAAAAAAAGCCAACCAAATGGACGAATCAAGCGGCGATTTACATTTCTCAAGATGTCTTGGGCATTTACCGAATATATCTGTAGATGATTTTCATCAACTTGTCGATATATTTTTCCCTCGCGCCTAAGAACAAAGGAAGAAAGGATTGAAATTTCTCAGTATTTGTATATAGAGTTCCCTCGTTTATCGCGGGTGTTATGTTCTAAAAATAACCAGCAATAGATGAAATCTGCGAAGTAGCCAGCTTTATTTTTTACAATTATTTTAGATGTTTTAAGGCTATAAAACCCCTCAGTGCATACTTTACACACTTTTCTCAGACAGGCATGAACAGTTTCACACTTTTCTCTCTTGTTTAAACACTCTCAAAGTCCATTATAGAATGAAACCAAAGATGAAAACCTGTTTTCAATCCCAAACATTTATTTGAGAAATAAACATACAGTATATTTGTTTTTCCATAAATAATAATGACAGATTTTAGAACTAATGAATTTAACTTAAAGCTTAATTGCTTAATTTAAGCTTAATGCACCTTATAATCCAGTGCGCGGTATGGTAAAAAAAAAAAAATACAGTAACTTCTACCTTCCTTTAGCATGTCCAGAAGTCCAACTTTTTGTGCGATGGTTAGTATCTTCCTCTGCCCTTTGGGTGCAGGTGCCTTTGACGGTGCAAAATGTTTCGTTGACATTGTTGTTTGTTGGGGAGAAAACTTACAAACATACAGTATAGCACTTCAGAGTCACACTGCTAGTGATCGATGTAGCGATTCTGTACTGTACAGGAGAGCACGGCACGGCACGGAGGAGATCGACAATGATCTACAGCCGATCGGGATGCAGAACACGATGCGCTTAAAACAAAAAAAAAGCATGCAAAATTGCACTAAAAGGATCCGCGAAACAGCGAGGCTGCAACGGTGAACCGCGTTATAGCGAGTGACCACTGTAATTGTGAAGATAAGTCACAACATACCCTTTGTAAATATTAACATATAGAGACCCTTACCAGCAATCATTCATGTATTTTTTTATATCCTATGGCTTTTTTTCACAGTTTGTTGACATGCTGTGTATGTGTGCACTGATATCGACATAACGGGGAAACATCTGGCTTTGAGATTGAAAATGTGACTTCATTCTGGGGTAAAACCGCAAAGGATTCTGGGAACACGTGGCAAGCAGTACTAGCGCACGCAGGTTCTCGTGCACAGAGTCTATCGTTAGCAGCTTCTACGACAAACATTGTATCCTGACTGGTTTTATACTCAGAAAAGTTGTGTGAATCACAACTTAATCTGCAACTGTGAGACTCACCAGGATATTCTTCAAAGAAAACATTAATTCCGTAGTGTAACACCTTACAGGACTGAATCTCCAGATCAGCTTTGCGCATCTAGCTTGTCACTACCCGATCCGTACCGGAAACCCGATCGGTACCACCGAGTTAGCTCCTAGCATTTCTCAACAGCTCTGTCACCTTTTCGACTGCCCGGGACATTTAAACAATGGATAAACCATATACAAACAAATTCACGCTTTTCTCCTCGACAGAGAGCTTTCCCTCGATTGAACAACAGTGACGTAAAATAAGAAGAATGGCGCCTAATTACAGACTTAATAATACTGACTTAGTAATATGTCACATGAAGATTCATCAGCCAGATTAAGTGTTTACTGACAGTGATAGCGGACATCATCATCACTATTCCAACAATACTCTCCACACAGACAAGCATAAACACACTCGACTATCACTAAATCAAATTTAACACCCGTTTGTAATGACGCTAGTTCGGTTTACAATAGGGTTCATGCGCTCGGTCAGCAGGTGGCGGTATCCTCGTAAATTGGGGAGTAAACTGCCCACTAAATAAAACAGAAGAATAAGAAAGCATCTGCACATGCGCGGTATGGATCGGGGAATCCTGAGCCTTAAATATATATTTTTATTCTTTGTTTTTGTCTATATTATATTGAAATGTTTCATTATTGCAAACATTTTAAGAGATACTCATTATTCTTAACATCTTAACAGATACTCTGACCCGTAACCATCGTAAAATGCTTCAAGCGGAAGTAGTGGCCTTTTGCACATGCATGGTACCGATCGGGTTTCCGGTACGGATCGGGTAGTGACATAGCTCCGTGCAGGCGGATGCAGTGAAAGAAAGTCACCACGCAAAGAGGGACAACTACTTACTTACGACGACTTTATTGCACTATATAATTTTCCAATCAGTGTTCAGGAATTCTCAATGGTGCTTGGTGCCATACCCTCGGGGACTTATAAAAAAAACTGACAGCTTAATATCTACCTTAGTCACTCTCCCTGATCCAGCTGAATCAGCAGTAGGAAAAATCTGCTTTTCACAGGAACTTGCTAACAGCAATAAGAGAATACGTAGTTTATTCCAAGAAGATATCGTATATAATATCTTACAGGAACCGATATGTTCCAGATATCAAGTGGAAGACAGTCTGGATGATCCCCCATAAATATTTGATTGTAAATAAGGTGAAGGAAGTCTCATTTAAAATTCTACATAAATGTTATCCAGCCAGTCACTACATGGTAAAATTTAAAAGAGACATAAATCCTAATTGTACTTTCTGTGGGGATCATCCAGAAACTGTGACACATCTTTTTTGGTACTGTTTATCTACACAGAGATTCTGGAAAGAATTTAGCAGTTTTGTTATTGTCCATATTTTAAGAGAGTTTTCTTTACGATGGGAAAATGTTTTACTGTTTCTTTAAGTTCCCCAAGAAGAATGACAAATGTTTTTTTATAATAAATTTGTTAATACTTGTTGGAGCTTAGATTGTCCAGGCCAATGTTTTACTCAGTTACATCATGCCATATTTAACTATTTGTCATGATCTTTAAGTTTCTATTATAATCTTGATCATTTTATGTTATAATGTAATATGCTGTGCTCCATAAATTAATCCTGCTTTGGTAGTCTGTTGTTGTTGTTGCAAAGTGTTGATAGATGTCGTAAAGGGGGTGTGTATTTTGCCCGCATGCGGAGGGGTGTGGGTAAAAGGTTAGGTAAGCAAGCAGGACGTGGAGCAACAGTTTTCTGACCGTCGCCGCTTTAATGTAATAACATTAAAGGGAATGTAAACGGAGCTCTCACCAGAGGCATTTGTTTTGTACCTTTCGGTTTGTATGGAGAATAAATGTTTTGCCCCTTTTTTTTTTTGCCTCGTTTTTGCTAACGGAAGGCGTACAAGCAATTCAACGAAGAGCACAAGTCAGAAACTTTACGTCCTGCAGAAGTGGCAAAGAAGGACCGAAGGTTGCCACTATATTAGTCAGAAAACTGCTCCGAAAGTGAGAGGATTACGTACACGTCACCAGCGCACGGAGTTAATTGGCCCGCGGTGCGGCAAGGGAAAACGGGGAAAAGTGCATTGCCTTGGTGGACGTGAAAGAGGATGCCGCTTCAGTCTTCCCGTGTTTTCCGGATCCTTTCGGCAGTACGAAAACCCCGCATCTGAAAAGTAAGAGGCTGTGCCTGCTTTAAGGTTTGTGAAAATTCCTGTATGGTTAAGTGGTACATGGCCTGTGTAAAGGATTAATTGCATTGAAAGGTTTATGGCAGCGCAATTAATATGGAGCAGCAGGAAAAAAAGAGTTTCTAAGCCAACCTTCAAAGCACAAGAAGAAAAGCTTCAGCATCTTAAAGTGACAAGGAAAACCAAGTTGGGTTATCTTACTAGAAAGATAAAAGAGATTGAGGAGCTTATGGAAGATGATGGCAATTTTGAGGAAGTGTCTGTTAAATTTGCCACTGACTTCTCAAAAATGTATATTGAGTTTTGTGAAAACAACGATGCAGTTAAAAATCACTTGACTGGGTCAGAACTTCTTCATGATCAGACACAGTGGTATGAGCCAAAGGCTAGCTATTTGAGAAGTTTTGTGGCGAAAGTTGAGAGATGGTTAAAAAGAGTGGAAATGCAAGTAGATGAAGCAAGAATGATTGATGCTGAACTTGAGCCAGCAGACAGTGTTTCAGCGATATCATCCAGACACAGTAAAGCACATCGAAGCAGCCGAACCTCTTCTGCTGTGTCTTCGACCACATGTTCGGCCAGGCTAAAGATTGAGGCAGAAAGGGCTGCTCTGGTAGCGCGTGCGGAAGCCTTAAAGCAAAAGATGGAGATTGACAGACAAGAAGCTGTTCTTAAGGTGAAAAGGGAGGAATGGGAGTTGCAAACAGCTATTGCTGCAGCTAGCGCAAAGCTTGAGGTGCTGACTGTGAAGGAGCCAGCCCATAACACTTCTGCTGACTTGGTCAACAAAATGGCTGCCTGCCAAAGAGCTCCGGGCCAAAATATTTGGGCCAGTTTTGGTTTCGTTCAGCCAGAACATGAAGATGTTTGTCGAAAATGTGAGTCGGAAGTAATGTAGTGCTTAGAAAGGAGTAGCAGGCTTCCTCATCCATTGAATAAGAAGGATAATAGCCAGTCTATTACTAGTCACGGCAGGATGGCTGATGTTAAAGACTTGTTGAATGTCATGAAGCGACAAAATGAGATTACAGAGCTCCTAGTAAAACAAAAGAAAGCATCCACTCTCCCTCCTTTGGATGTTCCAGTATTCAGTGGGGATCCACTGGAGTTTGGGTTTTTTATGAAAGCATTCGAGCATGGGATTGAGGAAAGGACAGACAGCAATAGAGATAGGTTGCGCTTCCTGGAGCAGTTCACCAAAGGGAGACCCAAGGTTCTTGTTCGTAGCTGTTCGCACATGCATCCTGACAGGGGCTACGCTGAAGTCAAAAGGCTTCTGCGCAAGCATTTTGGGGATGAATATACTATTGCCTCAGCCTACAATGAAAGACCTCTAAAATGGCCTGTAATCAAGCCAGGGGATGGTGATGCACTGACGGAGTTTGCTATGTTCCTCACTAGTTGCTGTAACACAGTAGACAGCATGGAGTACATTGAGGAGATGGATAGCCCTACTAATATGAGAACAGTCATCTCCAAGCTTCCTTGGAGATGAGTCATCTCCAGTCACCTCCAAGCTTCCTTTTAAATTAAGGGAAAGGTGCCTATGACATTCAAGAACGCACTTCAATGAGAGCTAGATTCGCTGATCTGGTTAGTTTTGTAGAGAAGCAGGCAAAGATCGCTTCTCACCCATTGTTTGGTAACATTCAGGACACCACTTTGTCAAGAGACAAGGGCAAAGCAAAGGTATGCAAAGAGAATGCTCTGAAATTCAAGGAGAGGGAAAGCATCTTTGCTACTAATACGGCACCTGTGTCAAACAATGTGGAGCAGACAAAGAGGGAAAGGGAAAGTGTTGGCTCTACAGGTGGAAGACAGTGTCTTTTCTGTCATAAGGGAGGACATAACCTCAGTACCAGCAGACTCCTCAAGCAAAAGCCGCACAGAGAAAGGCTTGATTTCCTCAAATCAAAGAGCTTGTGTTTTGGTTGCCTGTCACAGGGGCATCTGAGCAAAGGCTGCCAGCAAAGACACACGTGTGAGACTCAGAAACTCAGAAACATCCCACCATTCTGCATAAGGAGCAGTACTCTTCTCCTGATAGTGACGGTAAAAGTATCATGGAACCAGCAGCAAGTTTTTCTCCAGCAGCAGGCAGTGAAACATGCGGTTGTACCGGGGCTGGCGAAGCAGTCTGTGCGCTTTCAATTGTGCCTGTGAAGGTCAGATGTTCGAGGAGCAACACAACAGTTGAATCATACGCGTTCTTAGACCCAGGAAGCACTGGAACCTTTTGTACAGACGAGTTGATGAGGGATTTACACGTCACAGGAAAAAGGTCCAACATTCTGCTCCGCACCATGGGAAAAGAAGCAACAATCAGTACTCATGGTGTTACGGGTCTCGAGGTCAGTGGTTTGGATGAGGACAACTTTTTGAAGATTCCCCAGGTTTTCACATAGGCTAGATTCCAGTAACAAAGAAGAACATTCCACAACAGAGTGATGTGGACAGATGGCCTTATTTGGAGGTTCAGCTCAAGCGGATTGATGGAAAAATTGGTATGTTAATAGGGACGAATGTACCAAAGGCGCTTGAGCCCTGGAAGGTTATCAACAGTGAGGGCAACGGCCCATATGCTGTAAAAACTGCACTAGGCTGGACGATTATTGGACCTCTGCTAAGAGAAGAGGGTATTGCTCAAGGAGCTGTTGAGTGGCCACCGGTGATGGTGAACAGGATATCAGTGACGAAGCTAGAGGAGCTCTCGCAGCAGCAAATGAAGTATGACTTCCCTGAGCATGAGTTGTCCGAGAAAATGGAAATGTCAGCCAGAAACAGACAATTTATGGTGTCTGTGTCACTGTCAGTGAAGCAGATTCACGGTCACTACTTCATTGGCCTTCCTTTAAAGAGTAAGGGGGCTGCATTTCCAAACAACCGTGTTGTTTGGAAATGCAGAAGGCCTGAAACGGAGGCTGTTAAGAGACAGTGAGTTTCATCAAGAGTACACAAAGTTTATGACAGAGACACTGGAAAGGGGCTATGCTGAAGAAGTTCCCGTGGCAGAAACTTGTAAAAGTGGTAGCAGAATATGGTATCTCCCACATCATGGGGTCTACCACCCAACCAAGCACAAGTTGAGAGTAGTATTTGACTGTGCATCCACGTATCAAGGCATGTCACTGAACTCACAGCTGTTGCAGGGGCCAGACTTAACCAATTCCCTCCTAGGTGTTTTGATGAGGTTCAGGCAGGAGCCAGTTGCCTTCATGTCTGATATTGAAGGCATATGTCATCAAGTTAGGGTTCCTGCTGAAGGTGCTGATCTGTTGAGATTCTTGTGGTGTCCACAGGGAGATCTTGGTAAAGGCCTCAAGAAATACAGAATGGTAGTTCACTTGTTCGGTGCAACTTCTTCACCAAGCTGTGCATGCTACGCGCTGCAAAGGTATGCTGAGGACACGAACACTGTTCTAAGGAACTTTTATGTGGATGATTGCCTGAAATCTGTTGGCACTGAAGAGCAGGCAATCTCAATGATTCGGGACCTCAGGGCTTTGTGGGCTGCAGGAGGTTTCAAGTTCACTAAGTGGATTTCCAACAGCAGAGCGGTGCTTGCATCTATACCTGAGGATGACAGGGCCAAAGAAGTCAAGGAGCTCGATCTTGAAAGGGACTGCCTTCCTATTGAAAGAGCTTTAGGGGTTCAGTGGTGCGTGGAGTCTGACACGCTGAAATTCAGAGTTCTGGTTGATAGCAAACCACTCACAAGGAGAGGACTGCTTTTGATGGTAAGCACTATATATGACCCACTTGGGATTTTATCCCCTCTGATCTTGCCAGTGAAGCACATCCTGCAAGAGCTAAGCAGAACAAAGCATGCATGGGATGATATCATGCCGGAAGCTCTGTCTCTGCAGTGGCAACAATGGGTCGGCAGTTTGCACCACTTAGCTAGGTTTGAGGTAGACAGATGTGTGACACCAGTCAACCTTGGCAAGATCTCTTCAGCTCGACTTCATCACTTTGCCGACGCAAGTGAAAGGGGGTATGGCATAGCCACATTCCTGGTTTCAAAAAACAATCTGAACCAGCCACATAGTGCTTTCATTATTGGTAAAGCCATGGTTACACCATTGAAGCCAGTTACCATACCACGACTCAAGCTTACTGCTGCAGTGGTGGCAGCAAAGATGGAACTGGCCGAACTGGAGTTGGAGTTGGAGGAGTCTGTCTTTTGGACAGACAGCACGTCTGTGATTAAGTACCTCAAGAATGAGACATCGAGGTTCCGTACGTTTGTGGCCAATTGAGTTGCTGCCATTAAGGATAGATAAGCTGTCTCTCAGTGGAGATATGTGAACACCTCGGCCAATCCTGCAGACTTTGCTTCCAGAGGACTCAGTGTTGGTGCCTTTCTCAAGGCAAAGACATGGATCACAGGTCCAGATTTCATTACGAAACCAGAAATGGAGTGGCCAGAAATGCCAGACAGTGTATGCCAGCCAATCTGTAATGACCCAGAAGTCAAAGAAGCATCAGTATGTGCTCTTATGGTTGAAGAAGCTGCAGACGCCACCTCTCAGCTCATTCATCATTACTCAAGCTGGCATCAGGTTAAAAGAGCCGTTGCATGGGTCCTGAGATTAAAATGTGTGCTGAAGCTTCTCGCTCAAAAGAGGAAAGATTTAAAAGCGAATCTCTATGATGGAAGGTTGGAGGTAGGAAGTCGAAGGTTGGAGCAGGAGAAGCAAATGACACACTTCAAAGCTAACCTTCCCATCTTCCCACTTTCTGTGAGTGACATGGCTGAGGCGGAAGTGGAGATCGTGCGCTTCAGTCAAGGGCAGCGGTTTGGCGAAGAGATTGCCAAGCTGCAAAAAGGAAAGACAGTGAGTGTCAAAGGATAGCCCTCTTTGTCAGTTGTCGCCAGTTGTTCAAGATGGCATTCTGAGAGTGGGCGGCAGATTGAGCAGATCTAGCATGCAGGAGGAGTTAAAACACCCTGCAATCTTGGCTAAGGATCAGCATATAGCCACTCTCATTCTCAGATCTACACACAAGGATCTTGGACATTGTGGCAGGAATCATGTCCTATTAAAGGTACGGCAGAAGTACTGGATACTAAGATCCCATGCTGCTGTCCGGAAGATTTTGTCCCGGTGCGTCGCCTGCAGATGGCATCATGGGAAAGCGGAAAGTCAGATCTTCCTACTGAAAGGCTCACGCCCGATGAGCCACCGTTCACGAGTGTCGTGTGGACTATTTCGGTCCCTTCGAAGTCAAAAGGGGTAGGTCCATGATCAAAAGGTATGGTGTAGTTTTTAACTGCTTGACAGTGCATATTGAGCTGGCAAATTCGTTGGACACGGACTCTTGTATTCATGCATTGCAGAGGTTCATTGCTAGGAGGGGACAGGTTCAGTTGATGGGTTCTGACAATGGAACAAACTTTGTAAGTGCAGAGAGGGAGCTGCGGGAATGCAAAGATTCAAGAAGCCTTGTTGGTTAAATGCATCACATGGCTATTCAACCCCCCAGCTGCCTCGCATTTTGGAGGAGTTTGGGAGCGGCAGATATGGTCAATACGCAAAGTGCTCAGCTCCCCTGTGGAGCAGCAGATCCTTGATGAGGAGGGTCTGCACACACTGCTGTGTGAAGTAGAGGCGATTATCAATAGCCGCCCTATCTCAAGAGTCTCTACCGATCCGAATGACCTGGAGGCCTTGACGCCAAACCATTTGCTTTTGATGAAAGCCAAAACTCCGCTACCTCCTGGATTATTCAGCAGGAGCGACATGTACTCGAGGCGTAGATGGCGTCAAGTCCAGTACTTGGCAGATTTGTTTTGGAGATGGTGGATTAAGGAGTATCTGCCGGACTTGCAAAAGAGACAAAAGTGGGCCCTTCCCAAAAGAAATATCAGTCAAGGTGATATTGTCCTCATCGTGGATGATTCCGCTCCAAGAAATTCATGGCTAATGGGTCGAGTGATTCAGACATTTGAGGATGCCAAAGGTCGGGTTCGTCAAGCCAAGGTGAAAACCAGCAAAAACATTCTCCTACGACTTGTGGCGAAGCTTTGTGTGCTGCTAGAGTGTGATATGTAGCGCCCCTTCTACATATCACTCAAGAGACAGTGGTAAAGGCTGGTCTCCTACGGTGAGTCATGTGCTTGAACCTCTGACTCCATTCCCTAATCTCCCCAACATACACGCATCCACGAAGATATGTTCCAGTTTGAAGGTTAAGAAGAGTTCCTGCTGTAACAAGGCAAAATGAAGTTTCTGTTGGAATAAGGACATTAGTGTGCCATATGGGCAGTTCAAGTGCTGTGTATATTTGTCTTTTCATTATCTGGAAAGTTTGATTTATTGTTCTGAACAATATATAAATGTATGTATGTATAAGAGTAATTGTTTTGTGGCTCACAAAAACAATTAGGGGCCAGGATGTTGGAGCTTAGATAGTCCAGGCCAATATTTTACTCAGTTACATCATGCCATATTTAAGTATTTGTCATGATCTTTAAGTTTCAATTATAATCTTGATCATTTTATGTCCTTTTGGCTCTCGGAGGAGGCGGACGCACTTTTTCTCCTCTCCTCTCCCTTATCTTCCCTGCTTAGTTCTTATGTCCTTGTCTAGTCTCGTGGTTTTTTTTGTATTACTTTCCCTGGAACACTCTCTCACAGTCTGTTTCTAAAACCTAAAGAAAATTATGGATTTGATCAACTGGTCTCTGAATGCTATTGACACCCTTTTCTCAACGAGAAGTCTGGGCTCGGGAGAGCCCGAGTGCCCTGGAGGGACTTTCCCTGCCGGATACACGATGGACGGGTGGCAGGTATGGAGGGTCGTGCCCCTTCAGCGCCAGCTGTGGGTTCAAGGCTGGAGCCGAACAAAAACTCCCTGATAACGACTGTGTTGAGTCTGTTCCTTCCCATTCCGTGCAAGGCCACCTGGGTTGGCTGGAAGACTGTTTACTTAGCCTGGCAGGGCGAAGGACACTGTCCCAGCTGAACTATGGACACACAAACACATATACTGATACTGATAAGCACTCACTGACGCATCACCCTCCCTACCCCGCATCCAACGTCACCTCCAACACTTACCTCCCCTCTGATGTGGACATCGGGTCAGCTAGAGGTGCAGTCGAAGATTGCAGTGGTCCCAGATCAGATGTACACACTGGAACACTTTCCCACGTTGCTTGTCTGTGTTTTTTGTGCTATGGTGTGTTGATATCTGTGCATTCCTGTATTATCCTTTTGTGTTACACATTTCGATGTTTTTTCCTCGCAACCTAGCCAGACCTGTCTCCCCAATGTGATGTTTGTGTATTGTATGTACGGTCGGCAAGGTCTGTCATCTCGGTTGTGGGCAAAAGACCTGCAACTGACAAATAAAGGCTATCTCATCTCCTCATCTCATAATGTAATATGCTGTGCTCCATAAATTAATCCTGCTTTGGTAGTCTGTTGTTGTTGTTGTAAATTGTTGATAGATGTCGTAAAGGGGGTGTGTATTTTGCCCGCATGCGGAGGGGTGTGGGTAAAAGGTTAGGTAAGCAAGCAGGACGTGGAGCAACAGTTTTCTGACCGTCGCCGCTTTAATGTTATTTTTTGTTGTAACATAAAGGGAATGTAAACAGAGCTCTCACCAGAGGCATTTGTTTTGTACCTTTCGGTTTGTATGGAGAATAAATGTTTTGCCCCTTTTTTCCTTCGCCTCGTTTTTGCTAACGGAAGGCGTATAAGCGATTCAACGAAGAGCACAAGTCAGAAACTTGCAGAAGCGGCAAAGAAGGACCGAAGGTTGCCACTATAATACTTTTAGCTAAATTTTTTATCCATAAATGTAAGTTTACTAATAAAACACCATATTTCTGTCATTTTTTTAAGGATGTGGAATTGTACATACAATCAATATCAGACTGCACTAACAAAACGGCTCTCAAAACAACATATATATGTGAATTTTTGCGTGTATTCATATAATTATTACTTTTTTCTTTTTACCCCTGGTTTTGTGTGTTCATGTTCTGTTCTTTTGTATTCTTCATCTGTTCGTATGTTGTATACTCATTGTTTGTTAAATAAAGTTCTTTAAAAAAAAAAAGTCACCACGCACAGCATTATGGTGCATTCACGGTACATGGGAAAACTCACCACTTAACAAAACAGTAACACTTAAAATTAGAATAAAAATAGAATTTCATTTGCAATGAACTAACCATGGGTTACAGGTACATTGCTCAGAGGTTGACCACCATATCTGATGTGATGCAGCCACTGGCATCTAAGGAAAAATGTGTATTCCCTGACTTGTTAGCTGGTGATTTCTGGAGACTGCTGACTGTCACTGGGTGAAATCAGCTGCAAAGAAGATTCTGCCCAAAAAAACAAAAAAAAACCTTGGCTGAGTGGTAGACGTACTTGAAAGTGGGATGTAAAAAGAAAAAGGAGACCATGACCTGGTGCTGCAGCCAACATTCTTCAAATAGCCTAAATTTTACTTTGAAGGCCAATGATCTCTATTTCTGGTTTGTGTTACCCTTTTTCATCATTTATCTACAGAGAGTAGCTGGCCAACATTTATAGACAAGTCTGTTACTTCAATTCAAACTCATTAGTGACCAAAACAATCACAAGGTTTTTGCCAATCTCTAGGAAATACAAGTTTTCCCCTAGCGATAGTGGTTTCCAGTGGGTCATTGACCCGTCTGTAGTTCTGCCTGAGTGGAGCTTTAACAATCACTTTCCCAGTGACTGCCATCAATTTCACACCCTAACCAGTCGCGGCAGATTGCCGCCCTTCCCTGAGTGTGTATACTAATATGTAAGTTCAGCATAGCCAGACTTCATTTGTTAGCTGGCTTGACAAAACCTTAATCCCCACTCAGGCATTAACAGGTATCAGAATGGTGGTTATCAACTTATTCTATCGAGTCAGGCTTTTTTTATGAGTTTACATAAAAGGGGACATTTGTTGACTGTTCTTCCACACAAAATGATCAGAAAGGCACCCTTAACTTTAATCAAATACATTATCAGAGGAATGGGTGAAATAAAGTAAAAAACCATTATAGAACAGAATGTTATTAATCTTATGATCATAAGCACACAAGACATTAAAATAGGCTTAAATATAATAAGTTTGAATAACCATATAGGTTTTCTGCATCACCATCTGAAAACATGCAAATTTCAGTGTGACACACAGTTTGTGGTGCTGTAACAATACAGGTTACATATACCCTTTTTTCCCCCAGGCATTATGGTCAAATATGCACCCAGTTGACACAACAAATGAACTTGGTTGTTTAATGTGTGGCCACATATTATATTTACATCAACCTGGACCTCTAAAGAAATATTGCCCACCCCTGGACTAAATTGATCCTTCTTTTAGTGTTATTAGATTAAACAGGTCCTCCACCTCCTTTTCTTGTTCGAGGAAAGGAAGAGATATCACTTTTAAGAGGAAATAAGTTAATTACTTGTATGAAAAACTTTGTGAAACCTTTAAAATCACCTGTATTTCTGTATCCATTACTGATAAACTGTAATTGTTTCTTCCTGTAAGTCTTAATCAAATTACACATATTCTGGCTAAACTGTTAAGAAACAAATAGAATTAGTTTCCATGCTGGTTTTTGGAAATACTGGTGTTGTTTTTCTCTGTAATTGATTGCTGTTGTTTATCAGTGGACAAATATTAACACTGATGTCACATTCTGCCCGGGGCTGGACTTGTAATCAGCATACCCAGCTTTTGACCAGTGTGCTGACGCACTTGTGGGCTGATGGGTCAATATCATGGTTTTTTGTTGTTGTTGATATAATTATACAGGCTATGGACTGGCTTGAAGGTCAGTCAGACTAGAGAGGAGAGCGGAGCTGTGTTACCAGAGCCGTGTTCTGTTGAGTTTTGTTAATTGAGTTGATTTGGGGGGAAGTTTTGTTAAGTTACACATTAAATTAAGTTCACTGTAAATAAATTGCTCACCTCTGGAAACCTGAAATGTCTGCGTAGTCTGCTTCCCTACCACCTTGATAGTTTGATTGATGGGGTTTCTCTCTATTGTTGTAGGGTCTTTAACTTACAATCTAAAGAGCCCTAAGGGGACTGTTGTTATACTATAATAATATAAATAAAATTGAACGGAATTTAATTGAACTGAATAATAATTAGCAAAACTTGAAAGTCCAAAATACTGGTGTCAGGCAAATTATAACTGTAGATGAGTGTAAACAAAGTAAATAACTGATTTACACATAAGATAAACAAGTCCAGCCAGTGCACTAATGTAATGTAGATTAGATAGGATTTCTTAGGACAGGAAGGAAGTGGCAAGCATAAAGTACATCAGTTAGAGGTTCCAGGTAACTCTTATACCCACTACCTGCATCTGACTCTTCATTGTATTTTGTTGACCTTCATCTTTGTGAGGATGTTCTATGTTTTATTTAGTTATATGGAGTGACTCCACCTAATCTTGCATGCAAACTTGATGATGCAATTGAACTTGATGGCTTGCTCTTCACCAGTCACCCTTGGGAAAGAATAAGTGAACTTCCCATGCTTCTTCTGACCTGGCACAGCACTATTATGTTTGGAAATTGTTTATTCTGAAAACTGTAAATTGGCAGGGTGTAGTCAAAGAAGCAGCTGCCATCAACTAAAAAAAAAACAAATAAGAAAAATAAATTGAATATTATTCTTGGTGATATAAAGTTTTAGGCAGTAGATCTGGTGATATTTCCAAGTTTCAGATCATAATGTTAGCAGCTTTAACTTTTGCAGACTGCCAGCAGAATTTTCACTGCTTTTCATGAGGCTAAAAAATGCCAGGTTGCTTTTTTCCATTTCCAGGCTATTTAGTGTTTCCTGTTAGATAAAATAATGATTTTAAATTGTCTATGGATGTGAGATAAATGATGTTTACATAATAAAAGTCTGTTTAACTGCAAAGGTAAATGTGACTTGTGGTCTAAAGTGCATCGAGTAGTCATTAAGATGACTGGTTCGAATGCATCAGGATCACAAGAGAGAACGCTGCTAAAATGAATTTTGTACATCATTAAAATAATCCAAAGATTATATCTGCTGCTGTTAATGTTTTATTTTCAAGACAGTGTATAAAATAAAATAAAAAAAAGACACAGCTCATACAGGATTACAGCTGACATCACAAATGCCTATAGTGAAAGGCCACAATGCAAGTGGTCATAAAAACAGCAACTGTTGTCGCTTGATGGGGGAAAAAAGAGACATTTAATTCAGCTGTCTTATTTGCTTTTTATGTCCCGGTACCTGAAAGTTTGATCACACCTCATCGTACTTGAAGTATCAGTTACATGAGGACGTTTTGCAGTGTACAGACAACAACTGTTAGCTTGTAGCACA